>NC_083702.1:38431140-38738868 GCF_033118175.1 Dama dama
ATCAGTGCTATTGTGTCCCTGTGGAATTCCTAAGTATAGAGGTTACTTTATATGGAAGTAGAGATAGTTTGTACTTTATTTCAGGTCCCTGTTTGGGGAGATCAGTAAGTATTTCATTAAATACATCATTGGTAAGTTTAGCGTACTTTGTATGGTCTGGGTAATGTTTTCTATTTCCTCTACTGTGTGCTTTATTTCTTTTTTCCCCATAGTCATAACATTGTTATTGTCAGTCACTAAGTCCTGTCTGACTGTTTTAGGGCCCATGGCTTCCCTGTCCTTCACTGTCTCCCAAAGAGATAGTCCTGGGAGAGATTTCTCAGATGAGATAGTCCTTTAGATGAGTACTTTAAGCGCCAACTACATAACCTATTGTCTCAGGTGGTGGTTCTGCATATGTCACGAGATTTGTCATCTTTTGTCCTGCCAGTTGGTAAAATGAATTCAAAGCGCATCCTACAAGGGTGAAGCATTGTTGCATTTCTACAAACACACTTGTGGGGCTTGTGCTCAGAAAGCACCTGTAACCTGTCATTTTTTTTGGGTATTTAAAGTATCTGGAATCGTCCCACCAGTATCGTAAATAGAATTTTCCTTCCACTGCATGTTTGATTCTTTCACAGACTGTGTGTGCTCAGTTGCTCAGTCGTGTCCACTCTTTGGGATCCCATAGACTGTAGCCTTCCAGGCTCCTGTGTCCATGGGATTTTCCCAGCAAGAATACTGGAGTGGGTTGCCATTTCCTCTTCCAAGAGATCCCCCTGACCCAGGGATCGAGCTCACATCTCTTGCCTCTCCTGCAATGGCAAGTGGGTTGTTTATCATTGTGACACCTTTCATAGCATGAGATATTAAACTGGATGTTTTACATTTCCCTGCAAAAGGGGTTTAAATATTTTTCTAACAATGCTTTATTAACATGTGTATATGTGGAAACTTGTGTGATAGTTTGTAGCCATGCTTGACCTTGCTAAAGTCAAATACTTGTCTTTATATTGTGAAACAGATCACCAGCCCAGGTTGGATGCGTGAGACAAGTGCTCGGGCCTGGTGCACTGGGAAGACCCAGAGGGATCGGGTAGAGAGGGAGGTGGGAGGGGGGATCGGGATGGGGAATACGTGTAAATCCATGGCTGATTCATGTCAATGTATGACAAAAACCACTAAAATATTGTAAAGTAATTAGCCTCCAACTAATAAAAATAAATGAAAAAAAAAAAGATTTTGATCTACTAGGGAAGGATCAGTGTTAGTACTAATTGGGCTAACGAGGTGTTTCACTAACAGGCAAAGTATGCATAGGAGATGTAGCGACACTAGAACTTGGTGCTGAGGTTGCAGAGGATACTATTGACAGAAGATAATAAACAATTTAAGTAGCACATGATACCTGGAGATAGCAAATGGTGGATAACTAGTCTCCAGATTTTGAATGAGCAGAACAGCAAGTTGGTCTAATACAGAGCTTCTTCAACTTATGATAGGGTTACATTGTCCAGTGAAAAATCTCCAGCTGTTTTTAACATGTTCAATCAATCACAGCACCTTCTCCATACACTGCACAAATTTTTTTTTTTTTGCATGTCAGTTGCGTTTTTACCTTTCTTGAAATAATACAGCAAAATATCCTGAAATGTGGCTTTTTTCTTCCACTTCCAATATTAAAATGGCCACACAAATATTCACCAATTTTGGTGTTTTTTAAATGCATGCTGCTGTGACAGCTGTCATGATACAAATCAAACAAAATTGTTTTGAATAAAAAGCTAAAGACAAGTAACCACTACTAGAAGCATCCTATGGATAGATAAAGGCAACTCCTGTGGAGATGCAAGTGGTGGTTTCCTCTGCTTGTCAGCTTCCCTCAGTTCTTGACTTCTCCATTGATCGAAGGTGAGTAAATGATGTCAATGACAAGGAGTAGAAAGGAGAGTTTGGGCTTCACGATGCTGGTGATGTTGGTAGTCCTCAGTTGCAATAATGAGACCAGGATGGTGATATGTAGAGAGAGCAGAGGGTATCAGAAGTAGTAGAGCAGTATCTTGACCTAAGGGTGGCATTCTAGCTGGGAATAGTTGCACAACTGCTATTGTTGGTGATATCTATGGAGTACCCATAGCTACAATGAATATAGTATCCAGTAGTGAGTAATAAGCAAAACAGTGTGGCCAGTAGGCAGCATGCAGCACTGACCCCCTTAACAATGTTTATAAACTTTATAGATTATCTTTATTTCATAGATGCTAACAAAAGAAAAATAATCTGTAATTTCCCAATTCATTCTTGCTATTGTTCTTATCACTCAAGGAAATCTATAACCATTGTGGCTATTTCTGTCAATAATGCCCCAAACAATAGAATGGGAAAGACTAGAGATCTCTTCAAGAAAATTAGAGATACCAATGGAACATTTCATACAAAGATGGGCACAATAAAGGTCAGAAATGGTATGGACCTAACAGAAGCAGAAGATGTTGAGAAGAGGTAGCAAGAATACACAGAAGAACTATACAAAAAAGATCTTAATGATCCAGATAACCAAACAGTGTGATAACTCACCTAGGGCCAGACATCCTGGAATGGAAAGTCAAGAGGGCCTTTCAACATGCATGTATGCATGGCAAGTCACTTCAGTCATGTGCGACTATTTGCAACCCTAGGGAATGTAGCCAACTGGGCTCCGCTCTCCATGGGAATATCCAAGCAAGAATACTGGAGTGGGTTGTCATGCCCTCCTCCAGGGGATCTTCCCTACCCAGGTATCAAAACCAGTCTCCTGAAGCTCCTGCATTGCAGGCAGATTCTTTATTGCTGAACCACCAGGGAATCCCCCGCCCTGCAACATCCAGTAGATGTCGACTGATTGATTAATTACATTCTTTGCAGCCCAAGATGGAGAAGCTGTAGACAGTCAACAAAAACAAGGCTGGGAGCTGAATGTGGCTCAGATCATGAACTCCTATTGCAAAATTCAAACATAAAAAAATTAGGGAAAGTCACTAAACAATTCAGGTATGACCTAATTCAAATCCCTTACAATTATACAGTGGAAGTGACAAATAGATTCAAGGGATTAGATCTGATAGACTGCCTGAAGAACTATAGATGGGGATTCATGACATTGTATAGGAGGCAGTGATCAAAACCATCCCTAAGAAAAAGAAATGCAAAAAGGCAAAATGGTTGTTTGAGGAGGACTTACAAATAGCTGAGAAAAGAAGAGAAGCTAAAGGCAAAGGAGAAAATGAAAGATATATCCATCTGAATGCAGGGTTCCAAAGAATAGAAAGAAGAGATCAATGCAAAGAAATTACTCAGTGATCAATGCAAAGATTACTCAGTGATCAATGCAAAGAAATAAAGGAAAATAATAAAATGGGAAAGACTAGAGAGCTCTTCAAGAAAATTAGAGATACCAAGGGAACATTTCATGCAAAGATGGACAGAAACAGTATGGACCTAACAGAAGCAGAAGATAATAAAAAGAGGTGGCAAGAATACACAGAAGAACTATACTAAAAAGATCTTCATGACCCAGATAACCATGATGGTGTGATCACTCACCTAGAGCCAGACATCCTGGAATGCAAAGTCAAGTGGGCCTTAAGAAGCATCACTATGAACAAAGCTACTGGAGATGATGGAATTTCAGCTGAGCTATTTCAAATCCTAAAAGATGATGCTATGAAAGTGCTGCTCTCAGTATGCCAGAAAATTTGGAAAACTCAGCCAGGGCCACAGGATTGGAAAAGTTGAGTCTTCATTCCAATGCCAAAGAAAGGCAATGCCAAAGAATGTTCAAACTACTTCACAATACACTCATCTCACACACTAGCAAAGTAATGCTCAAAATTTTCCAAGCTGGGCTTCAACAGTATGTGAACCATGAACTTCCAGATGTTCCATCTGGATTTAGAAAAGGGAGAGGAATCAGAGATCAAATTGCCAAATCCATTGGATCATCAAAAAAGCAAGAGAGTTCCAGAAAAACATCTATCTCTGCTTTATTGACGATGCCAAAGCCTTTGACTGTGTGGATCACAACAAACTGGAAAACTCATCAAGAGATGGGAATACCAGACCACCTGACCTGCCTTCTGAGAAATCTGTATGCAGGTCAGGAGGCAACAGGTAGAACTGGACATGGAACAATGGACTGATTCAAAATTGGGAAAGGAGTATGTCAAAGCTGTATATACTGTTACCCTGCTTATTAAGCTTATATGCAGAGTACATCATGTGAAAACCTGGGCTGGAGGAAGCACAAGCTGGAATCAAGATCGCCAGGAGAAATATCAATAACCTTAGATACACAGATAACATCACCCTTATGGCAGGAAGTGAAGAAGAACTAAAGAGCCTCTTGATGAAAGTGAAAGAGGAGAGTGAAAAGGCTGGTTTAAACTCCAACATTCAGAAAATGAAGGTCATGGCATCCAGTCCCATCACTTCATGGCAAATAGATGGGAAACAGTAGAAACAGTGACAGATTTATTTTCTTGGGATCCAAAATGACTGCAGATGGTGACTGCAGCCATGAAATTAAAAGACATTTCCTCCTTGGAAGAAAACCTATGACCAACCTAGACAGCATATTAAAAAGCAGAGACATTACTATGCCAACAAAGGTCTGTCTAGTCAAAGCTATAGTTTTTCCAGTAGTCATGTATGGATGTGAGATTTGGACTATAAAGAAATCTGAGTGCCAAAGAATTAATGCTTTTGAACTGTGGTGTTGGAGAAGACTCTTGCAAGTCCCTTGGACTGCAAGGAGATCCAATCAGTCCATCCTAAAGGAGATCAGTCCTGAATATTCATTGGAAGGACTGATGCTGATGCTGACTCTCCAGAACTTTGGCCATCTGTTGGGAAGAGCTGACTCATTGGAAAAGACCCTGATGCTGGGAAGGATTGAAGGCAGGAGGAGAAGGGGACGACAGAGGATGAGATGGTTGGATGGCATCATTGACTTGATGGACATGAGTTTGAGCAGGCTTCGGGAGTTTGTGATGGACAGGGAGGCCTGGTGCTGCTGTCTGTGGGGTCACAAAGAGTCAGACATGACTGAGCGACTGAACTGACCTGAACTGAGTGATGTTGAAGGAAAAAATACCCACTGCTTGGTGTCCTACCATCATATACAGAATAAATGCCAATGTTTATAGCACCAGCATCCAGTGTTGGTACAGTAGAAGATGCCATCTGAAAGGTTTACAGAGGCAGTGTATCATTTTCTTTGGTTTGATATAATATGCCTTTTCCTTTGAAATATATATATATATATATATATATATATAGTATGTATCATTGTATTTTTTTACATTAATTACACCCCATTTTACCTCCTTGATATCCACACATTTGTTCTCTATGTCCGTGTCTCTATTTCTGTTTTGCAAGTAAGGTCACCCACAACATTATTCTAGATTCCACATATATGATATTTGTTTGGGAAAGGAAATGGCAACCTTATCCAATATTCTTGCCTGGACAATCTCATGGACAGAGGAGTCTGGCAGGCTACAGTCCGTGGAGTCACAAAAGAGCCAGACACAAATTAGCAACTAAACAACATTCCTATACTATATCTAGAAATATTTACATTGATGGTAATTAAGTAATACGTGAATAAATATTAAATCAAAAAGTTATTAGTAATACTTCCCTGTGATTATATTGGGCCAAAGAAAATTTATAAAATGTCTATGAAAACATGAACAATAAAATTTCTATATCATAAGATTCAGTTCAGTTCAGTCGCTCAGTTGTGTCTGACTCTTTGTGACCCCATGAACCTCAGCAAGCCAGACTTCCCTGTCCATCACCAACTGCCGGAGTTCACCCAAACTCATGTCCATTGAGTTGGTAATGCCATCCAACCATCTCATCCTCTGTCATCCCCTTCTCCTCCTGCCCTCAATCTTTCCCAGCATCAGGGTCTTTTCCAATGAGTCAGCTCTTCACATCAGGTGGCCAAAGTATTGGAGTTTCGGCTTCAGCATTAGTCCTTCCAATGAACATTCAGGGCTGATTTCCTTTAGGATGGACTGATTGGATCTCCTTGCAGTCCAAGGGACTCTCAAGAGTCTTCTCCAACACCATAGTTCAAAAGCATCAATTCTTCAGCGCTCAGCTCTCTTTATAGTCCAACTCTCACATCCATACCTGTCTACTGGAAAAACCATAGCTTTGACTAGATGGACGTTTGCTGTCATAGTAATGTCTCTGCTTTTTAATATGTTGTCTAGGTTGGTCATAACTTTCCTTCCAAGGTAAGTGTCTTTTAATTTCATGGCTACAGTCACCATCTGCAGTGATTTGGGAGCCCAAGAAAATAAAGTCTGTCGCTGTTTCCATTGTTTCCCCGTCTATTTGCCTTGAAGAGATGGGGCCACATGCCATTATCTTAGCTTTCTGAATGTTGAGTTTTAAGCCAGCTTTTTCATTCTCCTCTTTCATTTTCGTCAAGAGGCTCTTTAGTTCTTAACTTTCTGCCATAACGGTGGTGTCATCTGAGTATCGCAGTTATTGATATTTTTAGCAGCAATCTCCCAGATTGTAGGGTAAGTGGAAGTTGCACTTTATGCCATGTTCTTTGGCCCAATCCTGTATTATTTTTCCTACAAAGTGGGACCTCTAATCTGATCCTGTGATGGTTAGGATACCACAGCAATTCAGAATCAACCAATTCAAATTTCCAATGCTCTGGTATTGAATTGTTGATCACTGTTTTTGCAGGTTTAGGGTAATTTTATTCCTGATCCTGTGTCTACTATGGGTGCATGCATATGCTTATTCTCTGATATAGGCAAGGGTCTTATGTAATCAATTTCTATAATTTGGAAGGTTCTATCAGCTTTGACCTTTTCTGGAGTATCCATTTAATGACCCCAAGCTTTAAACTTCTGGAAATTATCACATCTCTTAATTGGAAACTGGAGACAATTGGTAGGTATACATATTTCTTTTCTCTAATCATGTGCTAGTGCCCTGTGTGTTATCATGACTTGTTTGATGACATGCCCATGCAATGAATCTATCAATTGATATACCTGAATGCTCAGGTTTTGTGTCCTGTTGTCCTTCTTATTTATAAATAGTGCTTATGTTTTGAATTGGTTTCCTCCTTACCCATGAATCATTGTGTTTCCAAAGATAAATTCTTGAAATCCTCCCCTCAGTTTTCCTAGTGTATTTTCCTACCTGATTATTAAGTCTGGCTATGAGGTTACTAAGTTGTCCTTCTGATGTGCAGACACATGTGTGATGAATATGGAAATGTCAGCCAGTGATATTTTCTGCCCTATATCCTCACCCCCTAAGTCTTAGTTCTCATTTTTCAGTCATTTTCCTACCGTGTTTCTGCCCTAATAACTATTCCATTAGCTACTCCCGGTGAGTCAGAGAAAAGAGATATCTCATCCTAATTTTCCTTAAGAGGTTGTTCAATCACAAGTTTTGTGACTATTAGTTCGGCATATTGTGTTGATTCTCCAGAGCCTGATTCTGTCAGGGTTAGACTGTCATTAATACTCAAGGCCACAGGCTGCCAGTGCACTCCAGATGGTGCCGTGGAGGTTGATCCATCTGTAAACCATCCATTGCCATGGATCAGGGTGGTCCTCTTTGCTCAACTGTTAGAGCTTCGATAGGAACACTCCTTGGAAACTCCAAAAAGTCCACTTTTGGTATTGTTGAAATTTCCTGAGTTAATGCAGAGGATCAGCCCTCCATCCAAATATACCGTTCAGAAATATACCACCTCTGTGGCAGGGCTTCATGATCAGGGCGTGTTTCCCTCTGTTTGCCAGGAGTCTATTTTACCCAATCCAGAATAGTCTCTTGAAGTCTAACTGATTTATTTTCTGTTAATGGCTCTGTTAGGGCTTCATAGAGTACCCAGTTGAGGTTGTGAATTGGTGGGTACCTCTTCTTGGACCACAGAAACTTCTTAATCTAAAACCCAACCAGGCAAAATTTGGGGTTTGTGATGTTTTTAGTACACACTGACCATGTTGCAAACTCTTAATATAGGAACTCAATCAGTCCTCTTGTGTTTCTGGTGCCTGAAAATACTGTAAATAGCACTTGTTCTATCTTGTGAGAATGTAGCTTTTAAGACAACCATTGTATTGGGTTGGCCAAAAAATTTATTTAGGTTTTTGTAACCTCTTATGGAAAAACCCAAAGTTTTTGGTCAATCCAATAATTTGATCTGTTGCTTCTATATTTAGTAGTTAGGGTGACTGTTCCCTATCATAAATCATAGTCAACAGTCCTAATTTCATTATTATTTAAGTAACTTCCCTTGCTGTTTTCCACTGAGATATTTTCCAAAGAGCTGTTTTAAGGGATAACATATTAGCTATAGGTTATCTTAATGCCCAGGCTACTGCTACCCAGTAAAGCAATGATCTTTGTATATAAGTATAATTTTCTCCAAATACACCAAGGTGTTGATTAAATTTCACATCAGTGATAATGGGTCTGAGTCGCATAACTTTTGCTCATATGGAGGTCAGGTTTTATTCCTCTTTGGACTATAAATCTTTCACTGGGTGTCTGTGTCCAGATTAACTTATTGGGATTCCATTCTAATTTCTGTCATTTCTTCTCTAGCATAGGTTCTCTGCTGAGTGACTTTGATTGGTTTCATATTATCATTTGTTGTGGTTTCATCTATTTTCACAAGCCTAGCTTCTATTAGGTTATAGTTACCAGAGTCAAAAGGATTATAATAATCATCATTCTTGGTGGGGGCGAGGGTTGTAGGTTGGTGCCCTTAGGAGCAAAAGTGTCTTGGTTCCTACTCTGGAAATTACTTTGGGGACAATAGCCTTTGCTTTCTGTCTGTCTGCATCTAAGAGTTAATTGCTCCTAATAAGAGCACTGGAATTGCTTCCTTGCTGCTGCTGCTGCTAAGTTGCTTCAATAGTGTCTGACTGTGTGATCCCACAGATGGCAGCCCACCAGGTTCCTCTGTCCCTGGGATTCTCCAGGCAAGAACACTGGAGTGGGTTGCCATTTCCTTTTCCAATTGCTTCCTTACTTGCTCTTTTTAATATGGGATACAACTCATAAGGGCTTCCCAGGTGGCCCTAGTGGTAGAGAACCTGCCTGCCAGTGCAGAAGGCATAAGAGATCCTTGAAGGAAGGCATAGCAGCCCACCCTACTATTCCTGCTTGGAAAATCCCAGGGACAGAGGAGCCTGGAGGGCTATAGTCCATAGGGTTGCAAAGAGTTGGACATGACTGAAGCAACTTAGAATGCACACACACACAACTCATTAACTGAATGATCAGGCCAACATCTGCAGTCTTCTTAATTTTTTGTCCAAACTAGGTAGGTCTTCAGTAGATATCCAGGAACCCTTAGAAATTAATATATTACCCAACCTACACCTAAACCACTCCTTGAGTAATTTTGGTAGGGTTAATGAGCAAGTCTGTTATGATCTTCTTGCCTTTCACAGCAGTAAAAGTGTCCAAAGTATATTTTATTATAGAGATGCTTAATAGAGCGTTCCAACTCATTTATAATATGGTAAAGCAGTATTAAGATAAGCATTGTAGCCAGCATTAGCATCTGACTATCACAGCTCTATCAAGTTTGTCTATTCATGGGCTGTTCATAAGTTCAGGGGAATGCCATAGATATTTAACAGTATGAGTTTGAAGTTCATTGATTCAATAATGGTTCTTATAAAACTTTGGTCAACTACAAGTTTAGCATAATTTATCAACCTGCATTTCAAATTTGACATTGAATATGGTTTAACCTGGGCTTCTCAGGTGGCACTAGTGGTAAAGAACCCACCAACCAGTGCAGGAGATGTAAGAAATGTGGGTTCAATCCGTGGGTCAGAAAGATCCCCTGGAGGAGGGCATGGCAACCCACTCCAGTATTCTTGCCTGGAGAGCCCCATGGACAGAGGAACCTGGCAATCTACAGTCCAGGGGGTCAAAAAAAGTCAGACACAACTGAAGTGACTTAGCAAGCACGCATGTATGGTTTAACCTACAGCACCAACCAATATTCATTATTACTTTGGGTCAGTTTGCTGACTATGCCAACTTGTTTCATTTTAGGCAAATTATGCTCAGAGACTGAGATCATCTTTGCCAATAATTAATTAAACACAGGTTCAGTATAGAACTAAAATTTATAATAATAATTCACAAGTCAATAGTATGCAGGGTAATATCTCTTAATAATCCAATAACGAAATAACATCCCAAACCAATGATCAATTAACTACACTATTGTTCCAGGCAAAAGGCTGTTCCAAATTTAGTAGAGATGTACCTTTCTTCAAGTTAGTTCTCAGAAGTCTGCTGAGCCAACTAAAAGTTGATATCATGCTGCCAGCACAAATTAAAAGTCCCTTGTCACTAGAGCACAATGCTCTAGCAGAACAATGGCCCCAGTGTTGGTGAAAAATATGATCTCCTTCATGGAGCCGCTACACAGTTTTCACTTCTGTTGGGAAAAATGAACTTGCCGGGGCAGGAGCTAATGCCCCAAGGTCTTCAAAGAGCTACTTAAATTAGCAAAGAGTAGCCTAGTCCATATTTAATACTCTCAGTAAGCCTTCACTAATTCTTGGTATTTAAAGTTTAAATGTCCCTTATGTCATAGTTGCTCCTCCATTAGTTCATATCAATAAGCACTCAGTTACACATCACTTTGATGCCATCATCCTGACATGACCTTCCCAATGTAAGCAAATTCACCCTTAGATCAAAACAACTTCATTTACCATGAACAAGTCGATTTGAAATCATAGCAAACCATACATAAATCATAATAAATAGAGAGAGGATGTGCACATGCTCCTGCATGCCCACGCACACACACATGTGCGCACACGCACACACACACACATACACATGTTGGGCATGATCTGCTTGCTTTCTAAAGAGTGGTTCCTGGACCAGAAGCATGGGCCTCACCTGGCAACTTTTAAAAATGCAAAATGTCGAGCTCCACCCCAGACATATGGGCTCAGAATCTGCATTTTCATATGAAGCCGAGATACATTTTCGAGAAAGACTTTCCTAGAACCATCCTAAAAAGGGGAAGCAGAAACACAATGCAATGAGCTAGAAAGGAGGCAATATTACTGGGAAAAGAATAGTGACTGCTGGAGAGTATCTTCCTAACCCTATTTTCAGCCTCTGTTGAGAGGACCGTTCATACCCTAAAAAACTATGAAATAGGACAATAGTCAACACACTCCACTTTGCTATTTTTAAGGCAAGTTTGAATATGTTATCATCCCAGAAATTTGATCTGAAATTCAAATAGGTGCCTCCAGCAGAACAATGGTGTTTCATGAACAATTGCAAAAATCACCTGGGAAGGCTTTCTTCTGGCAACGTAACTGGGTCTCACATTATAGCACCGGGTCAAATAAATGGTGTTTTTCAGAAAATGAAATGAACTTTTAATTCAAAATAGACATAAGCCTAAAATGTTCATTGTTGTCTGCATGTTAATTGAAACAATGATGCACAATATAGTATCTAATGAGAAGTAATACCATTTGGTATCTCTTTCACTAAATAGTTTTCAATTGCTGTTTAACTAATTGCTTAATTTCCATAGAAACAAAACTCACAAGCCTTTTCTTAACGTCCAAATAGCCTTCCAAGGCTGCATGGGTGAGCAGCACTTTGAAGCTTTAGCACTGTTCAGTAGATCTCTTATTCTACTCGCAAGCAATACCGACAGACAAACTATTCAGTCTACACTCTCTGGGCTCTGGATATTCTTCCTAAGCGCTCCCTCCTGCTTCCACTGGGGTTTTGCTAGAGGGAGAAAAAACTTTCAGAAATCAACCCCTATCATTAAAGGAAACTTCCTCTCCACATTCACCTCAGAAGCAGGCAACAAGTTTCTCCTGATGAATCTAGACATTTCTTGCTGTTTTACTTTCCTCCAAGGCTCCAGGCTCACCTTGGGACTTTCCTCAAACTTGATTTCTACACCAACTTCAATAGATTTTTAGATACTTTCTTTGCATTTCCAGAGACTCTAGAGATTTGCTTTTAATTAAAGGAGATCATTTTCCCTTTATGAACATCTTTTCTAAAATAGGTTTTTATCAACCCTCACAGTAGTTTTTCCACAAGAAGACAAAGCTTGCTTGTTTGAAGAAGTCTCTGTTGGCAGGACTTATCGAGATGGCAAATTACAGGGAAATGTTTTTGTATGTGCATTGCTTTACTTCAACATAATTATTTGCTTGTAAAACACATGAGAGGAAAAAAATTCATGAGGATATTTTCAAGATCAGAGAAGTCAGAAGTAGAACTGGGTTCATCTGGCCTGAAGATAAAAGTTCTTAATCCTATGAAGGTTAAGAATATGAGTTCCAAAGTTTACTGCTGTGGTTCAAAGCTCAGTTTTGCCAAAACTATGTTGGCAAATTGG
This sequence comes from Dama dama, assembly GCF_033118175.1. Taxonomy (NCBI): domain Eukaryota; kingdom Metazoa; phylum Chordata; class Mammalia; order Artiodactyla; family Cervidae; genus Dama; species Dama dama. Next base: position 38,443,577 of record NC_083702.1, read on the forward strand.
GCAAATTCCTTATCTGTGCCTTGGTTTCTGCATCAGGATAATAAAAGAACCTACTTATTAGTGTTGTAAAGACTGAATGACTTAACATACACAAAATGCCTAAAATACCTGGCAGATAGCAAGGGCTCCATAAAATAATTACTATTATTGGTTATAGTCTAGCAGGATGTATGAATGAAGTGATTTTCCTAACACATTCAAAGTTATGTTTGATTTCACCATAATTCTAGGCTTTGTATAATGCAGTTTATTACTATTTTTTTTTTAATCTGATAAGCTTACCCTCGAGGAGTTGGAAGCATTTCGTATTATCTTCCCAGCAAATATTTAGGTAACATACACATGTGTGCTTTCTGGAATATGGGGAAACAGATGAACTAAGAATATAACTGACTTAATAGTGGGAACAAAGGTCAGCCTGTGGTCCATCTCTTTTGATGCCCCACCAAATGTTCTTTCAACTAAAATATACTTCTTTAAAGCTAGTTCAAATCCATTTTTGACTTTAGAAGGGCTGAGAACCTCTGGTTTCCAGCTTTTCTATTATTTGAGCTTGCCCACCAATAAATGGACTTCCCGGGTGGTGCAATAGTAAAGAATCCCCCTGCTGATACAGGAGACACAGGAAACAATGGGTTGGATCTCTGGATCGTGAAGATCCCCTAGAGGAGGGCATGGCAACCCACCCCCGTATTCTTATGAGGAAAATCCCATGGACAGAGAAACCTGGCGGACTACTGTACATGGAGTTGCAGAGTCAGACACAACTGAGCAACTGAGGTCAACACACAGCACCAATAAACAGTCCCGCTGCTGGAAATCCCCCAAAAGGCTTAAAAAGAGAGGAAAGCTGCCTGCATGTGGCAGAGGGGCCAGAACTGACGATCTGCACTACAGTTATTAGAAATGTTTTCAATGTAAAGGTGGCCTGGCCTCAGGTAACTGGGGCCATAGTATACAGCTGAAGAAAGGGATCTTTGAGAAGCAAAGGGAGAAGACTTACATCATCTTCTAGAAAAGCAAACAGGATGGGAAAAAAGGGAGAAATGTCTTTACTCTCTCTGGGGATTCTTGGTTTACTGGAAAAACTGACTTGGCCGCCACGCTGCTTCGGGTCCCTTGTTTCCTTTCCAAGGCAATTGTTGCATGCAGCATGATCCGCATGCCCTAGAGTCAACCTGAACAAGTGGGTGATTCCCAGGAAAGATTTTTGGCCTCCAAGCCCGCCAAACTGTGGTGCTTTTGCGAACCATATTCGAACATCTGCCTCCAGTGAATGGGGCTGGAAATCTTGCAAGAATATGTTTCCCAGAGGGTGATTTTGAGACTTCTTGCTTCTGGTCTCAGCCAAGACCAGAAGAGATGAAGCAGAAGGTGGGTTAGAGAGGCAGAGAGAGGACCATTTCACTGGGGGAACGTCTCCTCTCCCAGCTAAGGATTCCATTAGAGTTTGGTGAAGCTCCCATTGGCTCTCATTTAATCTGAATCAATTTTATCACAGTATCATATACAAGGAATTGTGCTTTGTAGTCAAACTCCCCGAAATACAGCCAACTGCTTTCTTGTGCATCAACCAGCACTGGAATATTCAGGCGAGATGGTGAGGCATGGGCCCTGTTCAGGGTTTGCACAAACCCTGCTTTGGTTCTGGGTTGTAGCGCTGTGCTGTTTCCTGGCCTGTACAAACACACACCCCCTCCCAGTTTGGAAACTGGGTGTCTGCCTGGCTGCGTGTGTTGCTGCCATCCCATCCCGGGTGGGCCAGCGCTGTAGGTTTGGACTTATTCAAACACCTCAAAGTACTTTTCAAATGTTTTGGGTTCGCTAAAACCCTAAAGTGTGTTTGGCCTGCTTTCCCCCCTCTTTTTCAAACCCCTACATGTTTCAAGGGAAATTTAATCCATATGTTTCTGATACATTTACACTTAACTCATCAAAATATTGTTTTGTGAAAACCACTGGATGTCCAGGGTTCTTTAGGAGCTCTTTTCATGGAACTTTTGAAAGCTTTTTTTTCTTAGAAACAGGAAGTCACATTTGGGCCAAAAGTTAAAAGAACTTGAACCTCAAAAAAAAAAAAAAAAATTGGAATTCTATCTGGAGTTTCAAATCCACAGGTTTCCAGGGGTTCTAAACTTGGCAAGCCATCCCCTGTTTTGCAAACCCAAAGCCTATAAACAGAACCCAGAGTCAGGTTCCACAGTCTCTGCAAGAACACAACCACCCCTGTGTTACATGAGACAGAAAAGGATGCAGCTAGAAAACTATGGCAATCGTCCTGCACATAAAAGAAAACTTTAAGTGCTTTTGTAGGACCATCAAAACCTGCGCAGGAGGATCTGAGCTTCACCCGTGCCTGGAGGTGGATTTGATTGTTTCAAGTGCTGGGTAAATTATAGGCTCCCTTGCACCCTTAAATCCTTGTTTTTTTAAAAATAGAATGTGAGAGATTTGGGCCAAAGGTGCTTTGTTGCTGCAGAGCCCAAAATTAAAACCAGGACCAGGAGCTTCAGTTGTAAAACCAGGGGTTTACAGCTACAAGGAGAAAAGGACTTTCCCTTCCAGGACCCTAATTACTATAACTTTGCACCAGGATCTTGCCAGGGAACTGCTCTCAGCCCTGCCCTCCCACCCTCCTGGTGAAGGCTCTGTTTCCCTGTCCAGGATCTCTAGCTTAAGCCCACCAAAGGCAGGTTGAGTCACCTGATTTCTCTCAAGATTCCTCTGTCCTCTGCCAGCCTCATATTTTAAGAGTTTCATAAAAACTACCTTACCGTGACTGCCTTGATATGGGTTCTTTTACAGCACTCCAAATTAAACAACTTTAATCACGGTAAAATGCAACTCCGATATCCTGTTCAAGTCTGGGGGGCAATCCTAGCTCCTGTTCTCTTAGGCCCACAGTGGAGGAGAGCTGATACCCCATGTTTGCACCCTTTTTCACTCAGGCTGGCTTCCCAACCTTGATAAAGATTCCCCTCTGCTACCTGACTTAACCCTCCCATGTGTGGGGAACAGGGGAAAGGTGCACAGAGACCTAAAAAGAGCCTTCTGAGGGTGACCAGGAAGAGCTCAATAGTTCTTAGGAGCCCATCCCACTGAGTATGCATAGTGCAATGATCTGAATGTGTGTATCCCCCTAAAATCCATATTTCTTTTTCTTTTTTATTGGAGGATAATTGCTTTACTATATTGTGTTGGCCTCTGCCATATATCAGCATACATCAGCCACAGGTATACATATGTCCCCTCCCTCCTGAACCCCGCCTCCTGTTTCCCACTCCATCCCACCTCTGTAGGTTGTCAGAGAGCACTGGGTTGAGCTGGCTGTGTCACACAGCAAATTCTCACTTGCTATCTATTTTACACATGGTAATGCACATGCTTCCATTAAAACCCATATGCTGTCGCTCATTCGCTCAGTTCTGTCTGATTCTTTGAGGTCCTAAGGACTGCTCCCCATGTGATGGTCCTTGGGAGGTGACTAGATTATGTGGGTGAAGGCTTCATGAATGGGGTTAGTGCCCTTATAGAAAGACCCCAGAGAAAGTCCTCGGTCCTGTTCCACCCTATGAGGACACATCAAAAGGCCAGTGGTCTGCCACAGCACCTGATTATGCTGGCACTCTGACCGCAGACTTCCAATCTTCAGAAGGGTGAGAAATAAGTTTTTGCTGTTTATAAGCTACTCCACACTGTAAGACACATAGTTTCAGAGGCAGACCTTCCCCAGCCAGTTGAGTACTATGCTTAGGATACAGAGGTGCCAGTTTCTTATATGGCAGGGAGCAACTTCTGTTGACTGACCCCAGCCCACATGTGTGCTCAGAAATATGTGTAATGTCCACAGGGTACTTTGCACTCCATCGGAAACCATACTCGCCATATATGCCTCCCCCTGTTCAGAACATCGCTGGGAGAAGTACCAACCTCTCTGTCAACATCATCCTCTGTGTCTTGTAGTCCAAAGCTTGAACCCTCTAAAAGCTACCCGCATACCACATGCATGCTCTGAGAACTCATCTAGGGATGTGTGCATATATTAAACTCCATATCCCTACATGCTCTGCAGACTTACACACAAACAACATATCTGCTCTGGGCAGATCAGGACCGGAGAAGCAGCAGGCTGCAGGGCAATGCTGGTGATGGAGAAGGCCAAAGAAGGTGCTCAGACTGCCTCAGCCTTGGCTTCTTTCCCCACACACAGGGCCCCAGTGACTGCACAGAGAGAGGAAAGGCCCCCGTCTAGGACTCAAGGCACCTTCCTGTTTGCTTGGCTGCCTTTGCACAATCTCTCTGAAAAATCAACTGTCTCCCCTTTCAGTCTTCCCAGGGGAAGTTTCTGGCAGTCCATGAAGTACTGTGTATAAGGTCTGTGAAATGAAAAAATTACCAGGCAAACAGTTTTGGCCCAAGCTACTTTCTGTTAACCTTGGGTTTGCACTTCTGATTTGAAAGCAGGAAAAAAGAAATGCCATATTGTTTCCTCTAAACTTCTCTTACCTTGCTTGGCATGCCATTTGCCAGTTTAGACCACCTATCTTGCAGACCTGCCTTGGAAGAAAAGGCTCTCTGATGACGAGAAAATCAAGGAATACATGAAGCAAGAATGCCCTCTAATGGAAATGCAGAGAACACTGCATGATTCACAAAATTATTAGCCTGCTGCTTAGTCTAATTGGCAATAGCAGTGCTCCAGATTTTAGATCTTGGGCTCAGAATTAACATTCATGTTGCATATGACTCCAAAAGAGTGAATACTTCAAATGACTATGACCATACTACACCTAAGCCCTTGGGTCTTGTAAATGGGTTCTAAGAGGTTCTTCAGGCTTATTCTAGTCTTCTATGCCATTTCAGCCTCTGTATCTAACCATGCCACAATAAAGCAATGCCAAGAACCAACAAAAATTCTCCTCTGACTTGTCTAAATGTACACTGGTTTTGTATAAAAATGATTCCTCTTATCACTTTGCTTTCTGTCTCTGTTTTTAAATGTTTCCCTTCCTCTATGCCCCTGACAGTTGAGAAGTGTAAGTTTTCCACACTCAATTTCTTTCAGGTTCAAGATGGAATACCCAGTTCTCTGAGATTCTTTGCCATCTGAGAAGTTTCTATTTTCTTTCATGAAGGCATATGTTTACCATTGATCCCATTGCACGTGACCCGGAGGAGCACCAAAGCCCTCTTGGTCATGCAGCGGTGCAGGGGATGAGCCCACGCAGAGCTGTGTCAGACAGCCGAAGAGGATTTTGTTCAGACTTGCTGACGGCACTTACTGAGAAAAACCCACATAGGCATTTTCCATAAAGACTGATGATTAGCTTAAATTGAACCTAGGATAAGGCTAAAGCTCTCCTGGTATTATGTATCTATTTCCTCTGTTGGTCAATTAAATAATTAATACTGAACGGTGCAGAGGCGGTTGCCCTGGCACTTAGCAGCCCGTGTTTAAAGGCCTTCCCACCTACAGTTATTTAGCCATGATGATGGCTCAGCCAGCAGATGGGATCTGGAACAGGGTAGGACTTATTCTACATACCACCCAAGCAGAATCCCAGAATCCAGGCCATGGGTGGAACTCAGGCCATTGACTTCTGAGGGTGGAGTTCTCTGAGATAAAAGCTGTAGAGATTGGTGTTGGCAATTTAATGTCATTAGAACCAAACCACATAGACGCTGCTACTTACTTCTCTCCCGCTGGGCTGGAAAATTGCTGTCAGGCCTGTAGGTTGGTGGGTATTTACTAGACTTCTGACTGGACTCGTCAAACCTAAGCCAGCAGGAGTGTCTGCTCCGTTCCCAGGTTTTGGTTCACAGTCTTTTCTTTGACTTCTGTGATTCGGATCATTAAACGCCTCGGGTGTGGGGGTGGTGAGGAGAAAGGGGGTGCTGCGGAAGGAGCAGGGGTGCTGGGGAAGGGGTCTCTGGAGTACCTCACTACCTAATCCTGCCTATAAAGGTCTCTTGCCAAAAGCCCTCAAGCCTCTAACATCATTGCTGGAGGGGGTAAAGAGAAAAAGGACAAATCAGTGGGACCTTTTTACACATGAGCAAAATAAACATGAACTAAACCACTTGTGTTCACATCAGCCGCAGCCTGGCAGCCCCTGAGTCCATTGTTTGCCTGCTCTGTGCCTCTGTCCTTCCATGTCTAAAATGGAAACGATGATATCAACTCATAGGGGTATAGAATGGTTAAGTAGATGAACTACCTCCATATTAACAGACAATTTGCATTTTGTTGGGTTAACTTGAAGACATGCTTTGCATTGGAACTCTGGTCTTGAAAACATAATAATGAACCTGATATTGAGCATTCCGTCTTTGTCCATTTTTGTCTGCTGTTGCTGATTTGACACAACTGGGAAACATATAACTAGTACTGTTTTTGTCATGAAGGACACCTGATTTTGTCATGAAGGACATGATTATCTTCTCCTGATTTCTTCTGATGTGAGCCAATATTCTATTGATAACTCACACCAGAGTTGGAATAACTTACTTTTTAATGAAATAATTGCTGTTTAAACTTTGGCAGGGTTTTTCATTAAGAAGAGCCTATTCAAGTTCCATTTTAGTTTCCCAAGCAGCTTTCTAACAAGATAGATCCTCTGAAATCACTCTAAATAATTTTTGAAATTATTCAAAATCTCAAACACTTCTGAATTGCCCAACAGCAGTGTCATTCTTTTTAGTACATTTTGGAGGGCTCTGACGCTTTGCCCCTTTTTATCTTGGTGCAATATGAAAGTCTGACATCACAATATATTCCACTGAGTTCAACATTTCTTGTCTCTCAGTATTTTAAAGTGCAAAGGCAGGGTGACCTGTCAACCATCAGGGAAAAGCTATAGAGACTAGAAAGAGCATTTTGTCTGAGAATAAACTGCAACCTTCTTGATCTCTTTTATAGGCCTCCCCTTGCTTTAAGATGGCATAGAGGCAAGAAGCCTGGAGGCCCACTTTGAAAAATATTCCAAGGCTACAGCGGTGAGCAAATTAGATCCTTACCCTGGCTGAGGCCTTGGCCCTCGGGCAGAGCCCAAGATGGAGGGCAGTGAGAAGCTGGCGGTCAGCACAGGGGACATAATGAAGACGCAGTGCTGTAGGTCAGAGGTGCAGGTGTATTGGTTGAATTATGTGTGGGTTCAGGGCCTGAGAAGCAAAGTGTGGGCGGCCTGGCCTCAGGGGTACATAAAGAGCTGTGTGGCAAGATCCTCATATGACCTCTGCCCAAAGTTGACTCAATCTGGTTCCAGCCAAATGTTATTCATTCCTCATTTTTAAGAGTGACATAGTCACTCACCAACTCCCAAAGGCCTGGAATTAATCAAACTTTAGAGAGAATGCAAAAAAAAAAAAAAAAAAATGTATTTAAATAATAACCTGGCGATTGTCTATAAAGCTTAGCATGGGGAGCCCTCCAGTGGCCATTAAAAAAATTGAACCCTGGTCAGTTTGGGCATCAGATAGTCTCTACAATCAACGTTTTAAAAGTATCTATTAGATCACCAGCCCAGGCTGGATGCATGAGACAAGTGCTCAGGCCTGGTGCACTGGGAAGATCCAGAGGAATCGGGTGGAGAGGGAGGTGGGAGGGGGGATCGGGATGGGGAATACATGTAAATCCATGGCTGATTCATGTCAATGTATGACAAAAACCACTACAATATTGTAAAGTAATTAGCCTCCAACTAATAAAAATAAATGAAAAAAAGAAAAAAGGAAAAAAAAAGTATCTGTTAATTATCCCCAGTCATATAACAGCATGTAAAACGAAGCTAGGCAAGATCTCCAAGAAGAAGAAAAGAAGGTTTGCTTTCCTCAAGATTCAGGTCACAACAGGGAAAGAGTTGACATTGAAGTTGGCTTTCTGAGTCTGTTCTGGCCAAGTGTGTGACTTTGGGCCCTTCCTGCCCCTCTCCACTCTCTGAGCCCCTTCTCTGTTGCCCTCCTGTAGTTCTGTTATAAGAATCTAGAGAAATTACTGAGCTGACCAGCTAAGAATGCTCATTCCATCCACTTTTCCCAAGATCATTGCTTATGGTCGTCTCATTAGCTTTGGACCTTACAAAGAACAGAAACGTTTTGTTAGCTGTCTCCTTCTGTGTTGTCTTCCCAACTTGCCTGATGACTTGCTCTTCATACTTCTTTATAGTCACAGACTAGTGTCTACCTTGTACATGGTCAGGCCTGGGCGAATGCTGATTATACCTCACCATTTGTATAAAAATATTTCTCCAGGGTCTCCTGTATCAGTTACTCACTGGGGCACTTTGATTGAGACTCACCTGCATTCCCAGCAAGAAGAAGCATTCTCTCACTCTCTTGTTCTCTCACTCTTACACTCCCCTACTCTCTCTTCCATTTAAGTAAAAACAAAACAAAACAAAAAAATCTCACCTAGGAAGATTTGGGCTGTTATTCATTCCACACTCTTTGCAAGGTGGATATTCATAATGTGGACAGTGAAGAATTAAAATTAATCTTCTGGCTATGACAGCTGAAAGGTTTCTATTCATCAAAATTCTCTTCCTCCATGTTTATCACTAGATACTGTAAAGAGCTGTTCTGTTCTGCGCTTAGTCACTCTTTGCAACCCCAGGGACTGTAGCCCGCCAGGCTCCTCTGACTATTAAGTTTTCCAGGCAAGAATCCTGGAATGGTTGCTATTTCTTACTCCAGGGGATCTTCCCAACCCAGGGGTCGAACCCGTATCTCTTATTCTTCTGCACTGACAGGAAGGTTCTTCACCACCAGCACCACCTGGGAAGCCCAACAGTACTGGAGGGGGTTGCTATTTCCCACTCCAAGGGATCTTACTGACCCAGGGCTTGAACCTGAGTCTCCTGCATCTCCTGCATGGTAGGTGGATTTTTTACCACTGAGCTACCTGGCAGCCCAAAGAACTGTTAGGAGTGTCTGAAACTTAAAATTATGCTTTTTGGTTCTCAAGTCTTTTCCATCAGTTCCATAGTGGTGGTGAAAAGAGAAGAGGAGGATACTCTGAGTGTACAACGAGGAGAAATACAGCACATAGGACCAATTTGATAAAAGGTCACCAAAACAGATAAGACTAATGAAAAGATATCAGAGGAAAGAAAAAAAAGAGTGGAATAGCAAGACAGACAAGCTCAAAGAAATTCTCAGGATTATTTCCCAATCTCTTCATATTGGCATTTATGCTATAGCCTTTAAGCATAACTCACTGGCTAAGTATCAGACCTGGCATATAATTGAATAGGTCAAAGTTTGTAAGGCTATATGTTTTTAAAGGGAGTAAAATATGAATGAACATGGCCATAACTGTCTGGAGTCCTAAGTGTTCTCATATGTATCATTTATATGTGGCAGGTTTCACTTTCCAAAGATGATCACAACAGTATCTCCCATCTTACTGGTTCTTCTACAACATGACCTTGTCATACCCATCAAAAGGTAGAGTCTAAAGCCCACCTACCCAGCTTGAATCTTTGGACACTTTCAATGACAGAGTCTACTAGAAGTGACACAGAGAGCTTTCAAAATCAGGTCCTACAGGGCAATGCCACTTCCACTTTGTTTGCTTGAACCTTGCACTTGTCACTCCACACTTTGCTGTAAATAGACTGATTACTCTTACATTGCCCGCAAATGAAGCCACATGTCATTGCCCTGGTCAACTACCAGCCCTTAAGGGAACCAACTTGGACATCCAGCCAATTTGGGCTTTTAGATGATAGTAGCTCCAGCCAACATCTTATTACATCTGCATGGGTGACCTCAAGGGAAAACTACCCAGATGAATCTTGTCCCCACAGATTTTGAGCACAATAAAATTGCTGCTTTAAATTGCTAATTTGGGGGTATGTAATTTGTTATGCACTCTGTCTATCAGATCTAATCTCTTGAATCTGTTTGTCACTTCTGCTGTATAATTGTAAGGGATATGATTTAGGTCATACCTGCATGGTCTAGTGGTTTTCCCTACTTTCTTCAACTTAAGTCTGAATTTTCAATAAGGAGTCCACAGTCTGAGCCACAGTCATGAACTGCTTCTAACAGAAGCAGAAGATATCAAGAAGAGGTGACAAGAATACACAAAAGAACTATACAAGAAAGATCTTAATGACCTGAATAACCACGATGGTGTGATCATGCACCTAGAGCCAAGCATCCCGGAATGTGAAGTCAAGTGGGCCTTAGGAAGCATCACTACAAACAAAGATAGAGGGAGGTAAAGGAATTCCAGCTGAGCTATTTCAAACCATAAAAGATGATGCTATAAAAATCGGGTGGAGAGGGAGGTGGGAGCGGGGATCGGGATGGGGAATACGTGTAAATCCATGGCTGATTCATATCAATGTATGACAAAACCCACTGAAATGTTGTGAAGTGATTGGCCTCCAACTAATAATAAAAAAAAAGATTTAAAAAAAAAAAAAAGAAGGAAAGATGCCAGGGGTCAGAAAATCACTAAATTGTCTCAGACGGTGAGATTGGCAGTAACAGCAATGGGATTTGTATAAAATATTCTCTCTACTTAAGACAAAAACATTTTACAGTTAAAATAAGGAAAGGATTTTAAAATGAGAAGTTTGAAAAACTTTATTGTTCACATAGAATAAAAAGAATCTTCTTTAAAAAAAAAAAAAAATGCTGCACTCAATATGCCAGCAAATTTGGAAAACTCAACAGTGGCCACAGGACTGGAAAATGTCAGTTTTCATTCCAATCCCAAAGAAAGGCAATGCCGAAGAATGTTAAACAATTGCACTCATCTCACATGCTAGCAAAGTAATGCTCAAATTTCTCCAAGCCAGGCTTCAACAGAACGTGAACTGTGAACTTCCAGATGTTCAAGCTGGATTTAAGAAAGGCAAAGGAACCAGAGATCAAATTGCAAACATTCACTGGATCATAGAAAAAGCAAGGGAGTTCCAGAAAAACATCTACTTCTGCTTTATTGACCAAGCCAAAGCCTTTGACTGTATGGATCACAACAAACTGGAAAATTCTTAAAGAAATGGGAACACCAGACCACTTTACCTGCCTCCTGAAAAATCTGTATGCAGGTCAAGAAGCAACAGTTAGAACTGGACATGGAACAACAGACTGATTCCAGATTGGGAAAGGAGTACATCAAGTCTGTATATTTTCACCCTGTTTATTTAACTTGTATGAAGAATGTATCATGCAAAATGCTGGGCTGGGTGGAGCACAAGCTGAAATCAAGATTGCCGGGAGAAATATCAATAACTTCAGATACACAGATGACACCACCCTTATGGCAGAAAGCGAAGAAGAACTAAAGAGCCTCTTGATGAAAGTGAAAGAGGAGAGTGAAAATGCTGGCTTAAAACTCAACATTCAAAAAACAAACATCATGCCACGTGGTCCCATCCCTTCATGGCAGACAGATGGGGAAACAATGGAAATAGTGACAGACTTTATTTTCTTGGGACCCAATATCACTGCAGATGGTGACTGCATCCATGAAATTAAAAGATGCTTGCTCCTTGGAAGTAAAGCTATACCAACCTAGACAGCATATTAAAAAGCAAAGCCATTACTTTGCCAACAAAGGTCTGTCTAGTCAAAGCTATGGTTTTTCCAGTAGTCATGTATGGATATAAGAATTGGACCATAAAGAAAGCTGAGCATCAAAGAACTGATGCTTTTGAACTGTGGTATTGGAGAAGACTCTTGAGAGTCCCTTGGACTGCAAGGAGATTCAGTCAGTCAATCCTAAATGAAATCAGGCCTGAATATTCATTGGAAGGACTGATGCTGAAGCTAAAGCTCTAATCCTTTGGCCACCTTATGTGAAGAGCTGACTCATTGGAAAAGACTTTGATGGTTGGAAGGATTGAAGGGAGGAGGAGAAGGGGATGACAGAGAATGAGATGTTTGGATGGCATCACTGACTCAATGGGCATGAGTTTGGGCAAGCTCAAGGAGTTGATGATGGACAGGGAAGCCTGGTGTGCTACAGTCCATGGGTTCGCAAAGAGTCAACATGACTGAGAAACTGAACTGAACTGAATTTGTCATGCATCAACAGTATTCAGAGCAATTTGTGAAGTTGGTGGTATTCCCACTGCAAAGATGAGGGGAGCTTCACATTATTAGCATGTGCTGGATACTGGCACTTGTATGAAGGTATTTGACATGTAAACCCTGCCTCAGTGATCTGCCAGATCATTAGAGAAGATGACTGGTGGGTGAAGATGGTGTGTGAGGAAGGTCATGAAAAATGTAATCAAAGTACTACAGAAGTGAGAAGGATATTGCTTTAATTCACAAGATCAGAGAAGGCTTCATACGGATGGTGACATTTGAACTTGACTTTAAACAATATGATGGATCTTTTTGAAGAAGAAATATCCTGCACAAAGATCCAGCCATGTGAACGGGAAGTATTCTTGTGATAATGAAGTCTTTAAGCCCCTGAACTTTAGTTCAATGTCCTTCCCACCCCATCTCTGATTACTGCTTACTCAATCTAAAGTTGAGGTATCCATCAAGACGCTGGCTGAATAATTCTGCCAGAGAGAGCAGCAAGCCTTTGTAACTGCCCATAACCATAACTGCCCATAACCAAGGGACACTCTCCTTGTCACATGTCCAGGGTTGGGATTTCAAGGGTTTAAAAAAAATCTGTGATGTCAACACCCTCTTTGCAATTATCCTTGAAACATTCAAAGAGAATTAAATAATTCCTATTCCATTTCTGCTCAATGTCTTATTGAAATATGCTAGATGTTTATTTTTAAAATAGCAGAAATTAATCTTAATCAATAAAAAATAGAACTTATATCCCAGGACATGAAATCTGAGATATCCCAGTTGTTTTTGAAGGTAACAGTTTTAAAATTCAAGGCAATCTTCATTACTTATGTGCCCTTTTAAATTTAAAAAGTAAATGGTACTTTTCTTCTTACCTCCTCCCCCTCTTGAATATACCCACTTTATATGTTCTGAACTTACAGTCATATACTGGGTCTAATATATTCAACAAAGGTTTTACTTTAAAAGTTTGAAAGAAACATTGCAAAACAAAATTGGAAAATACATAGAAATAAGCAAAGACCAGTAGTATAGAAATATAGATATAGGTATAGATATAGATAGATATTGGAGAAGGAAATGACAACCCACTTCAGTATTCTTGCCAGGAGAACCCCACGGACAAAAGAGACTGGCAAGCTACAGTCCATGGAGTCACAAAGAGTCGTACACAAGTTTGCGACTGAACAACAAATAAATATAGATATCGTGGCTTGCAATGCCTATGTTGTAATCAAAATTGTTCTTTCACACAATTAAAACAACTTGAAAGAACACATATTTTTTTTCTTTTTCGTTTATTTTTATTAGTTGGAGGTTAACTACTTTACAATATTGTAGTGGTTTTTTTCATACATTGACATGAATCAGCCATGGATTTACATGTATTCCCCATCCCGATCCCCGCTCCCACCTCCCTCTCCACCCGATCCCTCTGGGTCTTCCCAGTGCACCAGGCCCGAGCACTTGTCTCATGCATCCAACCTGGGCTGGTGATCTGTTTCACCCTAGATAATATACATGTTTCGATGCTGTTCTCTCGAAACATCCCACCCTCGCCTTCTCCCACAGAGTCCAAAAGTCTGTTCTGTACATCTGTGTCTCTTTTTCTGTTTTGCATATAGGGTTATCATTACCATGAAAGAACACATATTTAACTGGTGTGGAAAAAAATCCAAACACTGTTGACTAATCTTGGAACACAATGCCTAAGAGACAAGGGTATCTGAAGCTATATCGTCTAGAGCTGCTCTATTCAGTGTGGTAGTCAGCAGCTGGCTGTTTTAATTTAAGTAAAACAAACAGTTCAGTATGGCACTAGCCACATTGTAATTGCTCAGGGGCCACCTGCGGCTAGTGGTGATCATTTTAGATCAGCAGATATCAGGCATTTCCATCAGCACAGAAAGTTCTGTTGAAAACACTCCTTTAGACAATTAACTGTCTCTCTTCATCAATATTCGGGCTGCTGTGTGGAAAGGATTTGAAATGAAAAGAATCTAATGTCTTGAATCACAAAACACTATCTATTTGTTGGAGCACATCAATCTCACAATAACAGATCTTATTTGTATATTAACTTTGGAAGAGGGATTGATGATTTTGAAATGTGCCTGTACATTTTTATTCATTTTGAAATTTTTCATCAATTTTTGCCTCGTGAATATCCAAATAGGTGTTAAGTCATGAAGTCAGGCTTGAATTTAGATGGCATTTAGAACACATAACTTTATAACTTATGTTAAGTAAGATGAATATTTGTATATAACTTCCCTAACCCTGCCCTGATACCAGGCTCCTATGTCCATGGAATGCTCCAGGCAAGAATGCTGAAATGGGTAGCCATTCTCTTCTCCAGGGGATCTTCCTGACCTTTATCAATTAGTGTTTTCATTTTCTTCAGATGAATACCCAGTAATGGAGTTGCTGTATCATATGTTATTTTATTTATAATTTTTTGAAGAACTTCCATACTGTTTCCTGGAATGGCTACATCAATGTATATCCCTACCAATAGTGCACAGTGTATTCTTTTCTCCATATTTTCACCAATACTTGCTACTTGCTGTCTTTTTAATAATAGCCATTCTGACAGGTTATGAGGTAATATCTGACTGTAGTTGTATTTGCATTTCCCTGATGATTAATATATTGAATTTCTTTTCATGTGACTCTCTATATGCCTTCTTTGGAAAAATGTCTATCCAGGGCCTCTGCCCATCAGGTTGTTTTTTTCTTTTTTTTTTTAATGAGTTTTTAGTATATTTTTTATATTAACCCATTATCAGATATACTGTTTGCAAATATCTTCTGCCATTCACTAGACGTTCTTTTCATTTTGTTGATAGTTTCCTTAGCTGTGCAAAAGCTTTTAACTTGATGTAGTCTCCTTAATTTACCTTTATTTTTGTTGCCCTTGTCTGAGAAGAGGTGTCCAAAAAAACATTGCAAAGACCAATGTCACAGAACATACTGACTATGTTTTCTCCTGGGAGTTTGATGGTTTCAACCTTTAATATTTAAGATTTTCCTATATTTTGTTTATTTTTGTATATGGCATAAGTAGTCCAGTTTGATTCATTTTACATGTGGCTGTCCATTTTTCTCAACAGCATTTACTGGAGAAACTCATGTCTATCGAGTCAGTGATGCCATCCAGCCATCTCATCCTCTGTCGTCCCCTTCTCCTCCTGACCCCAATCCTTCCCAACATCAGGGTCTTTTCCAATGAGTCGACCCTTTGCTTGAGGTGGCCAAAGTTTTGGAGTTTCAGCTTCAACATCTGTCCTTCCAATGAACACCCAGGACTGATTTCCTTTAGGATGGACTGGTTGGATCTCCTTGCAGTCCAAGGGACTCTCAAGTGTCTTCTCCAACACCACAGTTCAAAATCATCAATTCATTGGTGCTCAGTTTTCTCTATAATCCAAATCTCACATCCATACATGACTACTGGAAAAACCATAGCTTTGACTAGACAGACCTTTGTTGGCAAAGTAATGTCTCTGCTTTTTAATATGCTGTCTAGGTTGGTCATAGCTTTTCTTCCAGGGAGCAAGCGTCTTTTAATTTCATGGATGCAGCCACCATCTGCAGTGATTTTGGATCCCAAGAAAATAAAGTCTGTCACTGTTTCCATTATCTCCCCATCTGTTTGCCATGAAGGGATGGGACCACATGGCATGATGTTTGTTTTTTGAATGTTGAGTTTTAAGCCAGCATTTTCACTCTCCTCTTTCACTTTCATCAAGAGGCTCTTTAGTTCTTCTTTGCTTTCTGCCATAAGGGTGGTGTCATCTGCATATCTGAGTTTATTGATACTGCTCCCAGCAATCTTGAACTCAGCTTGTCCTTCATCCCAGCATTTCACATGATGTTCTCTGGATATAAGTTAAATAAGCAGGGTGAGAGTATATACGGCCTTGACGTACTCCTTTCCCAGTTTGGAACCAGTATGTTGCTCCATGTCTGGTTGGAACTTAGTTAAACTTAAAATCTTCTGCACAGCAAAAGAAACTATAAATAAAGTAAAAAGGCAACTCTCAGAATGGAAGAAAATAATAGCAAATGAAACAACTGACAAAGGATTAATCTCCAAAATATAAAGGCCAATCATTCAGCTCAATACCAGAAAAAAACTGTCAAAAAATCTACAAACAATAAATCCTGGAGAGAGTGTGGAGAAAAGGGAACCCTCTTCTCTGTTTGCGGGAGTGCAAATTGATATAGCCACTATGTCTCCATAGTGACTGTATGGAGGTTTTTTTTAAAGCTAGGAATAAGCCTACCATATAATTCAACAATTCAACTACTGGGCATATACCCTGAGGAAACAATAATTGAAAAAGACACACGTACTTCAATGTTCATCACAGCACTGTTGCAATAGTTAGGGCATGAAGTAACCTAGATGTTCACCTACAGATAAATGAATAAAGAAATTGTGGTACATATACTTAATGGGATATTACTCAGTCATAAAAAGGAATGCATTTGATTCAGTTCTAATAATGTGGATGAACCTAGAGCCTACTATAGAGAGTGAAGTATGTCAGAAAGAAAAAGACAAATATCATGTATTAATGCATATATGGAATCTAGAGAGATGGTATACTGATGAACCTATCTTCAGGGCAGCAGTGGAGACGCAGACATAGACAACAGACTTGTGGACACAGAGAGGTAAGGAGAAGGCGGGATGAATTGAGAGAGGAGCAAGGAAACACATACATCACCAGGTGTAAAACTAGATATCCAGTAGAAATTTATTTTATGGTGCAGCGAGGTCAAATTCAGTGCTGTGAGAGCCTAGAGGGATGAGATGGGGTGAGAGGTGGAAGGGAAGTTCAAGATGGAGGGAATATCCATATATCTATGGCCAATTCATGTTGATATATGGCAGAAACCAACACCATGTTATAAACAATTATCTTCCAATTAAAAATAAATATTTTTTAAAAGAAAAGGATATCTTTTTTGGTGTTAGTTCTAGGTGTTGTAGGTCTTCACAGAATTAGTCAGCTTCAGCTTCTTTAGCATCAGTGGTTTGGGCATAGACTTTTATTACTATGACACTCAATGGTTTGCTTTGAAAAGGAATCTAGATCATTCTGTCATTTTTGAGGTTGCTTCCAAATATTGCATTTTAGACTTTCATTTTCTTCTTAGGGATTTTTGCCCACAGAAGTAGGTATAATGGTCATCTGAATTAGATTCACCCATTCCTACACATTTTAGTTCACTGATTCCTGAGATGTTGATGTTCAATCTTGGTATCTAATGCTTGATCATGTCCAATTTACCCTGATTCAAAACCTAATGTTCCATGTTCCTATGTAATGTACTTTGCAGCATTTGCAGTACTGTTGAAGCCTCGTTTGGAGAATTTTGAACATTATTTTGCTAGCATGTGAGATGAGTGTAATTGTGTGATAGTTTGAGCATTCTTTGGCATTGCCTTTCTTTGGGACTGGAATGATAACTGACCTTTTCCAGTCCTATGGCCCACTGCTGACTTTTCCAAATTTGCTGGCATATTGAGTGCAGCCCTTTAACAGCATCACTTTTTAGGACTTGAAATAGCTCAGCTGGAATTCCATCACCTCCACTAACTTTGTTTGTATCGATGCTTCCTAAGGCTGAGTTGACTTTGGATTCCAGAATGTCTGGTTCTAGGTGAGTGATCACACCATTGTGGTTATCTGGGTCATGAGGATCTTTTTCGTATAGTTCTTCTGTGTATTCTTGCCACCTTTTTTAAATTTCTTCTGCTTCTGTTAGGTTGATACCATTTCTGTCCTTTATTTTGCCCATCTTTGCATGAGATATTCACTTGGTATCTCTAATTTTCCTGAAGAGATCTCTAGTCTTTCCCATTCTATTGTTTTACTCTTTGCATTGATTGAAAAAAAAAATTGAAGAAAAAAAAACTGAAAAAATTTCTTTGCAATGATCACTGAGGAAGGCTTTCTTATCTCTCCTTGCTACTGTTTGGGACTCTGTGTTCAGATAGGTATATCTTTCCTTTTCTCCTTTGCCTTTTGCTTCTCTTATTTTCTAAGCTATTTGAAGGCCTCCTCAGACAACCATTTTGTCTTTCTGCATTTCCTTTTATTGGGGATGGTCTTCATCACTATCATTAACCTCTGTCTGTAGTTCTTCAGGCACTTTGTCTATCAGATCTAATCAGATCTAATGCATTAAATCTATTCCAGATGTTCAAGCTAGATATAGAAAAGGCAGAGGAGCCAGAGATCAAATTGCCAACATCCGGAGGAACATCAAAATAGCAAAAGAGTCCCAGAAAAACATCTATTTCTGTTTCACTGACTACGCCAAAGACTTTGATGGTGTGAATCACAACAAACTGTGAAAAATTCTGAAAGAGATGGGAGTACCAGACCACCTTATCTGCCTTCTGAGAAATCTGTATACAGGTTAAGAAGCAACAGTTAAAACCAGACATGGAACAACGGACTGGTTCCAACTTGGGAAAGGAGTATGTCAGGCTGTATATTGTCACCCTGCTTATTTAATTTATATGCCGAGTACATCATGTGAAATGCTAGGTTGGGTGAAGCACAAGCTGAAACCAAGACTGCTGGGGAAAATATGAATAATTTCAGATATGCAGATGACACCACCCTTGTGGCAGAAAGCAAAGAGGAACTGAGGAGTCTCTTGATGGAAGTGAGAGAGGAGAATGAAAATGCTGGCTTGAAACTCAACATAGAAAATGAAGATCATGGTGTCCGGGCCCATCACTTCATGGCAAATAGATGGAGAAACAATGGAAACAAAGACAGACTTTATTTTCTTGGGCTCCGAAAGCACTGAAGACGGTGACTGCAGCCATGAAAGACACTTGCTCCTTGGAAGAAAAGCTGTGACCAACCTAGACAACATATTAAAAAGCAGAGACTTTACTTTGGCAACAGAGGTCAATCTAGTCAAAGCTATTGTTTTTCCAGTAGACAGGTATGGATGTGAGAGTTGGACTATAAAGAAAGCTGGGCACTGAAGAATTGATGCTTTTGAACTGTGGTGTTGAAGAAGACTCTTGCAAGTCCCTTGGACTGCAAGGAGATCCAACCAGTTCATCCTAAAGGAAATCAGTCCTGAATATTCATTGGAAGGACTGATGTTGAAGCTGAAACTCTGATACTCTGGCCACCTGATGAAAAGAACTGAGTCACTAGAAAAGACCCTGATGCTGGGAAAGATTGAAAGCAGAAGGAGAAGGCGATAATAGAGGATTTGATGGTTGGATCGTATCACTGACTTGATGTACACGAGTTTGAGCAGGTTCTGGGAGTTGGTGATGGACAGGGAGGCCTGGCGTGCTGCAGTCCATGGGGTCACAAAGAGTCAGACATAACTGAGTGATTAAACTGAACTACAGGATTGGACTTTACTTTCACTGCTAGACACAATCACAACTGACCGTTATTTCTGCTTTGGCCTAGCACTTCTTTCTTTCTGAAGCTGTTAGTAATTGCCACTGCTCTTCTTTCATTGCATATTTCAAGCCTTCCAACTTGGGGGGCTCAACTTCTGGTGTGATGGAGGGATAAATTAGGAGT
Organism: Dama dama; assembly: GCF_033118175.1. NCBI lineage: Eukaryota > Metazoa > Chordata > Mammalia > Artiodactyla > Cervidae > Dama > Dama dama. Next base: position 38,463,214 of record NC_083702.1, read on the forward strand.
TTTAAACTAGCAGATACAAATTAGTGTGTATAAAATGGATATCCTTTTATCACACAGGATGATATTCAGTATCTGCTGCCCGGCACTGGAGTGGGGAGCAGTCGAGAGGAGATAGCCTATGTCCAAGGTCAGGATCAGCAGCCATTAGGAGATACCCCACATCCAAATCAGAGAAACCCCAGTAATATGGTAGGTGCTGAGAGAGGGCATCAGAGGACAGACAGACTGAAACCACAATCACAGAAAAATTACCAATCTAACCACATGGAACACAGCCTTCTCTAACTCAATGAAACTAAGAGCCATGCCATGTGGGGCCACCCAAGAGGGACAGGTCATAATGGAGAGTTCTGACAAAATGTGGTCCACTGGAGAAGGGAATGACAAACCACTTCACTACTCTTGCCTTGAGAACCCCATGAACAGTATGAAAAGGCAAAAAGATAGGATACTGAAAGATGAACTCCCCAGGTTGGCAGGTGCCCAATAAGCTACTGGAGATCAGTGGAGAAATAACTCCAGAAAGAATGAAGAGATGGAGCCAAAGCAACAACAACACCCAGTTGTGGATGTGACTGGTGACAGAAACAAGGTTTGATGTTGTAAAGAGCAATATTGCATAGGAACCTGGAATGTTAGGTCCATGAATCAAGGCAAATTGGAAGTGGTCAAACAGGAGATGACAAGAGTGAACGTTGACATTTTAAGAATCAAAGAACTAAAATGGAATGGAATGGGTGAATTTAACTCAGATGACCATTATATCTACTACTGTGGGCAAGAATCCCTTAGAAGAAATGGACTGGCCATATAGTCAACAAAGGAGTCTGAAATGCAGTACTTAAATGCAATCTCAAAAATGACAAATGATCTCTGTTTATTTCCAAGGCTAGCCATTCAATATCATGGTAATCCAAGTCTATGCCCTGACCAGTAATGCTGAAGAAGCTGAAGTTGAATGGTTCTATGAAGTCCTACAAGACCTTTTAAAAATAACACCCAAAAAAGATATCCTTTTCATTATAGGGGACGAGAATGCAAAAGGAGGAAGTCAAGAAACACCTGGAGTAACAGGCAAATATGTCCTTGGAGTACAGAATGAAGCAGTGCAAAGGCTAATAGAGTTTTGCAAAGAGAACGCACTGGTCATAGCAAACACCCTCTTCCAACAACACAAGAGAAGACTCTACACATGGATATCACGAGATGGCCAACACCAAAATTAGATTGATTATATTCTTTGCTGCCAAAGATGGAGAAGCTCTATACTGTCAGCCAAAACAAGGCCGAGAGCTAACTGTGGCTCAGATTATGAACTCCTTATTGCCAAATTCAGACTTAAATTGAAGAAAGTAGGGAAAACCACTAGACCATTCAGGTATGACCTAAATCAAATCCCTTATGATTATACAGTGGAAGTGACAAATAGACTTAAGGGACTAGATCTGATAGAGTGCCTGATGAACTATGGACGGAGGTTTGGGACATTGCACAGGAGACAGGGATCAAGACTATCCCCATGGATAAGAAATGCAAAAAGCAAAATGGCTGTCTGAGGAGGCCATACAAATAGCTGTGAAAAGAAGAGAAGTTTAAAGCGAAGGAGAAAAGGGGAGATATACCCATTTGAATGCAGAGTTTCAAAGAATAGCAAGGAGAGATAAGAAAGCCTTCCTCAGTGATCAGTGCAAAGAAATAGAGGAAAATAATAGAATGGGAAAGACTAGAGATCTCTTCAAGAAAATTAGAGATACCAAGGGAACATTTCATGCAAAGATGGGCTAAATAAAGGACAGAAATGGTATGGACCTAACAGAAGCAGAAGATATTAAGAAAAGGTGGCAAGAATACAAAGAACTGTACAAAAAAAGATCTTTACCACCCAGATAATCATGATGGTGTGATCACTCACCTAGAGCCAGACATCCTGGAATGTGCAGTCAAGTGGGCCTTAGGAAGCATCACTACGAACAAAGCTAGTGGAGGTGATGGAATGCCAGTTGAGCTATTTCAAGTCCTAAAAGATGATGCTGTGAAAGTGCTGTACTCAATATGCCAACAAATTTGGAAAACTCAGCAGTGGGCCACAAGACTAGAAAACATCAGTTTTCATTCCAGTCCCAAAGAAAGGCAATCCCAAAGAATGCTCAAATTATCACAAAATTGCACTCATCTCACATGCTAGTAAAGTAATGCTCAAAATTCTCCAAGCCAGGCTTCAGCAATATGTGAACTGTGAAGTTCCAGATGTTCAAGCTGGATTTAGAAAAGGCAGAAGAACCAGGGATCAAATTGCCAACATCCAATGGATCATTGAAAAAGCAAGAGAGTTCCAGAAGAACATCTATTTCTGCTTTATTGACAATGCCAAATCCTTTGACTGTGTGGGTCACAATAAACTGTGGAAAATTCTGACAGAGATGGGAATATCAGACCACCTGACCTGCCTCTTGAGAAATCTGTATGCAGGTCAAGAAGTAACAGTAAGAACTGGATATAGAACAACAGATTGGTTCCAAATAAGGAAAGGGGTACATCAAGGCTGTATATTGTCATCCTGCTTATTTAACTTATATGCAGAGTACATCATGAGAAACGCTGGGCTGGATGAAGCACAAACTGGAATCAAGATTCCCGGGGGAAATATCAATAACCTCAGATATGCAGATGACACCACCCTTACGGCAGAAAGTGAAGAAGAACTAAAGAGTCTCTTGTTGAAAGTGAAAGAGGAGAGTGAAAACTTTGCCTTAAAGCACAACATTCAGAAAACTAAGATTATGGCATCCAGTACCATCACTTCATGGCAAATAGATGGGGAAACAGTGGAAGCAGTGTCAGACTTTATTTTGGGGGTCTCCAGAATCACTGCAGATGGTGACAGCAGCCATGAAATTAAAAGACGTTTTCTCCTTTGAAGGAAAGTTATGACCAACCTAGAAAGCATATTAAAAAGCAGAGTCATTACTTGGCCAACAAAGTTCCATCTAGTTAAGGCTATGGTTTTTCCAGTAGTCATGTATGGATGTGACAGTTGGACTATAAAGAAAGCTGAGCACCAAAGAATTGATGCTTTTGCACTGTGCTGTTGGAGAAGACTCTTGAGAGTCCCTTGGACTGCAAGGAGATCCAACCAGTCCATCCTAAAGGAGATCAGTCCTGAGTGTTCATTGGAAGGACTGATGTTGAAGCTGAAACTCCAATACTTTGGCCACCTGATGTGAAGAGCTGACTGATTGGAAAAGACCCTGATGCTGGGAAAGATTGAAGGTGGGAGTAAAAGGGGACGACAGAGGATGAGATGGTTGGATGGTATCACCGACTCAATGGACATGAGTTTGGGTAAACTCCGGGAGTTGGTGATGGACAGGGAGGCCTGGCATTCTGTAGTCCATGGGGTCACAAAGAGTCAGACTGGACTGAGTGACTGAACTGAACCGAATAATAATCTATAAGGGAAAATAATCTGAAAAGCATATATAACCCCACTTTCTGGTCATTTGCATTTGTGTGAAATAGTTTTTTCCATAATTTCACTTTCAGTCTGTGTGCTACTTTAGCTGTGAACAAAGTCTCTTGTAAGGAGCATACAGGTGGGTCTTGTTTTTTATCTTATTAGTCATCCTACATCTTTTGACTGATGCTCTTAATCCATTGACCTTTAAAGTAATTATTGATAGGTATGCTCTAATTCACGTACTGCTGAAGCCTGGCTTGGAGAATTTTGAGCATTACTTTACTAGCGTGTGAGATGAGTGCAATTGTGTGGTACTTTCAGCATTCTTTGGGATTGCCTTTCTTAGGCATTGGAATGAAAATGGACCTTTTCCAGTCCTGTGGCCACTGCTGAGTTTTCCAAATTTGCTGGCATATTGAGTGCAGCACTTTCACAGCATCATCTTTCAGGATTTGAAATAGCTCAACTGGAATTCCATCAAATCTACTAGCTTTGTTCATAGTGATGTTTTCTAAGGCCCACCTGACTTCACATTCCAGGATGTGGAATGTGGCTCTAGGTGAGTGATCACACCATTGTGATTATCTGGGTCATGAAGATCTTTTCTGTACAGTTGTTCTGTGTATTCTTGCCACCTCTTCTTAATATCTTCTGCTTCTGTTATGTCCATACCATTTCTGCAATACTTTGGCCACCTCATGCAAAGAGTTGACTCATTGGAAAAGACCCTGATGCTGGGAGGGATTGGGTGCAGGAGGAGATGGGGACGACAGAGGATGAGATGGCTGGATGGCATCACCGACTCGATGGGCATGAGTTTGAGTAAACTCCGGGAGTTTGTAATGGACAGGGAGGCCCGGCGTGCTGTGATTCATGGGGTCGCAAAGAGTCGAACACGACTGAGAGACTGAACTGAACTGAACTGATGCTCTAATTCTGAGAAGGCAATGGCAACCCACTCCCTTACTCTTGCCTGGAAAATCCCATGGACGGAGGAGCCTGGTAGGCTGCAGTTCATGGCGTCGCGAAGAGTCAGACACGACTGAGCGACTTCACTTTCACTTTTCACTTTCATGCATTGGAGAAGGAAAGGACAGCCCACTCCAGTGTTCTTGCCTGGAGAATCCCAGGTATGGCGGAGCCTGATGGGCTGCCGTCTATAGGGGTCGCACAGAGTTGGACAACACTGAAGTGACTTAGCAGCAGCAGTAGCAGCAACATGCTCTTTTTGCCATTTTATTACTTATTTTCCAGTTGTTTTTATGTTTCTTCTTATTTCTTTCTTTTTCTTTTTGCTTCTTACCTTGTGGTTTACTGTTTTTAGTATTATGCTTATAGAGATTTGTGTGTGTGTGTGTCTATTGTAGTTAGATTTTGTATTTGCATTTAGTTTTTGTGTAGTTTTTTATTTGTGGTTACCATGTGTTGGTTGATTGTCATAGCTAGAGCTATAACTATAGGTTGATCTGTAGCTATATCTACTTGTTTTAAGCTGGTAGTCATTTAAGTTCAAATACATTCTAAAAAACTAGTTTTTTTTTTTACTCTTCCCACATATTTTGCATTTTTATGTCATTTTATATTCTCATATATATTAACTAACTATTTAGTGATAGCTGCTTTTACAACTTTTTATATTTTAACCATGAAGTTTAAAAGATAGCGTATTTAAGTGGATGACTCTTACCCTTACTATATATTTGCATTTCCTAGTGAGATTTTCCCTTTTGCATAGATTCTTCTTTTCCACCTAGAGAAGACCTTTTAACTTTTCTTTCAAGGTAAGTTTAGTATTGCACTCTTTTACTTGTTGCTTACCTGAGAGGTTGTTTCTCTCTTGATTTTATATGACAACCTTGCTGGGTAGTATATCCTAGGTTGCAGATTTTTCCCTTTTGGCATTTGACTATTTCATGCCACTCTCCTCTGGCCTGCAAACTTTCTGAAGAAATATAAGCTGAAAGCCATGGAGGTTCTCTCGCATGTGGCTCTTTATTTTTTTTCCTGCTGCCTTTAGAATTCTCTCTTTATCTTTGACTTTCACCATTTTAGTCAGGATATGTCTTGGTGTGGATGTGTTTGAGTTCATTTTGTTTGCGACACTTGGTACACCTGCATTTGAATATTTTTTTCCTTCTTCAGATTTGGGATGTTTTCAGTCCTAATTTCATCAAATACATTCTCAATCCCCTTTCCCTCTTTTTTTCCTTCCAGGTCCCCAATAAAATGAATGTTGGTATACTTGATGCTATTCCACAGATAACTTGTCCAATGCACAGCTATAACACAGAGTAAGCAGGGTTGGGAACATTCACTCAGTTCTGGCTGCACTGCACCCGGGTGGTCAGAGAGATCAGGCAGCAATCAGAATAACCTTCAATCCACCCTCTCCACTGTGCCTGGGGACAAGCCAGCCTGCTTGCTCCTCCTGAGTGGAGTCCAACATTCCCGCAAGCCCTCCCATTAGTTCCAGAGTCCCTCCAACCAGGCGAGGAGACTCAGCTTCCCTTTGTAGGATCCCAGGGCCAGGATGCCCAAAAAGTGGCTTGAATCACTCACACCCCATAGCAAATCTCCACTCAGGTAATCTCTCTTTTTCTCTGAGGGCCCCCACCCCGGCAGGTCTCAACCTGTTCAGTTCTTTTCCTTTCTTATACAATTCTATGTGTATCTTTCTTACAGCCTCGATTTTACAGGATTCTTTCTGCCAGTTTCCAGTTAGTTTTCAGTGAGGATTACTCCACATGTAGATGTATTTTTGATGTGTTCATAAAGAGAGGTCAGTTCCATGTCCTCCTATTCCACCGTCTTGATTGAAATTACTTGTTACTATCTTTGCTTTGTCAAGATCTTACCATATTGGGTAATGAGGCTCCTTAAACTTTGCAATTATTTCTTATGTTTCACATTAGTCTAGTCCAATGACATTTGTTAAGGTTTTGTTATTAGCATTTGAGTATTATTGTAGTTCAAAACCTCCTTTTTTTTATCCCATACCTATAAACCCCTTCCATTCCAGGCTATATTGAGCCATGGAATTTTTTTGCTTTGGAGTATAACTTTCTCTCTCATCCTCTTAGCTTCTCCTCTGCATTTTCTCTTACTCTTTTGAGGATTGTGCCAAAAATGGCCATTGTTTTATGGGGGTAAGTTTTATCTCCTCTGTTTTTTAAATTACTTTCTGTTTCATGACATGTATTTATTTGTACACTTGTCTATTATCTTTCTAATTAAATGAAAAGTGGAGCCTTTTTTCTGGTTTACTACTCTATCCTTTTGTCAGTGCAGTTCTTGACAAATAGTAGGTACTTAGTAAATATTTTGTTGAGTGAATGACAGCCTGCTCATCTAGCTCAGTCTGTGGATTTTGTTTGTATAGGAGGCTAAGGGATCCAGTCCTTCAAAGATTTCTTGATCCTCTTGAAAGATGTAGTTAGAGGTTCTGTCCAGCCACCAGATGGAGATATTGTGTCTATAGTCCCTTATTTCGTGTGGCTTTCCCCCGTGATCTGGAAACTTCTGGTAAGCCTTCAGAGTATTAATTTTATCTTCCCTTTGTATCCCTAAATTAATACCTGTGGACACAGGGTGGAGCCATCTTCCCAAGGAGGCTTGAGTGGGATGAGGAAGGCACTTCATCCTCTCTTCAAGGGTCTTCCCCTTTGTTTTAGGACTTCCCCAAGTCTCCATGTCTTTTTCTCAACAGTTATCCTGCTATGAAATGTGAGGACAGCCTTTGTTTTCTACTGGCACCTGCAAAATTGATAAGCCAGGTTCTTGGCGTCTCCCTGGCACTCTTCCCCATAGGACAGTTACCATTTCCTGAAGTTTGCTCTTCTTAAGAAGGTGATATGACCTCTACTGTCCCCAACTTGTTTTTATTTTATTTTGTTATTGTATAAACTAAAGGGAAAGGGACTTGATATGCTGATTTTTTAAAAAATTATTCCTTGGAGTACTTTCACCCTGATATCCCCCCTCAGTAACTCTGAGAAAGCAGGAAAGGATTAAAAGTAATTTATAACTTTATAATCAATTGAAGAAAAACATAGGCAAAAAATATTATAATAAGGATGAATCATTTTGTTTCCTACCTTGCTAGTCAGCACCAGTTCTATAGAGCTCATGTATACTCTCCCTTCACTGCTTCAGGAGTTTTTCTAAGAATTCCGATGAGATGCAGAGACCCAAGTCATATACTTATCCCCTAATCTTACTTTTTCAGCTTTTAAAATTCAAAGGTTGAATAAACCCTATGTCCTGAAAAAATATTTCCCCCACCTACCACCCTTTTCAGTAGAACCAGAACTTCAGTAAAGGTCTGTTTCTTACTCAGGTGAAGGCCCTAATTACCATAGTCCCTAAACTGAATCCCTTCATTTACTAAATAAACCCAGATAGGGTCCCACACTTGAAGACACTAGACAAAACAATGGGTTAATCCTTCAAATCTGGCAGTGATTTTTAAAGACAATCCACAGGCCTGCAAATACTAGCTACAATATAAACTTCTACTGCCCACAAATTCAAAGACTAGCAAGCCATTCACCCAAACCACTCCAAGACATGCTTTCTCCCTATTCTACCTTGTATGTTGATTTCTTGAGGTTGCCAGGCTAATATGTCACACAATGGATTTGCGAGACAATTTGGTTCCTTGTCAGTCCAGATTCTGATCCAGTTAAAATATAAAGACGCAAAACTTTTGGCCACCAACAGAGCAATAGTTGATTTAGTTAAGAATCATCAGTGGAAGCTACAACCCATGCATCACAGATCCCACTGTTGAACGGGATCAAAACTATATACATATATATTGCATGTTAATTACAAAAGAAAAGGTGGTTTCTTTATTTTGGCAAAATTATACTAACATAAGTTAACATAACCTTGAATGGAACAAGCTGACATTGTGTGCCTTCTGATATAGTATCCCTGATAAAGATATAAAACCTAAGTCTAATCATGAGAAAACCATGAGACCACCCAAGTTCAGAAGGCATTCATAAAATTACTGAACTGTACTCTTCAATAATGTGAGTGTCATAAAAGCCAAAGAATTGCTGAGGAACTGTTCCAGACTAAAGGGGGCAAAAGACACAAACACAACGCGAATCTAGGATTAGAACATGGATCAGGAAAAACAATTTTTATAAAGGAGATTTCTGGAGCAGTTGGTAAAATTTGAATATGGATTGTGTATTAGGTAACAGTATTAAGTCAATGCTAAATCCCTTGAATTTTGTAACTGTATCGTGATTATCGAGGAGAATGTCTTTGTTCTAGGTATGCATATACTGAAGTACTTAGGAGTGATGGTTCACTAACTTACAAATGGTTATGAAAAAACAATTACATTCATATGCACATATTTATTAAGAGAGAAATTATAGGTGCAAAATGTTAACAATTATTGAATCTAGATGAAACATATAAAGGTGTTCATTACCTTATTCTTGAACTTTCTGTACTTCAAAATTTTTCAAAATAAAATCTAAATTATAAGTTGAAGGCACATAAAAAATAAAAAGTAAATCTAAATATTATGTACAACAGTCACATTAAGGACCCTAATATCAGCTTTATCACTAGTAATATTAGATTAGAGAACATGAAGAGTAAAAGAAAAGAAAATCTGCCTCCTACGCCTTCCTGAAGTGATTTACCAGAGACAGAGCAGCTAGAGAAGTCTAGGCATTTCTCAGACTCCCTCAGCATCTCCTCCCTCACTGAGAAACATATGCTTCTCTAATGAGTTTAACCACACATAGCATATACTGTTTTTTGTTATTGTTAATTATACTGTCACTTGAAACATATAGACAATAGTTTTTATTCCTAGAGTTCCTGTTTTTGAAAAGTCGGTTCATTCTTTATGTTTTTGGTATACTCATATAATTTCATACTTTATTGTATCATATTATGTAAAACATTTTTATACATAGTTTCTCGGCATCCTGTATCTGCCAATGCTAATACTGTCCATCTTTTGGTACTTACATGTTTTGTGTGCTGTTTCTGTTGAGAAGCATTCACAATGACCGCTTGAAAACCTTGTTTGGCATTTCTTTTTTTCTTTTCTTTTCTGAAGTCATACTTACTTTCATCTTTCAGAGTCCTATTCTGAGCCAATTCTGAGCAACTTTTAAAATTGTTGTCAGCCAGATGATTCCCTCTACAGGGCTAATCTCACACTTTTCAGTTATTTTGGCTCTGAGCAGGTGTCTCAGACTCAGCTTTTCCTCGGTTTGCTTTTTTGAAAATTGATATCCCCTTGACTCTGATGCTATAGGAATCTGGCTGGCTTTAAGGAAATTCTCACTGCCTGTTGGCCCAGACAGTGTCTCTGCCACTCTGGTTTAGTAACTCTCACTCAGTCTCTCCAGCCATTGCTCCAAACCTCTGGAGCATTGACTTCATTCCACACTGGTCCGGCTTCCAAGTATTCCCAGCTCAGCTCCTGGCCATAAATATCTGGGCTCTGTCCCCTAGAAAATCTAGGCTTGTTTTATCACTGTCATTTTTAAGCAATTGCTGACTTGGGTGATGTTCCCTCAAAGTGGTACATCTCCTTGTCTGTTACCTAGATTCAGCCCATCTTTACTTTGTTCTCCTCTTTGTGAGAGTCCTGTGTGCCCTAGGTTGTAAGAGTGTTCCTTTCAGAATGTTTCTGAATATCTTCTGACAGAATGTTGATGCCTAGGGGTGGCATTTTTTTCCTCAGTGCACATTTCCAAGTGGATGACCTGGAAGCATGTTCTGCTGCTGGTAGAGTTGTTCTAGTTCTTTTTCCATAAATGGGTGAGGTTTAAAAGCTTCCAGCCTCATGCAGGAGGTTAGTTTTAGCCTTCCTTCTCATGTGAGGAGGCTCTGTCTTCTCTCCCCTATCCCACGGCTGGGTAATGTTTATCAGCTGTCAATAAACAGCTGATAAAATTCTGCTCTGTACATCTGTGTCTCTTTTTCTGTAAAAGGACAAGAGCCAAGTAAATATCCATATTAAAAAAAAAAAAAAAGCTGATAAACAGCTATCCTTTTGCCTTAAGGTTTCCCTAAGTTCTGACACCTAAGGATATCTCTCTCTCTTTTTTTTTTTCCTTAGAATTTCACTTATACACATATTCAGTGTATTGGTTGCATGGAGTGGGGAGAAGAAATAGGTTCCATGGTTCGTTTTATTCCAAGTCCCCATTTTCCAGGTTGTTCTCATGATACCTCCTCCTTTACTGCCATCAATTGGCTTGACAGAGGGAACATCCCTGATGTTCCAGTAGCTAAGACTCCATGCTCCCAATGCAGGAGGCCTGGGTTCAATTCCTAATCAGGGAACTAGATCCCACATGCAACAATTAAGAGTTCACATGCTGCACATAAACCCGGAGCAGCCAAAGAAATAAATTGGGGAGAGGGAGCTAAGATGGTGGAGGAATAGGACAGGGAGACCAATTTCTCCCCCACAAATTCATCGAAAGAACATTTGAACGCTGAGCATACTACACAAAACAACTTCTGATCGCTAGCAGAGGACATCAGGCACCCAGAAAAGCAGCCCATTGTCTTCAAAAGGAGGTAGGACAAAATATAAAAGATAAAAAGAGAGACAAAAGAGTTAGGGACAGAGATCCATCCCAGGAAGGGAGTCTTAATAGAAGAAGTTTCCAAACACCAGGAAACCCTCTCACCGGCGGGTCTGGGGGAAGTTTCCGAACCTCAGAGGGCAACCTAACCGGAAGGAAAAATAAATAAAACCCACAGATTACATGCCTAAAAGCAACTCCCAGCAGAAAAGTACCCCAGACGCTCACATACGCCACCAGCAAGTGGGGGCGGAATGGAGCAGGCGGCATTGCTTAGGGTAAGGACCGGGCCTGAGTGCCCTGAGGGCAATCAGAGGGAGCTAATGTGAGATAGCAACATGAACTGTGGGATAGCAAGAGAGAGAGAGAATTAACCTGTGAAAAGCCCTAACCTAAGGCACAGCCGGCCGGTTCGCAGAACAAAGGACTGAGCAATACCAGAGAAGAGCTAGCCGGCTGCAGACTGGCCCAACCCCACCAGAGGCAGGGGGAGGTGGGTGCCAGCCAGAGCTGGAAAGGGGCAAACTCAGCCCCAGAGAGGGCATCCCCTACCAAACTGCAAACAGGCTTCCAGTTTCTAACCAAAGACTTCCTGAGATTCTGGATGGTTGACATCCGCCAGGGGGGTCACAGCTAGAGACCAGCTCCCCAGAAGAGACACCAGGCACATCGGACCTGGCGTGCCAGAAACTGAGGTGGGGTCGGGGAGGGAAGTCGCACTGCACCTGAAGAGAGTGCGCTCGTCAAGCTCCTGGTTGCCTGAGCTGCTCTGACCGGGACGGCACAAAACGCAGGCCCAACCAAGTCTGCACCTTTTTGGAGTACCAGAGAACCTGAACATGAGGGGCTTAGGCCTGGGAAGTGCACGCAACTCAGGGCCCGCTCCCTGTAGAGCAGCCTGGGCCCTGAGCAGTGTAGATGGGGAAAGCACATATGCCGTGAGCAGGGGCAAACTCAGTGTGGCCGGAACACTGCGAGTGCTCCCCACACACCCAGTGATATTTGTCTGCAGTGCCCCTCCCTCCCCACAGCACGACTAAACAAGCGAACCTAAACAAGCGACCACCTCTGCCCACTTGTGTCAGGGTGGAAATTAGACACTGTAGAGACTTGCAAACAGAAGCCAAATAAACTAAGGGAACCACTTGAGAACTGACAGGTGCAACAGATTAAAATCCCTGTAGTTAACACCAACTACACCGGAAGGGGCCTATAGATATGGAGAAGTATAAGCTGGAAAAAGGAACTACCTGAAACTGAACTGAACCCACACTGCCCACAACAGCTCCAAATTCCTAGATATATTTTTACTATTATTATTTTTTTAAGTAAAAGAAAAAAATTTTTCCTTTTTTTTTAAAGTCCTCTATTACTCCTCTATTATTCCTTATTTTTCATTTTTATAACCGACTATAAACTTGCAAAAAAAAAGACCCTATTTTTAAAGTGAACTTCATATATATTTCTTATTTTTTTAAATATTGTATTCTTAAGAGTCTAACCTCTACTCAAGATTTTTAATCTTTGTTTTTCAGTATTTGATATCAATTTTGGACATTTAGGAATCCAACTTTCAGTACCCATTTGTACTTAGGAGTGTGATTACTGGTTTGATTACTCTCTCCCCCTTTTGACTCTCCTTTTTCTCCCCCAGATCACCTCTATTTCTTCCCTCCCCCTTCTCTTCTCAATCCAATTCTGTGAATCTCTGTGGGTTTTCTGGACTGTGGAGAACACTTAGGGAACAGAATACAAACTAGATCTGTCTCTCCTCTCTTGAATCCCCCTTTTTCTCCTCCTGCTCACCTCTATTTCCTTCCTCCTTCTCCTCTTCTTCATGTAACTCTGTGAACCTCTCTGGGTGTCCCTCACTGTGGAGAATCCTTTCACCATTAACCTACAAGTTTTATTATCAGTGCTGTATGGAGGGAGAAGTCTTGAGGCTACTGGAAGAAGAAGACTGAAATCCAGAGGCAGGAGACTTAAGCCCAAAACCTGAGAACACCAGAAAACTCCTGACTACATGAAACATTAAGTAATAAGAGACCATCCAAAAGCCTCCATACCTACACTGAAACCAACCACCACCCAAGAGCCAATAAGTTCCAGAGCAAGACATACCATGCAAATTCTCCAGCAACACAGGAACATAGCCCTGAGCGTCAATATACAGGCTGCCCAAAGCCACACCAAACCCATAGACCCATCTCAAAACTCATTACTGGACACTCCACTGCACTCAGAGAGAAGAAATCCAGTTCCACCCACCAGAACACCGACGCAAGCTTCCCTAACCAGGAAACTTTGACAAGCCAATCATCCAACCCCACCCACTGGGAGAAACCTCCACAATAAAAAGGAACCACAGACTACCAGAATACAGAAAGGCCACCCCAAACACATCAATCTAAATAAGACGAAAAGGCAGAGAAATACCCAGCAGGTAAAGGAACATGAAAAATGCCCACCAAGCCAAACAGAAGAGGAGGAGAAAGGGAATCTACCTGAAAAAGAATTTAGAATAATAATAAAAATGATCCAAAATCTTTTTTAAAAAATGGAGCTACAGATAAATATCCTGGAGACAAAGATTGAGAAGATGCAAGAAATGTTTAACAAGGACCTAGAAGAAATAAAAAAGAGTCAATTAAAAATGAATAATGCAATAAATGAGATCAAAAACACTCTGGAGGGAACCAACAGTAGAATAATGGAGGCAGAAGATAGGATAAGTGAGGTAGAAGATAAAATGGTGGAAATAAATGAAGCAGAGAGGGGGAAAAAAAGAATCATAAGAAATGAGGACAACCTCAGGGACCTCTGGGACAATGTGAAATGCCCCAATATTCGAATCATAGGAGTTCCAGAAGAAGAAGATAAAAAGAAAGGCCATGAGAAAATACTCAAGGAGATAATAGCTGAAAACTTCCCAAAAATGGGGGAGGAAATAGTCACACAAGTCCAAGAAACCCAGAGAGTCCCAAGCAGGATAAACCCAAGGCGAAACACCCCAAGACACATATTAATCAAATTAACAAAGATCAAACACAAAGAACAAATGTTAAAAGCATCAAGGGAGAAACAACAAATAACACACAAGGGGATTCCCATAAGGATAAGAGCTGATCTTTCCATAGAAACTCTTCAGGCCAGAAGGGAATGGCAGGACATACTTAAAGTAATGAAAGAGAATAACCTACAACCTAGATTACTATACCCAGCAAGGATCTCATTCAGATATGAAGGAGAAGTCAAAAGCTTTACAGACAAGCAAAAGCTGAGAGAATTCAGCACCACCAAACCAGCTCTTCAACAAATGCTAAAGGATCTTCTCTAGATAGGAAACAGAGAAAAGTTGTATAATCGCGAACCCAAAACAACAAAGTAAATAGCAACGGGACCATACTTATCAATAATTACCTTACATGTAAATGGGTTGAATGCCCCAACCAAAAGACAAAGACTGGCTGAATGGATACAAAAACAAGACCCCAATCTATGCTGTCTACAAGAGACCCACCTCAAAACAAGGGACACATACAGACTGAAAGTGAAGGGCTGACTATGGAAAACAGTGTGGAAGTGTGGAGATTTCTTAAAAAACTGGAAATAGAACTGCCATATGACTCAACAATACCACTTCTGGGCATACACACTGAGGAAACCAGATCTGAAAGAGACACGTGCACCCCAGTGTTCATCGCAGCACTGTTTATAATAGCCAGGACATGGAAGCAACCTAGATGCCCATCAGCAGATGAATGGATAAGGAAGCTGTGGTACATATACACCATGGAATATTATTCAGCCTTTAAAAAGAATTCATTTGAATCAGTTCTAATGAGATGGATGAAACTGGAGCCCATTATACAGAGTGAAGTAAGCCAGAAAGATAAAGAACATTACAGCATACTAACACATATATATGGAATTTAGAAAGATGGTAACGATAACCCTATATGTAAGACAGAAAAAGAGACACAGATGTATAGAACAGAATTTTGGACTCTATGGAGAAGACAGGGTGGGATGATCTGAGAGAATAGCACTGAAACATGTATATTATCAAGTGTGAAACAGATCGCCAGCCCAGGTGGGATGCATGAGACAAGTGCTCAGGGCTGGTGCACTGGGATGACCCAGGGGGATGGGATGGGGAGGGAGATGGGAGGGGGGTTCAGAATGGGGAACATATGTAAATCCATGGCTGATTCATGTCAATGTATGGCAAAAACCACTACAATATTGTAAAGTAATTAGCCTCCAACTAATAAAAATAAAGGGAAAAAAAGAAATAAATAGTCTCCTAACTTATCAAAAAAAATAATAAATTGGCTTGACAGTTTGGTAGGATTTACTTTACTCTCAAGCCAATCAGTAGGATTAAGCAAGTTAGAAACATCTATAATCCTGAGTAAGGCAGTCAGTTTGGAGCTGGGTCACATTCACTCAGTACAGTTCAGCGATGAGAAAAGATATTTTCTGACATACTTGATTAACGTTAGATACAAGATGGTAGTGTGGTAATATTATAGACTGCAACATACATTTCAATTTTAGATTAAGTTTTGTTTGAATGTGTTTAAAAATCACTCAAAATAATATAAATGATTTATTACAAAAATATAATATTTCTTTACTTTGGACAAAAGAGGCATTTATCTGGACACTTGAAAGCCATCTCCAGAGAGACTTTGCCTATTATCTTCATTTCCTCTCCATTGTATAATGCAATTTAATTGTCTTCATACCATGTATCAGTATCTGAGGTTGTCAAGTTTATTTGATTACTTATATTGTCTCCTGCATCAAATTTAATTTCCATATAAAAAACCTTGTGTGTCTTATTAACCACGATATTTCCAGTGTCTAAAACAGTATGTGACACACATCAGATACTCAATATTAATTGAATACATCCCAGCCACAATTCAGAATTTTTCTGATTAAACTTGTCCCAATAACTGGTGCATGCCTTCAAAAAGAAAAGATCATACGTATTAATACCTCGTTCAGAAGTATCAGTTCAATTCAGTCACTCAGTCATGTCTGACTCTTTGCAACCCCATGGACTGCAGCAATCAGGCCCCCCTGTCCATAACCAACTCCCAGAATTTACTAAAACTCATGCCCACTGAGTCGGTAATGCCATCCAACCATCTCATCCTCGGTCGTCCCCTTTTCCTCCTGCCTTCAATCTTTCCCAGCATCAGGGTCTTTTCAAATGAGTCAGCTCTTCACATCAGGTGGCCAAAGTAAGGAGTTTCAGCTTCAACGTCAGTCCTTCCAATGAATATTCAGGACTGATTTCCTTTAGGATTGTCTGGTTGGATCTCCTTGCAGTCCAAGGGACTCTCAAGAGTCTTCTCCAACACAATAGTTCAAAAGCATCAATTCTTCAGCACTCAAATTCTTTATATTCCAACTCTCAAATCCATACATGACTAATGAAAAAACCATACCCTTGATTAGATGGACCTTGTTGGCAAAGTAATGTCTCTGCTTTTTAATATGCTGTCTAGGTTGGTCATAACTTTTCTTCTGAGGAGTAAGCATCTTTTATTTCATGATTGCAGTGACCATCTGCAGTGATTTTGGAGCCCAAAAAAATAAAGTCAGCCACTGTTTCCACTGTTTCTCCATCTATTTGCCATGAAGTGATGGGACTGCATGCCATGATCTTCATTTTTAGAATGTTGAGTTTTAAGCCAGCATTTTCACTCTCCTCTTTCACTTTCATCAAGAGGCTCTTCAGTGCTTCTTCACTTTCTGCCATACGGGTGGTGTCATCTGCATATCTGAGGTTATTGATATTTCTCCTGGCAATCTTGGTTCCAGCTTGTGCTTCATCCAGCCTAGCAGTTCTCATGATGTACTTTGCGTATAAGTTAAATCAGCAGGGTGACAATATATAGCCGTGACATACTCCATTTCCTATTTGGAACCAGTCTGTTCTTTCATGTCCAGTTCTAACTGTTGCTTCCTGACCTGCATACAGGTTTCTCAAGAGGCAGGTCAAGTGGTCTGGTATTCCCATCTCTTTCAGAATTTTCCACAGTTTATTGTGATCCACACAGTCAAAGGCTTTGGCATAGCCAATAAAGCAGAAATAGTTGTTTTTCTGGAACTCTCTTGCTTTTTCGATGATCCACTGGATGTTGGCAATTTGATCTCTGGATGATCTGCCGTTTCTAAAACCAACTTGAACATCTGGAAGTTCACGGTTCACGTATTGCTGAAGCCTGGCTTAGAGAATTTTGAGCATTACTTTACAAACGTGTGAGATGAGTGCAATTGTGTGGTCTTTGAGCATTCTTTGGCATTGCCTTCTTTGACGTTGGAATGAAAACTGACCTTTTCTAGTCCTGTGGCCCCTGCTGACTTTTCCAAATTTGCTAGCATATTAAGTGCAACCCTTTCACAGCACCATCTTTTAGGATTTGAAATAGCTCAACTGGAATTCCATCACCTCCACTAGCTTTGTTCACAGTGATGCTTCCTAAAGGCCCACTTGACTTCACATTCCAGGATGTCTGGCTCTAGGTGAGTGATCATACCATCTTGATTATCCCAGTTGTGAAGATCTTTTTTGTACAGTTCTCTGTATTCTTGCCAGCTTTTCTTAATATTTTCTGCTTCTATTAGGTTCATACCATTTCTGTCCTTTATTGAGCCCATCTTTCCATGAAATGTTCCCTTGGTATCTTGAATTTTCTTGACGAGATCTCTAGTCTTTACCATTCTATTATTTTCCTCTATTTCTTTGCACTGATCACTGAGGAAGGCTTTCTTGTCTCTCCTTGGTATTCTTTGGAACTCTGCCTTCAAATGGGTATATCTCTCCTTTTCTCTTTTTCTTTTTGCTTCTCTTCTTTTTTAGCTATTTTTATGGCCCCCTCCGACAGCCATTTTGCTTTATTGCATTTCCTTTCCTTGGGGATGGTCTTGATCCTTGTCTCCTGTACAATGTCACGAATCTCTGTCCACAGTGCATCAGGCACTTTGTCTGTCAGGTCTAGCCCCTTAAATCTATTTCTCACTTCCTCTGTATAGTCATAGGGGATTTAATGTAGGTTATACCTGAATGGTCTAGTGGTTTTCCCTACTTTCTTCAATTTAAGTCTGAATTAGGCAATAAGCCGTTCATGATCTGAGCCACAGTCAACTCCTGGTCTTATTTTTGCTGACTGTATAGAACTTCTCCATCTTTGGCAACAAAGAATATAATCAATCTGATTTCGGTGTTGGCCATCTGGTGATATCCATGTGTAGAGTCTTCTCTTGTGTTGTTGGAAGAGGGTGTTTGCTATGACCAGTGCGTTCTCTTGGCAAAACTCTATTAGGCTTTGCCCTGCTTCATTCTTTACTCCAAGGCCAAATTTGGCTGTTACTCCATGTGTTTCTTGACTTCCTACTTTTGCATTCCAGTCACCTATAATGAAAAGGACATCTTTTGGAGGTGTTAGTTCTAAAATGTCTTGTAGGTCTTCATAGAACCGTTCAACTTCAGCTTCTTCAGCATTACTGGTCGGGGAATAGACTTGGATTGCTGTGATATTGAATGGTTAGCTTTGGAAATGAACAGAGATTGTATCCAAGTAGTGCATTTTGGACTCTCTTGTTGACTATGATTGCTAGTCCATTTCTTCTAAGGGATTCTTGCCCACAGTAGTAGATATAATGGTAGATATATACATACCCCAATGGTAGATATAGTATAACCCATTCCTGTCAATTTTAGTTCGCTGATTTCTAAATGTTGACGTTCACTCTTGCCATCTCCTGTTTGACCACTTCCAATTCGCCTTGATTCATGGACCTAACAATCCAGGTTCTTATGCAATATTGCTCTTTACAGTATCAGACCTTGCTTCTATCACCAGTCACATCCACAACTGGGTGGTGTTGTTGCTTTGGCTCCATCTCTTCATTCTTTCTGGAGTTATTTCTCCACTGATCTCCAGTAGCTTATTGGGCACCTACTGACCTAGGGAGTTCATCTTTCAGTGTTCTATCTTTCCTTCAGAAGTATAAGGTTGTTTTTTTTATCCTAAAAGGCACCCTGTATCAGAACATGTAACCACTCTCGAGTCAATTATATTGGCTAGAATTATGATTTTTCACTAATTGACTTAAGACAAGAAAGACTTATCCATAATGCTGAAGGTATGAAGCATCCACTCAAATCAATTTTCTAAGGATATGAAAAGGTAATTCCCCAAGAAATATTCTTGTGCAATTGCCATGAAAATAAGTGATCTACACACTACTCTCTCCTATAACTGCCTACAGTACCACCCAACCTTTAAGATAAGATCTTAGCAGTTTTAGTCCAGGAAATTCAGTTGAGTGATATAGGGCATTTACAAATTAACATAAGAAACAATTAACAGATTGAGTTCCCAAAGGCCTAAAAGTGGAATAAAATCTCCAACTCCTTGCCTATTATTTAATTCTTATTTTCTTTAATTAGCATTATTTAATTTCTTTGTACCCATTCATTCACATTCATTCATCAGCAAATGTTTGTTGATCATCAACTATGTGCCAGACAAAGGCTCTATCAGGTCTTGAGGCTAGAGCAGTAAATTATACAAACAAGTTCTTGATTCTAATGGAGTTTGTATAGTAGTGTGAAAGACAATGATAAATCAAGGACTAAGTTCTTATGTGATACAAAGTCAGGTTTATGTGTGTATGCTCAGTTGCTTCAGTCGTTTCCGACTCTTTGCGACCCCGTTGACTATAACCTGCCAGGCTCCTCTGTCTACAGGATTATTCAGGCCTGAATACTGGAGTGGGCTGCTATTTCCTCCTCCAATATAGTCAGTAGAAATAAATAAATAAATAAGGCAGAGTAAATGAATAGAGAATGACAAGAAGTGATATCTTATGAAAGGTGATTGGAGAAAGCCCAACTAAGAAGATGATGTGCACTTAAGCAGAGATCTGTGTGAAGTAAAAGAGAGAGATATAAGGATGTCTAATGGAAGAGAATTGCAGGCAGAAGGAACAGCAAATAGCAAAGGCCTTGTTGTAGAAGCTTGCTTGGCTAGTTTGTGGAACAGCAAAGGGATAATACATTAATAATATGATAAAACAAACACAGGTTGTGTAGTCTTAGACAAATTAATCAACCTCTTCTAATTGTCGGGTCCCCCTTTTGTAACTAGGAGAGAGCTTACTTTGTAATATGGATAAAAGAGGAGTATGCATAAAAAAGGGCTTCCCTGACAACTCAGTTGGTAAAGAATCTGCCTGCAGTGGGGGAGACCCTGGTTCAATTCCTGGGCCAGGAAGATCTTTTGGAAAAGGGATACACTACCCACTCTAGTATTCATGGGCTTCCCTTGTGGCTCAGCTGGTAAAAAATCCACCTGCAATGCGGGAGATCTGGGTTCAATCCCTGGGTTGGGAAGATCCCCTGGAGAAGGGAAAGGCTACCCACTCCAGTATTCTCGCCTAGAGAATTCCATGGAATGTATAGGCCATGGGGTCACAAAGAGTCAGACATGACTGAGTGACTTTCATTTTCATGCATAAAAAGCCTCTGACACACAGTAGGTGTTTCTCCCTTCATCTTTCTCATAGGTTCAGTTCTCACCCAAGTCATATTAGGATACTAACTACACACATGCTCAATTTCCCTTTATGAACTCTTTCTGTTTGAGGGCAACTGATGCTTGGAACTGTTCCTCTGTCCAAACCATGTGGTTTTGTAACCCTTTTGTTCATGATCCTGTTACACTAACCACAATCCACAAATGTAACTGCAACATGCTACTGAGAGAGTCAATTCCTGGGCAGGTTGGTAAAAAGTCCAGGGTTCCTGAGGAGGAGAAAGGGGTCTGGGGCTCTCAAGGAGGAGATAGGGGTCTGGAATTCTCAAGGAGGAAGAAAAGACAAATTTTTTTCTACATTCCTTAGTAAGGATTATATAACAATAATGTATCCTGCTTGAGGACATGTTTCTCCTTCCTGAAAACCTTCTGACTAACCCTGTTATCTTAAAATGTATATTACAGGAGCCAGTAAGATCTTTACAACCTTGAGACATTCTTTTGCTTTATTATAACAACCAATTAAAAAGTATACAGCTCCCTTGCTAAGACTAGGGAGGGGCACTCTCTGTCCCCCTTCTGATGTCTATGTCAGAAACTTTCTCTGTCCCTTTTCACACTTCAGTAAAACTCCACTACACAAACGCTCTTGGCTGATCAAGCCTGGTTCCTGGTACCAAAGCTAAATCTTCTTCTTCAGCGATCATGAATCCAACACCGTTCACTGTAAGCTATCACTATCTTCTTTATGTGGGTGTTTTGTTGTGTTGTTTTAATCTAAGTGGGTTGTGTGAGTATTTGATCATGTGAGTCAAAGGTTCCAACCAGAATATAAACATCAATAAAAACCTAGTTCTTGGTCAAAAGAAGGAAATGTCAATTGGTATAAGCCAGACTGTGTGATGTACCATAAACCCTAGTAAATTATTGAAAACCATTCTCCATTAATGTTTCCAAATGCATTACAATAATGTTTTCTGTTTGGTTCCTATGTTGCAAACTTTTTCTAAATAGCCAAGTCTCACTTTTTGCATAGATTTTATAGATAGATAGATGTTTATGTGTGTGTAAATAGAAAATTAAAAAACCAATTAATCTAAGAATATTTATTTGACTAGGCTTCCTGAATAGTCTTTGGAAGGACTGATATTGAAGCTGAAGCTCCAATACTTTGGCTGCCTGATGCAAAGAACTGACTCCATACCTGATGCTGGGAAAGATTGAAAGCAGGAGAAGAAGGTGATGATAGAGAATGAGATGGTTGGATGGCATCCCTGACTGGATGCACATGAGTTTGAGCAAGCTCCAGGGGTTGGTGATGGACAGGGAAGCCTGGCGTGCTGCCCTCCAAGGTGTCGCAGAGTTGAACACAACTGTGCAACTGAAATAAACTGAACTGAACTGATGGCACTGGTTTTCAAACTCAGCTTCACACAGTCGTTTTGAGCTATGATATGTGGGAGCAGAAGCATATGTGGGCTGAGATGTGGGCTTTGTGCTATCACTATTTCAACTGGAACTTTGGTTTTTATCTACTTTACATAGTTGGTAAGATTTTATTTAAATGAAGAGTTCTGCTAATTAAAAAAAAAAAAAGCACAGAAGATGCTTGGATACCATAACAAAGCCAGAGTGAGATATATTTAACAAATTATGCCCTATCATCAGGCTTCCCAGGTGGAGCAGTGATGACGAATCTGCCTGCCAATGCAGGTGACACAGGAGATGCCAATCTGATCCCTGGGCCGGGAAGATTCCTTGGAGTAGGAAATGGCAATCCATTTCAATATTTTTTCTGGATAATCCAATAAACAGAGGAACCTGGCTGGCTACAGTCCATGGGGTAGCAAAGACTCCAACAGGACTGAGCATGCAGCACACTGCATACAGGTGCTATTATCAGATTCTAAGAGAAGAGGGTGTTAGATTTCCTGATTTCCTTTAGTCATTAAGGAATTTATTGTGTTAGTTATCTTTAGGTTCAGTTCAGTTCCATCACTCAGTAATGTCCAACTTTTTGCAACCCCATGGACTGCAGCACACCAGGCCTCCCTGTCCATCACCAACTCCTGGAGTTTACTCAAACTCATGTCAGTCATGTCATGTCATGTCATGTCATGTCATGTCATGTCATGTCATGATGTTATGTCATGTCATGTCAGTGATGCCATCCAACCATCTCATTCTCTATAATCCCCTTCTCCTCCTGCCTTCAATCTTTCCCAGCATCAGGGTCTTTTCCAGTGAGTCATTTCTTTGCATCAGGGGGCCAAAGTATTGGAGTTTCAACTTCAGCATCAGTTCTTCCAATGAATATTCAGGACTTATTTCCTTTAGGGTTGACTGGTTGGATCTCCTTACAGTCCAGGAGACTCTAAAGAGTCTTCTCCAATACTCTGGTTCAAAGGTATCAATTCTAAGTGGCTCAGTGGATAAAGTGAAAGAAGGAAAATTTAGACTATCATGTAATTATTGACAGAAAAATAATAGGCTATAATATTAATGGAGTAAATCATTTCAAACTTCCCAGTTAACATTATTTTTGATTTGCTAGTTGCATCAACAGAGAAATAGCTTTGCCTTTAAAAGTATTTGTCATCCTACCAAGTTACAGTGTTTTTTAATGTTTCAGAGTCAAGATCATATAACACATTTATATAAACTATTAATGAACAAGGTCTTATTGGCAATAAATTCTATTTGTTAAGCTTCTGATTACAGTTACATTTGCACAATGAAATTTATCTAAGATTCTCTTTTTTAAACTATTAGAATTATCAGTATTTTTCCAGTAAAATTAAAAAAGATCATTTTTGTGAAAAATCTGAAATTACTTTCCTAATCAGCAATGTTCCAGGCTGCCTACCTTCCACTCTGCTGGCCTCTTCAGGGCATCTTCATTTCACACAAAGCACTGGTCCATTTCATCCAGGTCCTTCCAGCTCAAAAATGCTATGATCCTGTGAAAGATTGCCTTGTGGAGTTTTCCACATCTCCCATGATATTTATGCTGGAACACATCAAGGAAGTGGGGAATTTCCAATGCTTTTTACTGATTTGTTTTTGCATTTCCTTCCATCCAGATTCTGAGGGGGGGGGGGGGGAACTTGAACCTTTTTTATTTTTTTTTCCCCTTAAAAAATAAGAAATTCTAATCTTAAAAATAGCCCTTCAGAAAGAATAAATTCTTATTTGGATTTTCCTGGGGTGAGGGAGGTGGCTGTTGCATTCACTGTTCCCAGCCTTAGGTGCCAACTTTTCAAAGCCAGGGAAGTAATGAACTGAATGAGATGGTGAATGCTCCTAGGTGGCCCCAACCTGCTGATGCTGATAATGAAGAGTCTGCCTTGGTCCCTTGATTAGCTCATCGTTGTTGACTTTTGCCATTACTGCATTTACTTTTCACTCTCGTGACTACAGTTTGTTCCTTTTCATCCCTTTGGAAGGTTCCATCCCTGAAATCATAAATTCCAATAATTTAACCATAACTTCTGCTCTTCTATTCTTCTGACTTATTGTCATTGTGCCTCTACTTTGACAGTATCTCTGTATTTTTCACTCATCTACTTTCTCTCTGTTTATCCAGACTTTCTCATTTCTCTTCTTTTCTCTCCCTACTCAGTTGGATTTTATAAACCATCACTCTTATTCAATTCTTGCAATATCTTTAGTCACTCTGCTGCTTATTCATTTAATCACAGCAGGTAAAGCTCAAGCCCTGGTTAACTCCACTAGCTGTTTTATCCCACTGAATGTCATAGGCTGCTGAAACTGAGTATACCCAGATCCGAACTTGTCACCCTCTCACCAACTGTAGCCTGTGTCATCCTCACGGTATCCTCATACTCACTACCCTACCTGTTCAGCTGTCTCTCAGAAAGCAAAACATTACATTAGTCATGTCCACCTCCTCACCAACCCCAGTTTCCAATATATCCCCAGGTCTTGTTGATTTATCTCCAGTTCTCAAGTCTTTATTCTCATTTCCACTCACTTAAGCCAATCTCTCTCAGTTTCCTAGACTTCTACAGAAGCCTCTAAATTGATCTCCCTATATTCAGTCTAGGATTTGTCCAATTTACTCTGTACACTGAAGCCAGATGATGTTATTAGAACACAATTCTTATCAAGTAACTCTTCTAATTAAGACCTTCAATAACTACCACTGCTATGAGAATGAAGTCCAAACTAACTAAAATGGCCACAAGGTCTTTCATGATTTGAGCCTATAGCCTTCTGCTATTTTGTCTAATTATACTGAAGTTCTTCCAATAGACCTTGCTCTCCCTGGCTTCCAAAACAATCTGTATGTTCTCTGCTTAAACATCTTGTTTAAGTCTTGTACTTCCTTTACCCCTGATCCACTGACCTGATTGACTATCATTATTAATGTAGGTAATATTTAGACTTCCCACATGTGCTAAGAGATCTTTCCTCTATTCTCATAGTGCTTTAAACTTTCCTTATCATATCATTTGTCATTATCTTGTGATATAATGCCAATTTATTTGTTTTTGCCATCCATGCTCCATCTGAATGAGACTATAATCTCTGAAAAGGTGGAGATTTTATTTTTGTGATTCAGCAATAAAACCCCAGAAACTAGCATAGCAGTAGAACATTGTACTTACATAGTAAATATTTGTTGTACTAATGGATTGATTCAATGAATATAGTCTATCCATTAATTGAGTAATTTATTCAAAAAACATGTAATGTCACTCATATTTTTAAGTGCTTGAAATGCAAAATATAATCATCTGAGATACCTTGGAATATGTTTCCATAGTAAAGGTAATGCAGTAGAGTCTTTTAATAATAACAAACCTTTATCAAATATATACTGTGTGCCAGTTTTTGTTTCAAGTGTGTTACATGTTTAGTTAATCTTTATAACAACATTATGAAATAGGTAATATTATCTCCATATTTCACATACACAAACTGAGGCAAATGGAGGTTAAATAACGTCTCCAAGTTTAGAAATCAAGTGGTAAAGCCAGGATTTGAACTTAAGTAAAGAATCATAAGTAGTTAATCTGTGAAATACCAGTTCTTTTGGGAAATTGTTTACTGGGTTATAGTTGCTTCTGTGTCTACCTTTCTTTCTAGATCTTTAGTTCTAAAAATGAAGATACCTTATGAAACTCAGGTAAACAAGGGAGGTGTATTGTGGCTTTCACAATCTCTATGTGGGTATGTGAAAAGGAAGAGAGTGGGCTACACACAAAAAGTAATAATCGATGGACATAGGCTGTGAACAGAGCATTATAAAAGTTCAAAGGAGGTCATGATTCACTCTGTCCTCTGAAAGTGAGGGCTCAAACAAGTCTTTATAAAAATGTTTATCTTTAGCTGGATTTGGAAGGCTAGAACAACAAAGACACAGAAGCAAGAGTATGAATGAGTTGGGGAAATTATTACATTTCAGGCTAAGTGGAGCATCGACTGCTTGGGGTATTTTTATAAGCTTTGGGCCTCCCTAGTGGCTTAGTTGGTAAAGAATCCATCTGTGATGCCAGAGACCTGGATTTGATCCCTGGGTTGGGAAGATCCCCTGGAGAATGGAATAGCTATTCACTCTAGTATTCTGGCCTGAAGAATTCCATGGAATGAAGAGTCCATGGAATCACAAAGAGTTGGACATGACTGAGAAGCTTTCACTTCACTTGAGGCATCAAAGTCAGTTAAAAAGTTTTATGTAGAGAAATTCAATATTATTCTGCAGTAGTGATGAGGCATCCAATGAACTCTAACTCCACCTGTTCCCATCTTTGAGACTTAGGTAGTCACTTAAGCACTTCACCTAAGTTTCCCCATCATAAAATAGGACTAATAATGGTGCCTACTGTGCCAGATTGTTGTTGATGTGATATTTCAATTACTACATAAACATATATAGTAATATATATCTAATTATCATGCATATATATAAACTAGAACAGTGTCTAGCATATAACAAGCACTATGCACATGCTAACTATTATGATGCTGTAACTTTCAAACATTTTCTAAATGAAATCTTGTGTAGAAGCTATATGTAGAAAGCAAATTTAAAGAGCTGTTTGGGGACTTCCCTGGCGGTCCAGTGGTTATGAATTCACCTTCCAATGCAGATCGGAGAACTAAGGACCCACATGCTCCAGGACAACTAAGCCTCTGCGCCATGACTACTGAGCTCATGCTCTAGAACCCCATGAGCCACAACTAGAGAGAAGCCCACACACCGCAAGGAAGAGCCCATCAGCAGCAAGAGATCCAGTGTGCCATAACTCAGATCCAAGGCAGCCAGAAATAATAAATATGTTTTAGAAATAAAATAGAGCTGCTCTTTTGAAGGAGTCCCATCTCCTCGACAGTCCCTCAGTTTGTCGAATTGTCCCCATGGCATATCCTAAGAATCCTACAATTCTAGGAGAAGAGTTTGAAATCCTCCAAAGCAAACCCTAGAAGGAAGTCCCTGACTCTAAGGGAAGAAAGGCTTTCTCCAAAAATAAAATAAATAAATAAATAAATAAAGGCTTTCTCCAGGCTACATCTCATTTCTGAAATCCACATTTAGTATTTACTAAACAAAACTACAGTGATGTCTATGAGGCATCTCAAGCACATCTAAGTAAAATTCTTGATTTTCTGCTCTTTACCCCCACAGTCAACAAAGTCCATTTCTCTCCATCTTCTCCTTGTAATGAATGACCCTGCCATTCAGCTGGTTTTGAAACCAATACCTAGATTTCATCCTATCTCTCACCTCATATTTATTTTGACCTGCCTACAAACTTGCAACCTCATCCCATTGAATGTAGCATAAAATTCATACTGATTAATATGAGCATTCAAAGTTGTATGTGGTTTGACTTGAACCTTGCCTTCTTCTTCAGCGTTTTTTTGTATCCCTCACTGTGTCAGTCACTCAGTCATGTCTGACTCTTTGCGACCCCACAGACTGAAGTCCACCAACCTTCTCTGTCCATGGGATTTTTCAGGCAATAATACTGGAGTGGGTTGCCATTTTTCCTCCTCCAGGGGATCTTTCCACCCCAGGGATCCAGACTACCTCTCCTGTGTCTCCTGCATTGCAGGCAGATTCTTTACCTACTGAGCCACTGGGGAAGCCCTTGTATCCCTCAGTAGTTGCTTTTTTTTTCCTGGAACAGGCCAACCTTCTTCCCTCCTCAGGGCTTTTATACTTGACATTTCTTCTCATCTACTTCAATCACTGTAGCAGGGCTTTCGATTATTTGCAATGGATGCATTTCTAATACCTGGAACTCCATTGTTGACCTGATATCACAAGAATTATTCTGTATTATGTATTCATCACTATTCTTTTCAACAACCTGTCATGGTTTATAAATCCACCAGCCACTTCACTTAGCAACTATAAGAGTTTATTTATCCAGAAGAAAGCCAAAGGCCAGATCATCAAGAGGGTTTTTGATTCACTAGGGAGCCTATACTTGATCTTGGCAAAAGTAAGTTTTAAAGCAAGAGTGTCTTAGTCAGACTTGTGTTTTAGATATATTCCTCTATCACTCATATGGAAGCTAGTTTCATCTTCATTTTACAGATGAGAAGTTTTAGGCTTAGAAGTTCAGTAAATACATAGAATAATTTTTTATTTGATAAGTAAAAATTATAAGAGGAAGAAGCTAGACTTGAACCCTGATTTTTCTAACTTCAACCTCACAATTATTCCCTTTTTTGGGTGAAAGGAATAAATTATTCTATTTATTGTTTCCTTTAAAATTGCTTACTAAAATGCTTACATTACACCTTTCTAGGTCCTGGGATTAAAGAATAAAGAGAGTCTAATTGGGCCCTTTAGAATTCACACCCCTCTAAGTTTTAGCTTCAGTTTGATTTTCAATAAGCCTAATAAAAATTTACTTCTCTCTGCACTGAAATAATAATTTCTTCCCTTTCTCCATTCTTCTCTAGTGTGAAGGGAACACAGAGGCACAGTGTCCTTCTGTAGCATTTGTATGGAAATTGCCCATGTTTCATTCTAAGAGAAGCTGACCATTTTGTGGCAGCTAAATTGGGTTGGAACACAAATAGGAATTTGACTAACAGCTACACTTGACGTTGTTCCTACATCATGAACAAGTGTTCTAAGGATTCTGGTTACACAAACCATCACAAAGTTTCCAATAGAAGAGAAATTGAACCAGTGAGGCTATGAACCTCACCCAAAAAGAGCGTTTGTCCAGAGCACTCAATAGCTTCTTTAATATCAGCAGCCAGGAAAAGAAAACATTTATGCATTCTCAGAGGTTTAAGCATTCTTTCACTGTGTCATCTCTGAATATATTGCATTAACCCCAAGGGTCATAATAACATTCTTGGTTTGAGGACTACTTTAATTGTAGGAAAGATGATCTTATGCAGTGGACAGTTTTGGATCATATAGCAGATGCATAATAAATTTAATGATGGAAAATAATGATTAATAGAGCTAAACACTTAAATAGGACTTTCAGCTTTCTGAAACCGCATTCTTTTTAACCTTGTAAGAACCCAGTGGTTGAATGGAGATCAGGTAAATATGTGACAACTAAAGAAAACTAAAGCACAGGAAGCTGAATAATTTGTTTAAAGTATTAATGGCTATATGTTTCCTATTAAATTACACTCGTGTGTTAGACTGAACAAAAGCACAAACTCAGAACAGACAGCTCTAAGTACAGACCTTTTGCATACTTCTTCACTTGTACCTTTACTATTAGATATCCTAGTAAAAGATAAAGCATGAATGAGGACTTTTCTGAATACTGTATCTAGGTTCATACTTATTATCTTTTAATTTGTATGGAATATTATTTTTGCTTGATCTTGAATATAGAGGCAGAAATCTTGGGTCAGAAATTTAAAAGTGATATTAAATCAGTTTTTGAGATATGACCTTGAGTTCATGCGATGATTAAATAGACAACTCACATACCTTCAATCTTTACTACAGTGATAAAGGTGTCCTAGAGTAAGTGTCTGAGGTCATATCTCAACTCATTTTTCCTGTGTATGAACTTGGGCAAGTTACATACGATTTTCATACTTCAGTTTCCACATATACATGAACTGAAAGTCTCTATTGTATCATATTATGAGAATTAATTGAGAGAATACATGGAGAACACTTAGAAAAGTGCCTAGCAATACTTTATTCTCAATAAATGGCATATATTATTATAACGAGACCACCTAATTCCATTTACTGGTAGTTTTCTTTCAATTTTAATTATTTTTATGAAATTTATTTCTTAAGTGAGGTCACATCATGGCAGCTAATATTCAGATATTCCATCTTCTATTGATCTATCTCACTGTGCTTTGCATCATAAACTTAAGACAGTTGATCACAGTAAAGAGGTACAATTCTGTTTTAACAAATTATCTTCCACATTTAAAATAAATTCCATTTCCTTAAATATTTATACTTTACTCTGTTGAGAGAATAAACCATACCAAGGCCATAACTGGAAAATATTTATGTGTGTTGAATTTTTCTTGGTTCAATTAATTCAATAAACATCCATTTAGCACCTAGTGGTCCCTACCCTCAAGAAACTTGCTATTCATTAGGAAAAAAGGCATACAGAGAAATAATTATAGCACACATTCCTCTATTATAGCTGACTATGAGATAAAACCTTACATGCAGGTGGCTTATTTGAGAATGTAAGCCAGGAAACAGGATGAGGGATAGGGGAATTCAACAGGGAAAGAGCAATAAATAACAGAATCATGTATTATAAGGTTGACCACTGCTTTAGGCAATTGTTCAATTTTATGGTACTGTCCAAAGAATTTTATGAAATATGTCTCAGAGCTATCTTCTCAGAAGATGAAAGATGAATTTATCCATTAGCTCCTATATTCCATTGGTCAAGCATGGCCCCATCAACATAACTCTCCTGCAGTTTCTAATTGCATACTTAAAGTCCACAGATATCCCATACTCTAGCTTCAGAGAAACCATGGAGCAAAAAGCAAGAGATACATATCCTGAAGCTCAAGATGTAGCATAGTCAAGTCTCAATTTCATGAAGCTTGTCAAAATCCGGGTGCTACTACAATGGCTGGTGCAAAACATGGCTCAGAATATATTAAATTGTGCTTAAGAGCTGTCTGATACAACCCTCCAATCTGCTCAAGCACTCCAATAAATCCAATATGTCACACAGTCTACTTCAAGGGTGTGGCCAGCTATAATATCTGTAAAGATTTAATAAAAGGAGATTAGGTGAAAAGCTGACATCCCTGTCCATCTGGCTCCAAAGCAAGAATTACAATAACAGTCATCATCTCCTTCATCACTATTTTTTTAGACTTTTCTCACGTTTATTGTCAGTACTCCAACTTATCAATATGTCCTTGAGAAAACATTTAGATCATCATCCCTGAGCTATCTAAACCTTTAGTTGTCTTTCTCTTATCAGGAGTTGAATGCTGTAATTGAAATTTGTTATTAATGCTGGACATGGAAATAGCAAGAAATGTACCCAGAGAGTTCCCTGAGTTCCAGAAATCACCCTCTGAACCTAAGTTTTGTGGAACAACCTTGGTTCTCCCTTGAAATCAGACTAATAACTGACATCTTTTTGATCATTTCATTCTTTGCTTGCTGTTTCCATGACATGTAGCACCCATGGAATTCTTACTCTGTCCCCTGTTTAAAAGATTTTTCCCCCTGGGAATTGGGACCTCTGATCAAAGAGAAGTTAATGTTATGAAGACAGCAAAATTCCACAAGTGGTGTCTGAAAGTGATGGTGAGAGGACCTAACCCTACTACCATCTCTTGATTGTTTGACCCCATCTAGTCTACCTATTGAAGATATAGCCCCGATATATATACAGTTGAGTCAATGTAATAATGTATCTTAGAGGACAGCACCCCAAGTCAACATTTGGTCAATGTTGACTTGGTACTTTACTTGAGCTTTTAACTGGACATTCCACCATTACACTATGCCATCTATATCAAGATGCTGAGATATGTAAATGGTAAAATAAGTGTAATTCATTGCCATGCACCCAGTGTTGTACCTCTTTTATCATAAAACAGATCATCTAGCCTGAAACAACCTGTGTAGGGTATCTTGTTGATAGATGACTTATCCTATAAGCTCTCAAATAGTGGTGCTAGCCAAGGCATTAAGAGTAAAGAAGGCAAATCCAAATCCAGATTAGATAATTTTGTTTGCAATAAATCACTGCAACTTTTAGGGTAGAAGGGATCTAACGTAATCAATTTGTTTTCAAGTAGAAGGTTGGATGTACTATATTAGGAGCCCAGTATGGTCTCTTTGTTGGCATACTGGGCATTCAGCCATGGCAATAGCTACATCAGTCTTAGCTAGAGGGAACCTGTGCTTTAGACTCATACATAATCCCCATCACTGCCATATTAGCTACCTCCATGACTCCTCTGCAGAGATGAGGAGCCCAAGCACACAGACTAGCTGAAATTTATGTCAGTCAGCCTGGTAGTTTATTGCCTTCTCTGTAGTGATGACTGTCTCTAGGAACTAATGTTAATTTGAAGTCCTCAAACTTCGTGCCCATTCCTCTGAGAAATCAACCTTCATGTTGCTTTCTCAGATCTCCTTGTTCTGTGTCTTGCTCTTTCCAAGCTACTGGCCACTAATCAGCATTCTATTTACATCCTTACCTTAAACTACACAAAGCAAATGTCAAGTGTACCACTCAAAGATTTTCCCATTTGATATATGTCCCCACCACTATCTTTCAGAACTTCTGAATGAGGCTTCCAAGGTGACTCAATTGGTAAAGAATCTGCTTGCAATGAGAAAGACTTAAGTTCGATCCCTGGGTTGAGAAGATCCCTTGAAGGAGTGCACGGCAACGCATTCCAGTATTCTTGACTGGAGAATCCCCATGGACAGAGGAGCCTGGCGGACTACAGTTCACAGGTCACAAAGAGTTGGACATGACTGACCGACTAAGCACACACATAATTCTGAAGCAGTCAAAGTATAGCTAGAATATGTATTTAAACCCATCTATGAACTACTAATAGTTTCCAGTTTCTCCCACTTCTTTCATTTGCTCTTTGGAAACCTTCTGTGAGGCATGCTATGAGTTGAGAAAGAAGCATCTCTTCAATAAAGATGGGTGTCATGGAGGTTCAAGATGCCAATTCAAAGAATTTTCTGGTGCCTTCTGTACCTTTCCAGGCCCAATCTCAGATATGTATGATGCATTGCGGTTGTACCCATTCAGTCTTGTAAACCTCAAGACCTTATCCAGGTCATGATGAACATCTTGGGTTTATAGTAACTTGCTAGGTGCCCATGACCTGAAACTTGATGTTTTCTAGCATAACCTTACTCCAGATCCTTAGAGGTAAAAAATAGTGAGTCTCTTACTAGAGCTTGCCAAAGATGCCACATTTACACCATGGGATATTGTATCCATTATATAATTGCTGCATATTACTGCATGGAAAAATACTTCAAAACTTAGCAGCTGCAATTATTTTACCTTCCAACTATCATTTATTTTAAATTAACTGTCTTTGCCTCTAAGTACACTAACTGGCTCATATTTCTGGAAGCAATAGTAGCCTTGATGGTGCTTGATTCCTCACTCATTCTCATTAGGCTGGACGAGATTTGAAGTGTAAAGAAGTGGGATTGTCTTATGCATTCTGTAGTAAGTCATTTACTGCTATGTGACGAACTTTAGCCAGATGGGGTGGGGTAGCTCTACTGTTCCTTAGAGGTATGATGTGCTCCCCCTTTAATCCAATATGATAAGTTGAATATTTGTCATCCTGTGAGATTTTCATCTCTGCAAAAGTGGCTGATAATTGTATGTCTGATATTAACCCAAATTTATTTTCCATTCAGCTCATTCAGTAGTGTCTAGAGCCAGGGAATCCACCCCCACTGATAGGTGATAACTAATTCTAAGTAACAGATTAACAGTGGCTTCCCAGGAAATTGCTTGTACCCATCAATAAAGTGACTCAATTTCCTTACTATATCCTCTGGTCCCCATGTTCTCTTGTCCTACAACATTCCGCACATAAACCATGTGTTTTTGTTGTGGTGGTGGTGGTGGTTGTTTGTTTTGTTTTTTGTCATTAGAAGTCAAGTAGCTTTCCTCTTGGCTTTGGTCAAGGATCGGTACTATTCTTCAGGCAGTTCCAGAGATAAGCATGCAATCCAGTCTGGCTAAGACTAACCCATGCTATACACCAGAATTCAGTCAATACCTTTTATTGTAAGGAGTCAGATAATAAATAGTTTAGTCTTTATGAGACATATGTCCTCTGTCACAACTACCAAACAAAGCATAAAAACAGCAATGGACAGCACGTAGATGAATGCATGTAACTGTGTTTCAATAAAACTTTATGAACCAAATTAGGCAGTGGATCAGCTTTAACTCAAGCTTATAGCTGGATGACCTCTGCTGTACTCCATCCCTTTTACTCATATCTGGACCTCCTCTGAAGCCAACAGAGGTGAGCATCTTAGTACTTGCCAGCAGTTATGATCATCCTAGAGGTTGCCCCCTCTCCACTTACCATCAGTAATGCCGTCTATAACTGCTCCTCAGTATAATCCAAGTCTGAGAATTGTCATTTAAGGACTGCTTCTGTACCAACTCTCTTCCTTTGGACTCCTTGGAAACAGAGGCTGAGACAAAGAACTTGGGCCAAGACATTTCATTTAAGATACAATCCCAGGACACAAGAGTGAAGTAATGAGGAGAGTCAGATAAGGAGGAGAAGGAAGTATGAGAGTATTATGAAAGCTTCTACTGTGGGAGTGCAGGGTATCTAGACAACATATTAAAAAGCAAGGATAACACTTGGCCAACAAAGGTCCATCTAGTCAAAGCTATCGTTTTCCCAGTAATCTTGTATGGATGTGAGTGTTGGATCATAAAAAAGGCTGAGAGCCAAAGAACTGATGCTTTTGAATTGTGCTGTTGGAGAAGACTCTTGAGAATCCCTTGAACAACAAGGAGATCAAACCAGTCAATCCTAAAAAAATCAACCCTGAATACTCATTGGAAAGACTGATGCTGAAGCTCCAGTACTTTGACCGCCTGATGTGAAGAGATGACTCACTGGAAAAGACCCTGATGCTGGGAAAGACTGAAGGCAGGACAAGAAGAGGGTGACAAAGGATGAGATGGTTGGATGCCTTCACCAACTCAATGGACAGGAGTTTGAGCAAACTCAGAGAGATACTGAAGGACAGGGAATCCTGGTGTGCATGTGTCCATGGTGTCACAAAGAGTCAGACACAACTTAATGACTGAACATGGAGGATGTCAAGTTCAGTTCGGTTCAGTCACTCAGTCGTGTCTGACTCTTTGCGACCCCATGAACTGCAGCACGCCAGGCCTCCCTGTCCATCACAAACTCCCGCAGTCCACCCAAACCCATGTCCATTGAGTTGGAGATGCCATCCAACCATCTTATCCTCTTTCATCCCCTTCTCCTCCTGCCCTCAATCTTTCTTTCCCAGCATCATGGTCTTTTCAAATGAGTCAGCTCTTCACATCAAGTGGCCAAAGTATTGGAGTTTCAGCCTCAGCATCAGTCCTTCCAATGAACACCCAGAACCGATCTCTTTAGGATGGACTGGTTGGATCTCCTTGCAGTCCAAGGGACTCTCAAGAGTCTTCTCCAACACCACAGTTCAAAAGCATCAATTCTTCAGTGCTCAGTTTTCTTTATAGTCCAACTCTCACATCCATACATGACTACTGGAAAAACCATAGCCTTGACTAGACCGACCTTTGTTGGCAAAGTAATGTCTCTGCTTTTTGATATGCTGTCTAGGTTGGTCATAACTTTCCTCCAAAGGAGAAAACATCTTTTAATTTCATGGCTGCAATCACCATCTGCAGTGATTTTGGAGCCCAAAAAATAAAGTCAGCCACTCTTTCCACTGTTTCCCCATCTATTTGCCGTGAAGTGATGGGACCAGATGCCATGATCTTAGTTTTCTGAATGTTGAGCTGTAAGCCAATTTTTTCACTCTCCTCTTTCACTTTCATCAAGAGACTCTTTAGTTCTTCACTTTCTGCCATAAGGGTGGTGTTATCTGCATATCTGAGGTTATTGATATTTCTCCCAGCAATCTTGATTCCAGCTTGTGCTTCCTCCAGCCCAGCATACTCTGCATTCAAAACATTTCCTGGAATTGTCGTGTAATGGTATAAAGACTGGGAAGTTGTGATCCTTATATACCAGCACACATCCCTTATTTGTTGACAAATATTAACTACACTGAATTTTTGAACTGAGCTTTTTCATGAACTTAGCAATAACTTAAAGGCTCCTGCAGCATTGGGCAAAGCCCTGGAGCAGAAACTGAAAAAGCATGTGGTACACTTAGGAATGGGATGCTCTCAGTAAAAGTGACTTTTATTTTGTGCTGAATGCTTATCACAATTATGGCTGAAATCAGATCCAGAGCAAGTGACCAGGATATCAGAAGTATAGTCAGATGGCACATCAAGAAGAATTCACATATAGCATCAAGTACTAATCATCTCAGGAGACCTGGGTTTGATCCCTGGGTTGGGAAGATCCCTGGAGAAGGACATTGCAACCCACTTCACTATACTTGCCTTGGCAATCCCATGAACAGAGGAGCCTGGTGGGCTACTATCCATGGGGTCACAAAGAATTAGACACAATGGAGTGACTAACACTTTCACTTTTTCGCTAATCATCTCAATAAATTAGAAGCTTCAGAGTAGCACTGAAGAGGAGTGGAGTGGAATTGCAGGCCAATAAGGTAGAAAAGTCACACCATCCTGGGCATGGGAGGCAAAGTTAAGACCAAGTATCTAAACTGGCTTTCACCTGTCATGTCACAATGACAGCCAATTGTATAATACAAGGTTTTCAAGCCACTAAAAGTCTGAGTTCCTACTGAACAACTAGACTAAAAGTGTGACTGCCTATAAAAGTGAGGAGTACCTCTATTCCCTCGACTATCTCTGTGAAGCCATTGATGCCATACATGCTCAGGGCAGTTCTCTAGCCCAGAGGCACTCTGCTTGGCTAGGGCCAAGCAAGCCAGCCCTGTAAGTCAACACCTACACTGTTTCTCCTGTTTTGTACTATAGAACCAACAAACTGATCCATAGAAAATATGCTAAGTTCCTGCTCCTATTTCATTTCAATTTTACTCTCAAAGAGCCTCATGATAAATATGAGATGAGATAAAGAGAAAATTAAAGAACTGCTGTTACAACTTTGATAAATGCATTCGAGATAAGGTCAAAAGCAAAGAAACAAAAATTAAGGATAAGAAACAGTCTGGCAGTCTAGTGATTAAAATTTCACCTTCTAATCCAGGGAGTATGGGTTGGATCCCTGGTTGGGGAACTAGGATCCCACACGCCTTGACACCAAAAAACCGGAACAAAAAATCAGAAGCAATATTGTACAAACTTAATAAAGACTAGAAATGGTCCACAGCAGAAAAAAAAAAATAATAATACAATACATAGTGTAATTCTATGCTAAAAAAATTTTAAACCCTATAATACTTAATTAAAATGTCAAAATTTAAGCAAATTGCTCCATATATTGTTGTGTAGTAATATTTTAAAACATTGTGTACTACTCAACTCATTTTAAAAGTATAAGGATATTAAAAATGACCACAGTGCAAATGAAGGTGTGAAAAGGCAGAACAGAAAAGTGCATACACAATTACTGAGACTTTATTTCATTATGAGTAAGGTGGTATGTATTTTTTTCACTATAGGCTTGACCTTCCTGTTGAGGAACTTCCAAGAAGACTATGATGAAGTGGAAGGAGACTGTTAGCAAGAAAGATCATTTATGAAGACTGAGCCAAGGGTTGTTGCTGGTGGATTCCCAGACAAATATGTCTCTGAGATTGAAGAACTAAAACATTTTGTCCTGGCCACAACCACAAGCCATAAGTAACAAATGAATGAAGCCTTAGTTGACTCAGGACTAGGCACTTCTGAAATGTCTACCTTACTGATCAGAGTCTGTTGGGTAGAGAACGGATGATAATATAAGAACATGATGACTTGTTGTTCTAAATAATATTGGGAAAACTAGGGCACTCTTGTAAATATAGAAACAGAAGTAATAAAATCTTTCATAACATAGGAATGTAACTAGCAGTGACTAATGTCTTGTGGTTCTTTCTAGGATAATAAAATGTAATGTCTATGAAGTTTGGCCTGAAAATGAATTCAGCTATTTCAGGAAGTCTTGGACAATTTGTTGACACCCTGGCAAAAGAAAGATCATTTGGGCAAATCATTAAATTAGTCTTTATAAAGTAAGAAATCCTGAGTTTGTGAAATAAAGATAGCATCACAGATCTAAGGGGAATCTAAGCTGGTACGAGAGGAAGAATTGAAATATAAAAATGTGTACGCAAGGATTTTGAAAAGAGATTGGATGGAAGTTTTGCAATTGGAAAATCTTTAGTTGGAGAATGGAGCTGAGGCAGCCAGTTTCATTCTGAATTCTTGGAATGATCTAAAATGTCTCCCCCTTAATTTGGCTTTTTCAAGGCCTTGCTTGGGGGGCTCAAAGAATTGTCAGTTGCTGAGGGGTAAATTAGAAGCCCTACACCTCTGGAATATATTGGGTAGAAATTCTACTTTATTTTAGTTAGACTTAACATCCCTTCAGTTCAAAAACAACTTTGGATTTTGGTAACATCTTTAGCAATTATTTTATTCCTAGCCTAAGATTGTTTTCACTCTTGAAAATCATGATGCTATTATTTCACAAACACAAGATTTCTTACTTTCTGAAGATTGATTTAATGATTTGCAAATGATCTTTCTGAAAATCATGGAATCTCTAGGTTCTATGAGTGAGAAATAACTACAACAAAACAAAATAGAAAGAAATCTATTTTTTAACGCAAATCACTTGCAATTTTTAAAGTATCAGGATATATATACTCCAAAGGGAATGAAAATTGAAAATTAACATGTATTTGTATTAATATTTTTTAAAAAAATTGATAGTCTCCCAGTGATATTTTGTTCATAATTATTTGATCTGACTGGCTCTCATTTAGTGTATTGGCAATGTCTTTAGAAAGCAACAGGACTCAGGAATGACGTCTGTATTAAACTCAGAACCACCAGAGAACCACTTAGTAATCTGGTCAATGGTTATCTCTTATCTTTCAAAAGTGTAGCTCTTCTATTTAGTGTGGGTTTTTTTTGAATTAATTTTAGTGAAATACTGGCAACATTAACTATGAGTCTTCTTGCTTGGAGAAAATGATCTACCAGAAAAAAAAGTATGAGCTGTTATTAATATTATATAAAAACACCACAGTTTTATTAAGTCATCTACTCTCTTTGCAAAGAAAGAAAAACCCAGTTTAACTACTGGCCATAAACATATGGAAGAATTGCTATAATAAAACCAACAGACATTTGTCATAGCAAGCAACCAAGATTAGCAACTTAGCCCTCTGAGAAAGTTAATGAAACACATTACTGGCCATTATATATTTCAGTGCCCAATGCTCAGATTTCTGGTTTCCTATCTAGAACACTGCCCCTCTTCATTTATTATTTTCCATGATATCTCTAAAATATAACAATAACAGCAACTCAAACACAAAATATCAAAAGTGAGCTATTTCCCCCAAAACATATACATACCATTTTAAATCAAGACAAATTC
The DNA here is from genome assembly GCF_033118175.1 of Dama dama. Classification (NCBI taxonomy): domain Eukaryota; kingdom Metazoa; phylum Chordata; class Mammalia; order Artiodactyla; family Cervidae; genus Dama; species Dama dama. Next base: position 38,502,507 of record NC_083702.1, read on the forward strand.
TATGTATATTTATATATATATATAACATATAAAAAATTTTTTCAAGGCAGAGTATAACTCCATTTATTCATTTTGGGCTACAAAGTTATTCTATTTGTAAAATAGACTAAAAATTAAACAAATAAGTTAAAAATGAAGTGTTTATAATGTGAAAGTTGTCATGGAGGTTAACACAGAGATATCTAAGTGTCATTCTCTGAGATCAAGTGTCTCATAATTTAACAGAGTTGTTAACACAATATCTGCCATCTTAGGCAGCATATGTTTAGTGCCACAAAGAGAGAGGAACAAAGAAAGGAGTACTTGAAAATGGCACTGACCAATGAGCAAGATTTCAGTGAACTGCAAGGGCATTCTGGATGGGACATATTCTCAGCCTCCATGGAGAAGCAGGAAAGTACACAGCATATTTTGAGACTCCTTAGTTTCTATAGGAGAATAATAAGAGATAAGCTAGGGACATGTATTAGTTGGTATCCCCTCTCTTTAAAAAAGAAGCAAAGAATCCAATTCAACTACTGGCTACCATAGGAACAGGAAACATGTAAACAATTGTGATGGATTACATATAAGAATTAGTTCTGGACAAAACTCTGGATGAAATTTGTCTTTGGTTCCCACACTCTTCCCTGTTTAGTGTTCTAAAGCTTTCCTTAACCCTCTTTTCTCAATGTATGTTGTTTTTATTAGATTTTGGGACATTTTAATACAATTTTTAGAATGTACTTAAATCACTGCATGACAAAATTATGAAGGTTCTTATTCCTCTTTAACATATACTTCTAGCTTCTCACTTCATGGATAATTGCCAAATTCTGGTTAACTTCTTCAGCTGTTATCTCAGAGATTTTCTCTGTGTAATTTAAGTGTTACTAAGAATGAAACAGGGAACTCAAGCATAAATCAGTAGGTGAATATTAGCAAGAGTATTAATAAGCTTTCCCAGATTCCTAAACTCAGTTATCATGTGTAGGGTTAAGGTTTGCTGTGTTACCCGGTACCTTAATCTTTCAGGTAGAATTTTTCTTTCATATCTGTGTAAATTCCTAGGAGTAAAATTATAAACATGTAGAAGTAAAAATCCTCATTAAGGAAGAAGTTCTCATGTACTTGGTAAGAGACTGGAATATTACTACTGGGTGTTTAGCCGACATTCATTATAAACTAAACTCCTTTCCATAAAAGCTGGAGCATGAAAACTGACTTATCCAGCCTTCCTTACAGCTACAGATGGCCATGTCACATTCTTCTGGCCAAAGAAACTGAAGCAGAAATCTGCTGAGAAGCATCTGGGAAACTTTTGCTTCAGTGATTAAGGGGACAGAGAGAGCTGGCAATGCCATTTCAGGACTTGAGCACGAATTTGATGCCTAGAATAGGAACATCTGTTCTGTAAAAATGAAGATCCAGAGAACTTCAGAAATTCTAGATCGATATTTTTGAGCTGCTGAACACACACCAGTTACTATATATTTCTTGCTATGGGAGAAAATAAACTATTTTTACTCAAGCCACCATTAGCAAAATTTTCAGTTATTTGCAGCTGAAAGTACTCCTGATAACAAAAGGCTGGTGTCAGAATCAATTGGGAATTTTTCTTTAAATATAACTATCTCAGGGTTGGGATAGGGAGGGAGTGGGAGTGAGGCACATCAGCAAAAAACATAAATATGCATTTCAACTTGCTATTGTTCCCTCCTCTAATCCCTCTCCCATCTCTGTATTAATTTTAGACATGGAGAAGAGTCTCCGTTTTCACCAAAATATACAATAATCAAAATCTCACCTTCTAAGTTATCCAAACCAGCTCAGAAATATCCACCTCACAATGAAGCACATTTACAATCATCATTCACAAGCATTATTTGGAGAGACAAATAATTATTGAGCAACTTTTATGTATATATTTTTGATATTATTTTATATATATTATAATTTTTATATAGCTTTGAGAGATAGATTTTTTTTATCTTCACCAGACTTTCTTGTTCCTTTGCTGTTGAAGAGTCTGAGTGGCAAGAAGTTAAGTGATTTGTCTTTACTCTTTCTAGAAAGAGGCAGAACCAATATTCAGACTGAGATATACTTATGTTTTTTCATTACTATAATGTATCCTTTATAATTTTAAATCTCTTGATGCTTTACTTCTTTGTATGTATTTGATTACAAACTAGTAGAAGTTTAAATCTGTAAATCATAATTTTTTTTTTTTTAGAGAAAGTGAGATGGAATATCATGGAAACTCAGTTTCCAAACTTCTTCTCTTCTTGCTTAAAGTTTCTTACATAAAACAGATATTCTAGTTGCTTTATGTTCTAATACAAGTGATGCTGCCATTTAGTTTCTGATATTTCAGGTCATAAATGTTTCATTAATCAATTCAATAAAATTTGGGGGCACACTGTGTGGAAACCTGTCCTTGAGAATGAAATTTGTGATTGATAGGGCTTATTTTAGAGCTTAATTTTGAGATGGGGAAATTGAACTCCAGAGAATTTTGTTGAAGAGTTATAGGTTCTAGAGTTATAACAAGTTTCTTAGCATCCGGAGTAATACTGTTTTAATCGTGCTATAATTATGGATCTTCCACTTGCTGGCTGTGTACTTTTGACTATTTAACCTCTTAAATTATTTTTCCCTTTCTATCAAAGGGGGATATCTTATGTGAATGTGTTGTAAGAACTATTCCTTATTCCTCTCCCAAAAGACCTGTGATTTTGATTTAGGAATCTCACAGCTTTAGAGTGGCCCCTCTCCCAGGAGTATAGCCTTAATAGTCTAAATCAAGCTTAGGAAATCATCCATCCCTTTGGCAGTAGTTGACACGGGGGTGAATATAGGATCAATTTCTGGGTATTGAGTCTAGAGAGGACATTTGTACAGGGAATAAATCTTCCTGTAAAATCTTTGCACAACTGAAAAAGATATAACCAACAAGGTGAAGGAAGAAAATTATAGAACAGTATAACTTCTTAAAATAGACAGAAAATTTTTTAACAAAATATTTCACAAGCAAATTTAGTAATATATAACAGGAATAATACATCATATCTTAATGCAAGGATTGGTTGAATCTTTGAAATCAGAGAAATTCACCATATTAACAAAATAAGAGAGTGAAAGCATGCTATCATTTCAATAGTTGCAGAAAAATTATCTAGTGAGTTCAGCAGCTACTCATGACAAAATTGTTAGTCACTCAGTCATGTCTGACTTTGCAATCCCATGGACTGTAACCCATCAGGCTCCCCTGTCCATGGAATTCTTCAGGAAAGAATTCTAGAATAGGTAACCATTCCCTTCTCCAGAGGATCTTCCTGATCCAGGGATCAAACCTGGGTCTCCTGCACTGCTGGCAGATTCTTTACTGTCTGAGCCCCCAGGGAAGCCCCAGTCATGATAAAAGTTCTTAGCAAATAAGTCATAAAATGAAACTTCAATCTAATGAAGGACAGTTGCAAAACCTGTACAACTAACATTATATATATATAACTGTAAAATTAATTATTTCCCCTTAAGATCAAGATGTCCACTTCCATCACCACTAATTAGGTATTTATCATAATGCAATTCTAAAAGTATAATAAGAAAAAAATAAGAGAAAGCAGACATATACATTGGAAAGGAAGAAGCAGAACTGATGCTGTTTTCAGATGGCATTATTGGACCTATAGAAAATCCAAGGAATCTACACAACAATTTCTACAAGTAATAAATGGATTTAGAAAGTAGTAGAATACAATGTTAAAACATAAAAATCTATCTTATTTTTATATACCAAGAGAAAACAATTTAAAATGAAATTAGCATATTATTTAAAAGAGTGTCAAATGGTGTAAAGCATTTAGGAATAACTTTAACAAAAGATGTGTAGATGTTATCCTTGAAAATAATATAATACCATTAAAAATTATGAAGATCAAAATAAATGGAGAGCTGAACCATGTTCATAGATGAGAATATTCTTAAGATATTAATTCTATTCAAATTAATCTATAGATCTAACATAATCCTAGTCGAAATTCCAGTAGGCTTTTGTAGATACTTAAAAGTTGATTATGAAACACATATGGCACTGCAAATGACCTAGAATATTCAAAGCAAGCCTAAAAAGGAAGGTAAAATTGCAGGATTTACATTATCTGATTTTAGAGTTTACCACAAATTTGCAGTAATAAAAATCTAAAGTCACAATGAAATGGCCAAACTATACAGAGATCAACAAAATAAAACAGAATGCTCCAAAACAAACTCACACTTATATAGACATTCAACTTTTCACAAATGTGCCAAAGAAATTTGATGTGGACACAGTGTGGATTTTTAACAAATAGTGCTGAAACAACTAAATCCATGTGCCGGAAAAATAAAGTCTTGACTGCCCTCTCATACCACTCCCAAAATTAATTAGAATTTAAAAAGAAAGCATAGGGGAACATATCTATTACTTTGGTTTAAGCAATGGTTTCACAAAGAGATCACATATAGCAGTGACTTAATAATGTTATGATAGATAATTTAGATTTTACTAAAATGTAAGACATGCACAACAAAAGATACCATTACAAAAATGATTAGGCTAGCCTAGAGAAAATATTCACAAGGCTGGCATTTAGAATATATAAAAAGACCATTTTTGTAGCTGTTGTTCAGTTGCTAAATCATGTCCAACTCTATGTGATCCCCTAGATTGCAGCACACCAGGCTTCCCAGTCCTTCCTTATCTCACAGAGTTTGCTCAAACTCAGTCCATTGAGTCAGTGATGCCATCCAACAATCTCATCCTTTGTAGCCCCTTCTCCTTCTAAGTCTTTCCCGGCATCAGGATCTTCTCCAATGAGTCCGCTCTTCGTATCAGGTGGCCAAAGTATTGGAGCTTCAGCTTCAGCATCTGTCCTTTCAATAGATACTCAGAGGTGATTTGTTTTAAGAAATCAGAGACCATACAACTTTATAATAAAAGGACAAGTAATCCGATTTTAAAAATGGCCAAGATTTTTGAACAGACACTTTAAAAATAATGTATATGAATGATCAGTAAGTGTAATTTAAAAGTTCTTGACATTATTAGTCAGGGAAGAAATGTAAATTAAAGTCACAATGAAATAGAACTACCAGAAATGCTAAATTTAAAAAGACTGACAATATTAAGTGTTGGGAAAGACATGGATAAACCATAGTTTTCTTACATTGTTGTTATATTGTTGTACAATTACTTTGGGGACAAAAAGAGTTCTGAAAGTCTTTTTTAAATAAAACTGAAGATACAGCTATCTGTGACCACAAAAAATTTACTTTCAGGTGTTACCAGTGATATCAAAGACCAATCTATTTAAAAAAAACTTGCATGAGAATATAGCAGCCCTATTCTTGTTAGCCAGAAATTGGAAATAGTTCAGGTGTCCATCAAGAGGAATATATCAACAAAGTGTGACTCATTTTTACAATAGAGTGCTACTCAAAAATAAAAAAGAAATGAACTATTGAAACATGCAACAACAGATGAATCACAAAAAAACATTATACTGAACACAAGAAAACTTATGAAAGAATACATATTGCATGAAGCCATTCTAATGTAATCAGTCAAAACACACTATTGTGGGAAAAAATCAGAGCTGTTGTAAATAGAGCAGAGGAAGGAATTAGCTGGTAGGGAAGACATGAGGGAAGTTTCAAGGGTGAGGGTAATGTTCTATATCTTAATAGAGGTTTGAGTTACGTAGATATATTATGTGTCAAAACTTTAGTATTCATGTAAAATTTGCAAATTGTGTTGTTTATAAATTATATCATGAAACAAAAAATACTGTAAACAAATGCTTAACTTTAAAGATAAGCATGTTGAAGTGTTTAGGGAGAAGTATACTTCTGTCTGCTATTTACTTTGAAATGCATCAAAAAACAAGATGAATTGATAGATGGAAAGTAGAATAAATAGACTGATGAGCATGTGATAAAGATAATATGTCAATTATAGAATCTATGATTGGGGTCAGCATCCAATGTGTCTAATCTGAATATAATCTGGCTTCAGAAAGGTTTGATTAGCTTATTACCAAAAATCTCTCCTTAATGGAAAATCTTTCAAGGCTGTGCAACTCAGGAAACACATGTTATTGCTCAACCTATCAGAATCTCCATTTGCGTACAGAGCCATTTGTAATGGTATCTGATGAGAAGCTGTGATCCTTGACAGTGCCCAAGTGAGAGCTTTTCCCCAGGACTCTTCTGAAAAACAGGCTTCTGGCTCGTTGCTCAATGCTGGCTAAAGACAGAACCATCTGGAAAGCAGATATAGAGTGATCTCTATTTTTCCAAGATTCAAAGGAAGGTGGAACATTTCTGAATGAAACCACGGATGTTATTCATAAAATCTGGGCCACATGAGGCTAAAGGCATATTGATTTCCAGGCTAAGGATGAATTGGCCATCTTTGGCCTTTCAGGAAAATGACCACAGATTAAGATGATGAGGAACAGATGCCACTATTTGAGGCTTCAGTTAGAAAACCCTAAATGGGCTTAATTGGCAGGACAGCCATAACAACTGTGTCTTGCCGCAGATGGGCGGAAAGATGACAAATGTTTTAATGTGGTGAAGACAAATCCTGGGTCTCGTTGCTTCCGAAGAAATGATCCAGCCAGATTGAAAAGGTCTGAAGAAATAAAACTTGCCAATACTTACCAAGTTCCAGAAAGGCCTTATATTTGACTGATTTCACTGTTGAAATTAGGTTTGAGGACAAAAACTATATTTTTTAAAGAGTTTCTTAATGAGAATATCCATACCTAGTAAAGTGTTAGAGAAAGCATAGACATAGTTCTGCCCCCAGCTTGTCTACAAAGCTTCTGCCTCCCTTCTTCTACATGTTCCTTCTTTTCAGCAGCCCTTCTCCTCTACTGCCCAACTGCCTCATCATCCAAAGTGCCCCAGACTTTGTGTGTGTGTGTGTGTGTGTGTGTGTGTATGCACACACTAAGTAGTAAGTGATAACTAACTAATCTTAGACTATTTGCCTTCACAGAAAAATCTCCAAAGCATCAGTCCATGAAATGTATCACTCTGTGCTAAGTCACTTCAGTCATGTCTGACTCTTTGCAACCTCATGGACTTTAGTCTGTCAGCCTCCTGTCCATGGGATTTTCCAGGCAGAAATACTGAAGTGGATTGCCATTTTCTTCTCCAGGGTCTTCTCAACCTAGGAAATAAAACCTGGGTCTCCTGCATTGCAGACGGAGTCTTTACTACTGAGCCACCAGGGTCAACTGAGTAATGTTGGACTATTTGCCTTCATAGAAAAATCTCCAGAGCTTAAGTCCATGAAATGTATCACTAACAATTAAAATTAAAGCATAAGTGACAAGCTGTAAAAATATTGAAGGCAAAAAGCATTCAGTACATGGTCATTTATTCATAAGGTAATTATTAACATCCCCTCTTTGAATATTTTTTTCTAAGCTATAATGAGAAGTACAAAGAAATATAAGTCTAGTTGCCTTTAGATATGGATCAAATGCTTTTAGTCAAAGAACATAATCAAATGATACAGATTGTGTGATATTAAAAGATCATATGTTCCCTAGAAGTTCAGTGAATGCAGAGAGACCTTCTAAATAAGGTTATTGCTCATGGAAGTTTTCAGTGAAGAAATTGATTAAAGTTGTCCATGAAGCCTTCAATATAAGAAGCTGGAAATCAGGAAGACAGTACAAGTAGAGAAAATGCCATGAGCAAAGGTGTAGAGAAAAGGCAGGTTGGGAAAATGGGCAAATTGTTCTTCTTCAGTCACCAAGTGGTGTCCGACTCTCTGGAAACCCATGGAAGGTAGCATGCCAGGTTCCTCTATCCTCCACTATCTCCCAGAGTTTGCTCAAATTCATGTTCATTGCATTGGTGATACTACCTAACTACCTCATCCTCTACTGTCTCCTTCTCCTTTTGCCTTCAATCTTTCCCAGCATCAGGGTCTTCTCCAATTAGTCAGCTCTTCACATCAGGTGACCAAAGTTTTGGAGCTTCAACATCAGTCCAATGAGTATTCAGGGTTCATTTTCTTCGGGATCAACTGGTTTGATGTCCTTGCAGTCCAAGGGACTCTCAAGAGTCTTCTCCAGCACCACAATTCGAAAGCATCAATTCTTCCATGCTCAGCCTTCTTTATGGTCCAATTTTCACATATGTACATGACTACTGGAAAAAAAAAATAGCTTTGACTATATGGACATTGCAAAAAAGTGATGTCTCTGCTTTTTAATATGCTGTCTAGGTGTGTGTTACTTTCCTTCCAAGGAGCAAAGGTCTTTTAATTTCATAGATGCAGTCACTATCTGCAATGCTTTTGGAGCCCAAGAAAAGAAAATCTGTCACTGCTTTCAATTTTTCCTCTTCTATTTGCTATGAAGTGATAGGACTGGAAGCCATGATCTTAGTTTTATTAATGTTGAGTTTCAAGCCAGGCTTTTCACTCTCTTGTTTCACCCTCATCAAGAAGCTCTTTAGTTCTTCTTAACTTTCTGCCATTAGAGTGGTATTATCTGCATAGCTAATGTTCTGGATATTTCACTCAGAAATCTTGATTCCAGCTTGTGATTCATCCAGCCAAATATTTCTCATGATTTCTGCATATAAGTTAAATAACCAAGTTGACAATACACAGCCTTGTCATACTCCTTTCCCAATTATGAACCAGTCCATTGTTCCATGTCCAGTTCTTACTGTTGCTTCTTGACCCGCATCCAGGTTTCTCACAAGATAGGTAAAATGGTCTGGTATTCCCACCTCTTTGAGAATTTTCCACAGTTTCTTTATTTTTCATTAATTTTTATTAGTAGAAGGCTAATTACTTTACAATATTGTGGTGGTTTTTGCCATACATTGACATGAATCAGCCATGGGTTTACATGTGTTCCCCATCCCGATCCCCCCTCCCTCCTCCCTCCCCACCCAATCCCTCTGGGTCTTCCCAGTGCACCAGCCCCGAGCACTTGTCTCATGCATTCAGTCTGGGCTGGTGATCTGTTTCATCCTTGATAGTATACTTGTTTCAATGCTTTTCTCTCAGAACATCCCACCCTCACCTTCTCCTACAGAGTCCAAAAGTCTGTTCTGTACATCTGTGTCTCTTTTTCTGTTTTGCATATAGGGTTATCATTACCATCTTTCTAAATTCCATATATATGTGTTAGTATGCTGTATTGGTCTTTATCTTTCTGGCTTACTTCACTCTGTATAATGGGCTCCAGTTTCATCCATCTCATTAGAACTGTTTCAAATGAGTTATTTTTAATGGCTGAGTAATATTCCATTGTGTATATGTACCACAGCTTCCTTATCCATTCGTCTGCTGATGGGCATCTAGGTTGCTTCCATGTCCTGGCTATTATAAACAGTGTTGCGATGAACATTGGGGTGCACGTGTCTCTTTCAGATCTGGTTTCCTCGGTGTGTATGCCCAGGAGTGGGATTGCTGGGTCATAATCCACAGAGCTGAAGGTTTTAATGTAGTCAATGAAGCAGAAGTAGATGGTTTTCTGGAATTCCCTTGCTTTCTCCATGATCCAACAAATGTTGGCAATTTGATCTCTGGTTCTTCTGCCTTTTCTAAACCCACCTTGTACATCTGAAAGTTCTTGGTTCATGTACTGCTAAGGCCTCACTTAAAGGATTAGCAGGTGAAATGAGCACAATTATACAGTAGTTTGAATATTCTTGAGCATTGCTGAACATGCTTCAGCATTTCATTTAGATTGGAATGAAAACTGGCCTTGAAATGGGAAAAACTCTTAAAATATTGATCTCCTAAGAGTGTATCAACATAAACTGGGATTTGTAGACAGTCAAGGAAACTGTTATTTATTATTATCTATCCTCTGAATTGGCAACATTACCACAAACCAAAAGCCCCTGTGTTGTTCTTAATTTTATTAATTTTCATCTGAGACTCTTGGCATCCATGGTCTACTCATTTATACATGCTAAGTTTGAGTTACAGTATTGAAATAGTGAATACACTGGAGACAAACCAGTCATTTGAAAACAGTTTTGTTTCATTTTGTTTTTCCTTTTCTTTGCTAAAACCAAATGTATGCTATACATTCCCTCTGACACTACCAGCCTTTATTTTCTTTGTTTAATAAAGAGAAAAACATTACCCATAACTGCAGCCTCAAAATACCCTCCAGATATTATCCACTATGTCTCTGTTTCCAGGCATTAGTGCATTTCTTTCATTTTGAAACAAAAATAAGTAATACTGGTAATAATTTATAGTCTTATAAATGAGTAACAACTCATTTATAAGTTTATAAGTGAATAATTCAGTCTTAAGATAATGAGCAGAAAATTAACTGAACTCTTTACTATAATTATTTACATGGAGATTTTTCTATTTACAGAACAAAGATTCAGAAGATTTATGTCCTTTAAACTAATACAAGAATATGAGAAATCATTTTTGAGAGTGTATTATTTCTAGGTATGAAGATTTCCATAAATCATAGCATGGAGAACCTGTATAAAGAGAAAATTCATTCAAAATTCAAAGGGCAATGTCTAGCTAGTTGAAGCATATTTATATTTTATTGACCTACACACATGGACAATTATAGCCAAGAAGGAAATAGACTGTATAGAAAGGAAAAAGCTTGAGCTTGGCATCAGATACTCACTAGCTGTTTGACTATTGGCAATTGACCTAATTTTTGTTATTTGTTGTTGAGTCACTAAGTTGTGTCTGACTCTTGTGACCCCATGAACTGTAATCAGCCAGGCTCCCCTGTCCATGGGATTTCCCAGGCAAGAATACTGGAGTTGATTGCCAGTCTCTTCTCCAGAGGATCTTCCCAACCCAAGGGTAGAACCCATGTCTCTTTCATTCACAGCTGGTTTCTTTACCACTGAGCCACCAGGGAAGTCAACCTAATTTTACTGAGCCTCAATTTCCTTGAATGCACAGTAGGGATCCAAGTGCCTATCACATCTATGTATTGGGAAGATTGGGTTACATAAAATCTATAAAACAGCTGCGGAGAATCCACACAGGCAAGCTTTAGGGAGAAATAATTTTCTGAAGTTGATATAATCAATGCTCACATCTCTGAAATGGTAATTTGCTCAAACCATCTATTTTCAGGGTTACATGTGTGTTCTGGGTCTGATTATACAGGAGTTCCCTCAGTCCTCAGCCAATGAGAAAATGACTGATGTGTTTGATCAAATGTGTCAAAAGTGGTTTGTAAAGTTTCCTGTTGGAGATTTCTCACTGGATGGATACTCTATGCATAGACCAGTTGTATTTGATAGTGGTTGAATCAAGACATTAATTCATTAATTGAGAGCAATCAAAGTTATACTACACAGGAGATAGCCAACATACTTAAAATATCCAAATCAAGCTTTGAAAATCATTAGTACCAGACTGGTTATGTTAATTTCTTTGATGTTTGGGTTCCACATAAGTGAAAAAATCTTTCTTAACTCTTTCTGCATGCAATTCTCTACTTAAACATAATGAAAACTTTCCATTTTTAAAGCAAATTTTGACAGGCAATGAAAAGCAAATACTGTACAATAACATGGGAAAGAAGAGATCATAGGGCAAATGAAAGGAAGAACTACCAATAACACTAAAGGCCAGTCTTCAATCAGAGGAGGTAATGTTGTGTATATGGTGGGACTGGAAGGGAGTCTTCTATTATGAGCGCCTTCAGGAAAATCAAACAATTAATTCCCGCAAGTACTGCTCCCAATAAAACAAACTGAGGCAGCACAGAAAGCATCTGGGATTAGTCAACTGAAAACAGATAACGTTCCATCAGAATAATGTATGACTACATGCTTCTTTGACCACCAGGCAAAACCTGTCACTGCTTGGCTGGGAAGTTCTGATGCATCTACTGTATTCACCAGACATTATAGCTTCTTATGTCCATTTATTACAGTCTTTCCAAAATTATTTTAATAACAAAAATTTCAATTCCCTGGAAGATTGTAAAAGCCACCTAAAACAGTTCTTTGCTCAAAAAGATTTAAAAAAAAAAAAAAACTTTGGGAAGATAGGATTATGAAGTAGCCTGAAAAAAGGCAGAAAGTAGTGAAACAAAACGGAGAATACATTGTTCAATAGTTTTTGGTGAAAGTGAAAAATGTGTCTTTTATTTTTACTTAAAAACTGAAAGAACATTTTGGCCAAACCACATATTTTGTGTTTTATTCAATATCCCCACTAAATGCTTTAAGAAATGATCAGATACCACTTTAGGTAAGTAGCATCAGAAAGAAATAAATGGTATAGAAAACCTTGACTTTCCTTTAAGGAGTTTACAATTGAAATGAAGAGATGTAGTTAAAAACTTTTAGCTAAGCAAATTTTTTTCTCCTCTCTTCAAATATATCATACTCTTTCCCATTAAAATTCATCAGGCAGCCATGGTGGTACTAGGAAAGTAGTGAAACACTGAGATATGGAAACAATGAAAATATCTGGTGACTGCTCCTTGGGAAAAATATTGTTTTAATCATGATAATAGTTTTATTATTAATAAACAAAATTAAAATTTATGAGAAATTTTAGGTTCACAGTAAAACTGAGAGAGACTTACCAAGTTCCCATATATCCTCTGCTCCCACAGATATACAAACTCCTCCACTATTAACTTCCTACATCAGAGTGGTATATTTGTTACATATACCATTACACTACATTGACATACACTACATACATACATACACTACATTGACACATTGCTATCTATCATCTAAAGCTGGCTTCAAGTTCAATATTAAAAAAAATGAAGATCATGGCCATCCAGTACCATCACTTCATGGCAAATAGAAGGGGGGAAAGTGGAAACAATGACAGATTTTATTTTCTTGGGCCCAAAATTACAGTGGATAGTGACTGAAGCCATGAAATTAAAAAAAAAAAAAAAAGCTTGTTCCTTTGTAGGAAAGCTATGACAAACCTTGACAGCATATTCAAAGGCACAGATATCAGTTTACTAACAAAGGTTTGTATAGTCATGCTATGGTCTTTTTCAGTAGTCACATATGGATGTGAGAGCTGGACCATAAAGAAGGTTGGGCACCAGAGAATTAATGCTTTCAAATTGTGGTGCTGGAGAAGACTCTTGAGAGTCCCTTAGACAGCAAGATTGAATTAGTCAATCCTAAAGGAAATCAAGCCTGAATATTAATTGGGAGGACTGATGCTGAAGCTGAAGTGCCAATACTTTGGCCACTGATGCAAAGAGCTAACTCATTGGAAAAGACCCTGATGTTGGGAAAGATTGAAGGCAAAAGGAGAGGGCAGGGGTAGAAAATGAGAAGGCTAGATGGCCACCAACTCAATGAATATGAATTTGATCAAATTCTGGTTAATAGTGGAGGACAGAGGAAACTGGCTTGCTGCAGTTCATGAGATTGCAAAGAGTCAAACATGACTTAAATGGCTGAACAACAAAGTTCATAGTTTACATTAAGGTTCACTCTTAATATTGTATATTCTATGGATTTTGATAAGTGTATGATAACATGTATCCATCATTGTAGTGTCATCATTGTAGTATCATATTTAGTAATTTCACCCTCAAAAATCCTCGTACTCTGCCTATTCATCCTCTCTCTGGCAACCACTGATCTTTTCAGTCTCTGTGGTTTTGCCTTTTCCAAAATGCCATGTAGTTGGAATCACACAGTATGTAGACTTTACAGATTTGGCTAATTTTGCTTAGTAATATGTACTTAAGTTTCCTCCTAGTCTTTTATAGCTCTACAGCCCATTTCTTATTAGCACTAAATAATATAAGAAGAACTAAAGAAGCTCTTGATGAAAGTGAAAGGGGAGAGTGTAAAAGTTGGCTTAAAGCTCAACATTCAGAAAACTAAGATCATGGCATCCGGTCCCATCACTTCATGACAAATACATGGGGAAACAGTGGCTGACTTTATTTTGGGGGGCTCCAAAATCACTGCAGATGGTGATTGCAGCCATGAAATTAAAAGACATTTGCTGCTTGGAAGGAAAGTTATGACCAACCTAGAAAGCATATTAAAAGGTAGAGCCATTAATTGGCCAACAAAGTTTCACCTAGTCAAGGCTATGGTTTTTTCAGTAGTCATGTATGGATGTGAGATTTGGACTATAAAGAAAGCTGAGCACCCAAGAATTGTTGCTTTTGAACTGTGGTGTTGGAGAAGACTCTGGAGAGTCCCTTGGACTGCAAGGAGATCCAACCAAATCCATCCTAAAGAGATCAGTCCTGAGTGTTCATTGGAAGGACTGATGTTTTCTTCTTTTTCCCCCCATTTATTTTTATTAGTTGGAGGCTAATTACTTTACAATATTGTAGTGGTTTTTGCCATACATTGACATGAATCAGCCATGGATTTACATGTATTCCCTGTCCCGATCCCCCTTCCCACCTCCCTCTCCACCCGATTCCTCTGGAAGGACTGATGTTGAAGCTGAAACTCCAATACTTTGGCTAGCTGATGAGAAGAGCTGACTCATTTGAAAAGACCCTGATGCTGGGAAAGATTGAAGGCAGGAGGAGAAGGGGATGACAGAGGATGAGATGGTTGGATGGCATCACCAACTCAATGGACATGAATTTGGGTGAACTCCGGGAGTTGGTGATGGACAGGGAGGCCTGGTGTGCTGCAGTTCATGGGGTCACAAAGAGTTGGACATGACTGAGCGACTGAATTGAACTGAATATTTCAGTGTCTAATAATAATATCTAACTACAGTTTCTTTATCCATTCAAGTACTGAAGGATATCTTAGTTGCTTCCAAGTTTGGGCTATGAATAAAGCTTCTATAAACATCACTGTGCAGGTTTTTGTGTGCAAGTAGGTTTCAACTCCTTTGCATAAATACCAAGGAGTGCAATTGCTTAATTGCATGATAAGCATAGGTTTAATTTTGTAAGAAAGTGCTTGTCTTCTAAAGTGACTGAATCATTTTGCATTTCCACCAGCAATGAATGAGAATTCCTATTGTTCCTCATTTTTGTTGATATTTGGTGGTATCAGTATTTTGAAGTTTAGTCATTTTAATAGGCATGTAGTGACAGCTTATTGCTTTACTTTGCTTTTCCCTGGTGACATATGATGTTGAACATCTTTTTATAAGCTTACTTGCTATCTGTGTATGTTCTTTGGTGAGGTATCAGTTCAGATCTTTTGCCCATTTTTTAAACTGAGTTGTTCAATTTCTTATTGCTGAACTATGAGTTCTTTGTATATTTTGGATAGCAGTCCTCTATCAGATATGTCTTTTGCAAATATTTCTTCTCAGTCTGTGACTTGTCTTCTCATTCCCTTGACATTGTCTTTCACAGAAAAGTTTTTAAATTTTAATAAATGGCAGCTTATTATTTCTTTCATAGTTTTTGCTGTTATATCTAATAAGTTATTTCCATATGCAAGGTCATCTAGGTTTTCTCCTATGTGACTTTCTAAGAGTTTTATAATTTTTGCACATTACATTTAATCCTATGATACATTTTGAGTCAATTTTTGTGAAAGATGCAAGGTCTGTATCTAAAATTTTTTGATAAACATTTAGGTTATACACCATGATTTTTAAAGGTATACAACCTGATGATTTAATATATGTATATATTGTGAAATGATTACCAGAATCCATTTAGCAAATATATGCATTGTCTCACATAGTTATCTTTCCATTTTGGTAGTGAGAACACTTAAGATCTACTCTTTTAGCAAATTTCAAGTATGCAATAGAGTACAGTTGGCTCTTGAGCTATGTGAGGGTTAAGGTATCACCCCAACAAAGTAGAAAATGCATGTGTAACTTTATAGTTGACCATTTGTACCTATAATTCTGCATCTGCAGATTTAACCAAACTTGGATGTGTAGTACTGTACATGCGTGCTAAGTCGCTTCAGTTTTGTCCGACTCTGTGCAGCCCCATGGACTGCAGCCTGCCAGGCACCTCTGCATCCAGTAGCATGAAATATCTTTCCATTTATTTGTGTCTTTTTCAATGTCTTTCTATCAATGTCTTTCAGTTTTCAGCATATAGATTTTTCACCTCCCTGGTTAAATTTATTCATAAGTATCTTATTCTCTTTAATGCTATTGCAAATGAAATTTAATTTTCTTTTTTCAATAGCTTGTTGCTAGTGTATAGAATGCAACTAATTTTTGCATGTTTATTCTGTATCTTGAAACCCCACTGAATTTAACTACTATTATAGCAATTTTGGGTGGTTTTCTTTCTTTCTTTCCTTCTTTCTTTCTTTCTCCCCTTCTCCAGGGTTTTCTATATATAAGATCATGTTTTCCACAGACACAGTTTAACTTTCTTTCCAATTTGGATGCCTTTTATTTCCTTTCTTGATTAATTTCTCTAACTAGAACTTCCAATATTATGCTGAGGAGAAATAGTGAAAATGGGCACTCTAGTCTTGTTCCTGATCTTAGAGTAAAAACTTTCAGCTTTTTACATTCAATATGTTATTAGCTGTGACTTGTTATATGCAACATTTATTAATTAAGATATATTCCTTCTGGTTTGATCTCTCTGCAAGGAGATCAAACCAGTTAATCCTAAAGGAAAACAATCCTGAATATTCATTAAAAGGACTGATTCTGAAGCTGAAGCTCCAATCCTTTGGCCACCTGATGTGAAGAGCTGTCTCATTAGAAAAGATTCTGATGCTGGGAAAGACAGAAGTCAGGAGGAGAAGGGGATGACAGAGAACAAGATGGTTGGATGGCATCACTGACTGAATGGACAAGAGTTTGAGAAAACTCCGGGAGATGGTAAAGGACAGGGAAGCTTGGCATGCTGCAACCCATGGGGTTGCAAAGAGTCAGACATGACTGAGCAACTGAACAACAATTGTGTTGAGGTATATTTCTTCTATAACTAAATTTTAATAGTTTTTGATCATGAAAAATTTTGAATTTATCAAATGTTTTTTCTGCTTCTATTAAGAAGCAGAAAATATTTGTTGGCATAAAATTGTTCATATTTTATCTTTCTGTGGTATCAGTTGTCTCTTCTTTCACTTTATAAGCCTATATATTTGTATCCTCCTTTTTTTCCTAGTTTACCTAAATATTTGTCAATCTTGTTTATCTTTTCATAAAACCAACTCTTAGTTTCATTCATCTTTCCCATTGTCTTTCTATCCTCTATTTATTTCTGCTCTAATACTTATTATTTCCTTCTTTCTGCTAACTTTGGATCTAGTTTGTTTTTCTTTCTCCATGATAACTAGATTAAAACAGTATATAGATAGGTTAATTCTTTGAGGACTTTCCTTTTCCTTTTTGTAGGCATTTCTGGATATAAACTTCCCAATGTTTTACAGCATCTTGTAAGTTTTGGTGTGCTGCATTTCTATTTACATTTGTCTGAAAATATTTTTTATTTCCTCTTGGTTCATTGTTTGTTCAGAAGTGTGTTATTTGATTTCACGTATTTTTTATTTTTCCATTTTCTTCCTATAATTGATTTCTAGTTTTACTATTATGCTATGAAAAGACACTTGATATGAATTCAATATTCTTAAATTTGTTACCACTAGTTTTGTAATTCAGCACATAAGCTACTCTGGAAAATATTTCACATACTCTTAAGGAGAATGTGTATTCTGCTGCTGTTGGGTTGTTGGGTGGAATGTTCTATATATGTCTGTTAGATAAACTTGGTCTACAATGTTATTCAAGTTTACTGTTGTCTATTTCTCTCTCTCTCTTTTTTTTTCATATTTTCTTTATTTAGGTGCTCCAATGTTGGGTGCATATATTTTTACAACAGTTATATATTCTCTTTTTATATAATTTTATTTATTTATTTATTTTTCGCTGTGTAGGGTCTTTATTGCTACACAGCCTTTTCTATAGTTGTGATGAGCATGGGCTACACTTCATTGCAGTGTGTGGACTTCTCATTGCAGTGGTTTCTCATGTTTCAGATTGTGGATATTAGAGCATGCAGGCTTCAGTAGTTGTGGCACATAGGTTCAGCAGTTGCAGATTCCAGGCTCTAGAGCATAGGCTCAGTAGTCATGGTTTACAGCCTTAGTTGCTCCACGGCAAGTGGGATCTTCCTGGACCAGGGATTGAACCTATGTCACCTTCATTGGCAGGTGGATCTTTTACCATTGAGCCACCAGGGAAGCCCTGGTGGTTATATACTCTTGGTGAATTGACTTATCTATCATTATGTAATGACCTTCTTTGTGTCTTGCAATGGATTTTGACTGAAAGTCTCCTTGTCTGATATAAGTACACTCAACCATGTGCTCTTTTGATTATTAAGTGGGATATCTTTTTCCACCACTTCACTTTTAGTGTATTTAAATCCTTGAAGCCAAAGTAAGTCTCTTGTAGGCAATCTATACTAGGATCTTGTTTTTTATTCATTCAACCACATTGTCCCTAAGTAGAGAATTTAATTCACATACATTTAAAGTGACAACTGATAAGTAAAGATTTACAGTTATGATCTTTTTTTGTTTGTTTGTTTGATTCCTGTCTGTCCTGTAGTTTCTCTGTTCCTATCTTTCTCTCTTGCAATATACCTTTCTAACTGGTTGGCTTTTTTTTTTTTTTTTTTTTTGGTTGGCTTTTTTTGTGGCAGTATACTTTGATTCCTTGCTCTTTATCTTTTGTATATCTACTAGTGGTTTCTTCTTTGTAGTTAATGCTAAGTTTTTATAAAACATCTTATAATTGTCTATCTTAGGCATCTTAACTTTACTTTTATACCAAAACTCTACACTTGTACTTCTTCCCCACTCCCACACAATGCAATTGATGCATACTATCTTTTTAAACTGGGTCTCTATTATCAAGTTATTTTAGCCATAATTGTTTTTAACATTTTTGTTTTTTAACTTTTATACTAGAAATAAAGGTGATATATGAACTACCATTATAATATTAGAGTATTATCAATTTGTCTATTTACCTTTATCAGTGATTTTTATACTTTCATATGTTTTTGTGTTGTTATTAATACTTAGCATCCTTTCATTTCAATTTGAAGATCTCTTTTTAACATTTCTTTTAAGTCCATTTCTTATAAGTTTTCATTTGTCTAAAACAGATTTACCTTTTTTGTATGTGAATGTCCAGTTGTTCCAGCACCATTTGTTGAAATGACTATCTTTTTTCCTTTGAATCGATTTTGCTGCTTTGTCAGTTAAGTATATATATGTGAGTCTATTTCTGGCCTCTCTATTCTATTCCATTGATATATTTGTCTGTTCTTTCATCAATACCATGCTGTCTTTATTACTGAAGCTTCATAGTCTTAAAATTGGATAATGGTAGTCCTTCAGCTTTATTCTTCTCCAATATTGGGTTAACTATTGTGGGTCTTTTGTTTCTCCTTATACTCTTTGGAATTAGTTTTTTTTTTTCTTTAATACCCACAAATACTTTGCTATTTTTTTTAATTGAAATTGCATTGCATCTGTAGAACAATTGGAAAGAATTGACATCTTGACAATACTTAGTCTTCCTAATTATGAACATGAAATATCTCGCCACTTATTTAGTTCTTCCTTTATCTTTCATTGGAATTTTACATTTTTTTCTCTTGTAGATCTTGAACATATTAAGTTTATGTTTAAGTATTTTTTTTCTTGGGGTGTAATGTGCTTTTAATATCAAATTCTACTTGTTCATTGATGGTAGAATAATATTTTTAAATATTTTCATTTATGGCATTTAATAAATTCACTGATACTTGGGCCACAGCACCAGAAAACACAAGAGACTGCCTTCAACTTAGGTTAAAGTATGTCTAGCAAATACAGCCTTATATTACAGATTTACTTGCAGAGACTGCAAGTTTTCAAAGCTCTAAAGATGAATCTATAATGCATTTTGACATAAACTATGATACCTGTCAGTGATCATAATGGCCACAATGAGTAAAATATTGATAACTAGCTGACAAACTTGGAAATGATTAAAAGGTGTTTCAAATGACAATGAAATCATTTTGTACCATAAATGGATCTGAGAAAGACTGAAGTAGATTATAATTTTACAGAATTCATAGCAAGCGATATCTAACCTATTACATGTAACATAAATGTTTTTACACATATGTTTTTTACCCTCCTTACAAGCATCCAAAATAATTTCTATTAATTATAGTGCTTTAAAAAGCTTACAAACATGAAATTTTAATTCTTCAAAGTGCAGAATATTCCATTCCTATGGGGTAAGCCAGCTTATTTCTCTGACTATTCTCTGCACAACAAGAGTATTAGTTAGCAGAGAGTAATAGAGTCTTTAAGAAAACAGTGTGGAGATTTTTTAAAAAACTGGAAATAGAACTGCCATATGACCCAGCAATCCCACTCCTGGGCATACACACTGAGGAAACCAGATCTGAAAGAGACACGTGCACCCCAGTGTTCATTGCAGCACTGTTTATAATAGCCAGGACATGGAAGCAACCTAGATGCCCATCAGCAGATGAATGGATAAGGAAGCTGTGGTACATATACACCATGGAATATTACTCAGCCATTAAAAAGAATTCATTTGAATCAGTTCTAATGAGATGGATGAAACTGGAGCCCATTATACAGAGTGAAGTAAGCCAGAAAGATAAAGAACATTACAGCATACTAACACATATATATGGAATTTAGAAAGATGGTAACGATAACCCTATATGCAAAACAGAAAAAGAGACACAGAAGTACAGAATGGACTTTTGAACTCTGTGGGAGAAGGTGAGGGTGGAATGTTTCAAAAGAACAGCATGTATAATATCTATGGTGAATCAGATCACCAGCCCAGGTCGGATGCATGAGACAAGTGCTCGGGCCTGGTGCACTGGGAAGACCCAGAGGAATCGGGTAGAGAGGGAGGTGGGAGGGGGGATCGGGATGGAGAATACGTGTAAATCTATGTCTGATTCATATCAATGTATGACAAAACCCACTGAAAAATAAATTAAATTTAAAAAAATCAATTAAAAAAAAAAAAGTTATACAGCATTCCCAGTTCAAATAATTCTGACCAATTCAAAATCTATTTGACCAATAAAACTGTATTCTAAGGGGAAAAAAATTTAAAAACAAAAAATTTCAATACTTTATGATGCTGTATGAGCAATTAATACTACTTACACATTATTGGTGGGAAGTTTTCTATAGTCAGTGATAGTAAGGGAGTAAGCAAAAGAGTAATCTAATCCCCACAATTTGGGGTAGGGGGCGGGGTATTAGTTCTAGAAGATCTTGTAGACCTTCATAGAACCATTCAACTTCAGCTTCTGCAGCATTACTGGTCAGGGCACAAACTTGGATTACTGTGATATTGAATGGTTTGCCTTGAAAACGAACAGAGATCATTCTGTTGTTTTTGAGATTGCAACAAGTACTGCATTTCAAACTCTTTTGTTGACTATGATGGTCACTCCATTTCTTCTAAGGGATTCTTGCCCACAGTAGTAGATATAATGGTCATCTGGGTTATATTCACCAATTCCAGTTCATTTTATGATCATCAATCATTCGCTGATTCCTAAAATGTTGATGTTCACTCTTGCCATCTCCTGTTTGACCACTTCCAATTTGCCTTGATTCATGGACCTAACATTCCAGGTTCCTATGCAATAGTCCTATGCAGCATCGGACTTTACTTCTATCACCAGTCACATTCACAACCGGACATTGTTTTTGCTTTGGCTCCACTTCTTCATTGTTTCTGGAGTTATTTCTCCACTGATCTCCGGTAGCATATTGGGAACCTACTGACCTGGGGAGCTCATCTTTCAGTGCTCTATCTTTTTGCCTTTTCATACTGTTCATGGGGCTCTCAAGTCAAGAATACTGAAGTGGTTTGCCATTCCCTTCTCCAGAGGACCACATTTTATCAGAACTCTCCACCATGTACCATCCGTCTTGAGTGGCCCTACACAGCATGGCTCACGGTTTCACTGAGTTAGACAAGGCTGTGGTCCATGTGATCAAATTGGTTCATTTTCTGTGACTGTGGTTTTCAGTCTGTCTGCCCTCTGATGGAGAAGGATAAGAGGCTTATGGAAGCTTCCTGATGGGAGAGACTGACTGAGGGGGAAACTGGGTCTTGTTCTGATGGGTTGGGCCATGCTCAATAAATCTTTAATCCCATTTTCTGTTGATGGGTGGAGCTGTTTTCCCTCCCTGTTATTTACCTGGGGCCAAACTGTGGTGGAGGTGATGAAGATAATGGTAACCTCCTTCAAAAGGTCCTATGCAGGCACTGCTATAGAGTCCCCAGCCCTGCAGCAGGCCACCGCTGACCCACACCTCTGCCAGAGACTTCTGGACACACGGGCAAGTCTGGATCAGTCTCTTGTGGGGTCACTGCTCCTTTTTCCTGGGTCCTGGTGTGCAAAATGTTCTGCTTGTGCCCTCCAAGAGTCTGTTTTCCCAGTCCTGTGTAGGTTCTGGCAGCTCTATGGTAGGATTAATGGTGATCTCCTCCAAGAGGGCTTATGTCATCCCCAAGCCTGCAGCACCCAGCCATACCCAGATCTGCTGCACTCAGAGCCCCTGCCCCTATGGCAGTCCCCTGCTGACCCATACCTCCACAGGAGACACTCAAACACAGCTCTGTCTCAGTCTTTGTGGGGTCTCTGGGTCCTGGTGCACACAAGGACCAGTAATGCTGAAGAAGCTGAAGTTGAACGGTTCTATGGAGACCTAAAAGACCTTCTAGAACTAACACCCAAAAAAGATGTCTTTTTCATTATAGGACTGGAATGCAAAAGTAGGAAGTCAAGAAATACCTGGAGTAACAGGCAAATTTGGCCTTGGAGTACAGAATGAAGCAAGGCAAAGGCTAATAGAGTTATGTCAAGAGAATGCACTGGTCATAGCAAACACCCTCTTCTAACAACACAAGAGAAGACTCTACACGTGGATATCACCAGAGTCAATACCAAAATCAGATTGATTATATTCTTTGCACCCAAAGATGGAGAAGCTCTATGCAATTAGCAAAAACAGGACTGGGAGCTGACTGTGGGTCTGATCATGAACTCCTTATTGCCTGATTTAGACTTAAACTGAAGAAAGTAGGGAAAACCACTAGACCATTCAGGTATGACCTAATCAAATCCCTTATGATTATACAGTAGAAGTGAGAGAGAGGTTCAAGGGATTAGATCTGATAGAGTGCCTGAAGAACTATGGACAGAGGTTTGTGACATTGTACAGGAGGAAGGGATCAAGACCATCCCCAAGAAAAAGAAATGGAAAAAGGCAAAATGGTTGTCTGAAGGGGCCTTACAAATAGCTATGAAAAAAAGACAAGTGAAAGGCAAAGGGGAAAAGGAAAGATATACCCATCTGAATGCAGAGTTCCAAAGAATAGCAAGGAGAGATAAGAAAGCCTTCCTCGGTGATCAATGCAAAGAAATAGAGGAAAAGAATAAAATGGGAAAGACTAGAGATCTCTTCAAGAAAATTAGAGATACCAAGGGAACATTTCATGCAAAGATGGGCACAATAAACGACAGAAATGGTGTGGACCTAACAGAAGCAAAGGATATTAAGAAGAGGTGACAAGAATACACAGAAGAACTGTACAAAAAAAATCTTCATGACCCTGATAATTACGATGGCATGATCATTCACAGCAGACATCCAGACATCCTAGAGCCAGACATCCTGGAATGTGAAGTCAAGTAGGCCTTAGGGTGCATCACTCCAAACAAAGCTAGTGGAGGTGATGGAATTCCTGTTGAGCTATTTCAAATCTTAAAAGATGATGCTGTGCATCTGTGTCTCTTTTTCTTTCGATGAATTTGTAGACCCAGAGGGATCGGGTGGAGAGGGAGGTGGGAGGGGGGATCAGGATGGGGAACACATGTAACTCCATGGCTGATTCATGTCAATGTATGACAAAACCCACTACAATATTGTAAAGTAATTAGCCTCCAACTAATAAAAATAAATGAAAAAAAAAAAACAGATGATGCTGTGAAAGTGCTGCATTCAATATGCCAGCAAATTTGAAATATTCAGCAGTGGCCTCAGGACTGGAAAAGTTCAGTTTTTATTCCAATTCAAAAGAAAGGCAATGTCAAAGAAGGTTCAAACTACCACACAATTACACTCATCTTATACACAAGTAAAGTAATGTTCAAAATTCTCCAAGACAGGCTTCAGCAGTATATGAATTTTGTGAACTTCCAGATGTTCTAGCTGGATTTAGAAAAGGCAGAGGAGCCAGAGGTCAAATTGCCAACATCTGTTGGATTACCAAAAAAGCAAGAGACTTCCAGAAAAACATCTACTTCTGCTTTATTGACTATGCCAAAGCCTTTGACTGTGTGGATTACAACAAACTGTGGAAAATTCTTAAAGAGATGAGAATACTAGACCACCTGACCTGCCTTTTGAGAAACCTGTATGCAAGTCAAGAAGCAACAGTTGGAACAGGACATGGAACAACAGACTGGTTCCAAAATGGGAAAAGAGTATGTCAAGGCTGTATATTGTCACCCTGCTTATTTAACTTATATGACAAATACATCATGAGAAACACTGGTCTGGATGAAGCACAAACTGGAATCAAGGTTCCCGGGAGAAATATCATTAACCTCAGATATGCAGATTACACCACTATTATGGCAGAAAGCAAATAAGAACTAAAGAGTCTCTTGATGAAAGTAAGAGAGGAGAGTGAAAAAGTTGGCTTAAAACTCAACATTCAGAAAACTAAGATCATGGCATCTGGTCTCATCACTTCATGGCAAATACATAGGGAAACAGTGGAAACAGTGACAGACTTTATTTTGAGGGGCTCCTAAATCACTGTGGATGGTGACTGCAGCCATGAAATTAAAAGATGCATGCTCCTTGGAAGAAAAGTTATGACCAACCTAGACAACATATTCAAAAGCAGAGACATTACTTTGCCAACAAAGGTCCATCTAGTCAAAGCTATGGTTTTTCCAGTGGTCATAATGGATGTGAGAGTCAGACAGCAAAGAAAGCTGAGCACCTAAGAATTGATGCTTTTGAACTGTGGTGTTGAAGAAGACTCTTGAGAGTTCCTTGGACTGAAAGGAGATCCAACCAGTCCATCCTAAAGGAAATCAGTGCTGAATATTGATTGGAAGAACTGATACTGAAGCTTAAAATCCAATATTTTGGCCACCTGATGCAAAGAACTGACTCACTGGAAAAGACCCTGATGCTGGGAAGGATTGAAGGCTGGAGGAGAAGGGGACAACAGAGGATGAGATGGTTGGATGGAATCATCGTCTCAATGGATATGAGTTCGAGTAAATTCTGGGAGTTGGAGATGGACAGGGAGGCCTGGCATGCTGCTGTTCATGGGGTCACAAATAGTCAGACACGACTGAGCAATTGAACTGAACTGAAAATATAATTAAAAGATGATTAAATGAAATGAACAGTTAGGTCTAAGATGTTAGAAAGATTAGCCCTTCTGTTTATGTTCTCAGAGATTACATAGTTTCACTCCTGTGGACCTTTGTAAAAGCAGATCCCTTGAAAATGCCCTCCAAGCATGATAATTATCTTTCAAAATCATTTTAAGGTTAAACGCCCTTCTAATGGTTTCCTGGAATCCACTCCCCAACACTGCTAGTCATTCATTTATTATCTCAATTATTGATCCTTACATTACCTTATTTAACATTAGATAGAGCTCTTACTCTAGCCACTGCTCTTGTGACTACTTCTACAAGGCGTGGGCCAGCTTTGTGCAACTGCAAACTTACTTCATGCCTTTGCTCTGTGTCTTTTGCTTCTGGTTCTGGGTTTTTTGTTTGTTTGTTCTTTAGACACAAGGCATGGATTACCTTTGGGTATCCACTCAGTACTCATGTATATCAACTCATAGAGGTTAATACATATGTGACTATCATTTGACCAACTGGGTACAAGCACCAAAGAATGCATTCTTGCCAATTTAAACCCTGGAAAGCCAGTTTTCTAAAGGCTCTTCAGATGGACCTGTAAGACTGAGCACTAGTCATGCATAGAAGAGGTAATTTGATAATGCAGGCCCACTCTACATTGCCTTCACACCTTCCCTGTTAACTCCCATTATTTCTCACTATTGCTTCCTTTGACCACTCCCCAATTAAACTACCTGCATGAAGCCATTTTCTCAATAGGAAGCTGTAAAAACTGAATAAGGACTGAACTATGATCTCAATATTTAAGGAATAGAGATTTGTGATGCCATGCCCATCCAACTCATATCTAGCAGAAGGTAAGGGAAATAGTGAAAGAAAAAATTATGATAATCTTTGGCCTGATAACCAAATAGAGTCAAGAACTGTAACAAGTATTCATATTTTGTGCTGGTCAATTATTTTTCTCCCCTTTTCTTGATACTGAGTAAGAATGAGAGGTTGTGGTAGTGTTGAGCATTACGGTTATGACTGAATGACATCATTCAATTGTATCTCCTCAGTGTTTGGGATGATAATTTTTTCATCTAAAAAGGGAAAAATGGATGCTACATGGCTGAACCAGGGAATGCACCAGCCTCTGACCATTTCTTCACTCATATGCAGTCTTCACCCCCTATCTTTCTTATGTCAAGGAGACTTACCCTTATAAATCACATCGCTGAATCTCCCCTCATGACTGGCTTTTAGTAAGACTTGGCCAAGGGGAGGAACCAGCAGATGACTGGAAGGTAGAGAAGAGAAATATTGTGGCATTTATTCCCTGGCACTTGGCACCATTATCTCTGGTGGCAGCTGTGTCCCTGTCAGTCATAGCTCCCGCCAGGCTCTGGTCAATACTATTTCTTCCTCACCTCTTAGGGAATAATGGCTTCTTATTGTTGCTCATCTGTATGCCACACCATGCCTTGTTTGTCCAGTCTGCCTGCCTACTAAAGTCCTTTGTTTGAGACATCTGAATTAATTCTGATTATTGCCAGCCCCCTGGATGAACATACACTAACTTCCATACATATGCACACACACAAACACCACACACAGAACATTCAGTGCAAATGCATGCATGCTAAGTTGCCTCAGTCATGTCTGATTCTTTTCGACCCTATGGACTGTCGTCTGCCAGGCTCCTCTGTCCATGGGATTCTCCCGGCAAGCATACTGGAGTGGCCATGCCCTCCTCCAGGGGATCTTCCCAACCCAAAGACTGAACCCACATCTCCTGCATTGAAGGCATATTCTTTACCACTGAACCACCAGGGAAGCCCCTCAATGCAAATGACTCATCTATAAAGAATGGTAATGAAATATTTCATAAGAATAAAAGGAGAAATGATAATGAGGCACCAGTGAGCCAGGCCTAGAACCTTTTGCTGCAGTGCTATAGAGTTTGCACCTGGACACAGACACAGTTCTCCTCAATTTACAAAATGCAAAGAAACTATATGGGACTAAAAATAACTGTGTGCATGCATATTGGGGGCAAATTCTGGACCAAAAAATATTAAAAAGGACAATAAGCCCCTGGATAATTCTGATTAGACTGAAAATGATCACTCTCAAGTACAATTCTTTCTCCCTCAACTCCTTTCCTTCCTGTGACTCCTTAAGTGACACTCTAGTCTTACACCATCTGTCCTGCCTGCTATGTCCCTAGGGTGCCTTTTCCCCCATCTCTTTATATTAGGGTACCACCCTCCCAGATTACATGATTTCTACACATGGAAGGACACATGAACACAACAGCTAATTTGAGAAAACTGAAATATCAATATATAAATAATTTAAAGATGATTATTTCATGATATATTACAGCAAAGGAGAGGGGACAACCATGTCTTCATGAGCCAACTTCAATTGCCATTATTCATCTCAAAGATTAAATACACATGATTATAATATTAACATAATTTAGTAAAGGCATAGGTTCACAAGCCACCTCATCTCATTTTTATTCCTGATATCAACCTATTCTTTTTGAAATATCAAGAGAAATCTTAGAAATATTTTTCACCATTGTTCACATGACCTCCATCAGCAAAGCAGGTAAAGACATCCCCTTTACTTGTTCCAGTTCCATGGTTCAATGACTGATTGCAAATTGAGCTTAATGTTCTAGAATAAATCTATGGTGGACAACTGTCATTTATTTTATGATATGTGAAATAAACACCACAAATTGACACTCTCACCCCTACATTGAAATGAAAGCTACTTAGGCAATGAAAAGGATTCTCATGAACAGGAAGACAGTTCATGGGCTGACAGTGCAGAGGTCCTGGTGGAAGCATCCTGTATCCAGTGCCAGAGGGTTAGAACAAGTCAAAATATCCTGTGCACAGTGGACATGGCCACAGCTACTCTGAACCAGTTTTGTGACATGATTTGTGGTATTTTTCCAAATCACATAACCACTAAGTGTGGTCCTCTATTTCTTCTAGGAATTTATAAATTATCCAATATGTTTTGATTAATTTTCCTTTTTTAAATTCTTTTGTACTTCAAGTAAAACAAAAAGTAATTCAATTATAATCTTATGCTGTCATCCTATAACACCATTCTCTTGTCTTATGACATTGTTTCATTTCTTTGATTCTTTCATTCTCCCCACTACCATCACTAAATAAATCTACTCTACTGTCCTTGGCATATGTACAGGGATATATATTAAAAAGCCATATCATTGTTTGGGGCATTATATGTTTTTTTAAATTTACATTAGTTAAGCTGAGTGTCATTCTGTTGGATTTTCTAATTAATTATCTCTGATTACCGTGAAGTCTATCTATGTTTTTGTATGAACCTGTAATTCATGGCCTCAGCTATACCATAACACATAATAGTCTTCTTTGATTTTATTTATCCCTTCTCCTATAATGGGAAATTAGGTTGCCTCCAATTTCCCACTGCCATAAACAGTACTTCAAAAAACATCCTCATGCATATCTCTTCATGGACAGATGCATTTACTTTCCTGAATTTTATGCTATAACAGGATTAAAGGATCATAGTATATTAGAAAATATGCTTTTAAAACTGTATTAGTCTTTGGTCTCATCTGTGCATATAACTTTCTGTTTCTCTACATTCTTACCAGTTTCTCTACATTCTTACTTGATATCATTCTACTTTATTACCTTTTACAATCTGGCTGTAAAGTTCTGTTAATTTCCTTGGTTATAAATTGTTATATTTGTTGGCCATTTGAGTTTCTTTTGGGAATAGTTTATTCATATCCTGTGCCCATTTTTCTTTTGGGTTCTTTTCCTTATTTGTATTTATAAGAACTATGCCAATTTTCAGTTCAGTTCAGTTCAATCGCTCAGTCATGTCCGACTCTGCGACCCCATGGACTGCAGCATGCCAGGCTCCCATCTAAAATGTCTAAAATGCCGTTTTTGGACATTGTAATTATCTTCTCCAAATCCAGATATGACATCCATCCTTCACCAAAATAGAATATGCTTCTGCTTAAATTACCCAGCCAAAATATGTTTCTGTTGTTTACATATAAGAATTTTTATTAAAACTGAGTCATAATGATATCTTCAAATTCTTTGATGATCAAAAAATACTATTTCCAAGAATCCTTATTCTGATTGATGAACAACATAATGTTTATGTGGTCTTATGTACAATAGTCTCTACCTTTCCTTATGTTTCCCATAAGAAAAATCCATAATTCCCTTCTAAATATTCCACATCCTCTACAAAAGTGATTCAAACTAGCAGCACATTATACAGGACCCTTTCTATTTCTCTATATTCTGGTGGTTTCACATTTAGTCTAGGTAACTGCAATTTGCATAAATTATTTACTTGACTACTATTTTTGATTGAAGAAGAAAATAATCAACTAATATTATTCTTAGGGGACATATTGGTGGACTAGGAGTTTGAGACCATTATTTAAGTAAAAAAATATGATTTTAAAGTGTATTATTTCTCCAGAGCCATCTATAAGAAGAGTTAGTAACTATCACAGGTCTTAGAAATAGAAATTTGCACAGAACAATGCTAAATCAGTCAGAAGGCTGGTAATAAAGAGGCACATTGTCTATAGATCATTATAAAGCAATCATAAATTGGATTAATTTGGTCTTGTTGTCACCATATTCTACTAATTGTAATCAAGGGCAATGATGGAACGCCTTTGCCTATCAAAAAAAGACAACTCAAAGAATCCATTTATTTGATCACTACTGTGACAGAGGTTTTTATAGCATCTATAAATATATTCTAACAGTAGGTTTCTTATATCAACATCAACATGAGCAACTGAGAAATTCTGTTTAATCACAAACTTCATTTTGAGGAAGGGTGAAGGGGAAGATTTATTCACTTTACAAGAGGCAAGCTAAAGCTTCAGAAAAGGGCAAGGAGAACAGAATTCATAGTGTGACATAAACTTTGTCTCATTTATTGGAACATCTACATGGATGCATTTAAGCATGAAAATTATATGTATATATAAATATATAAGTAGGGCTTCCCTCATACTCAGTCAGTAAAGAAACTGCCTGCAATGCAGGAGACCTGGCTTTGATTCCTGGGTCAGGAAGATCCCTTGGAGAAGGAAATGACAACCCACTCCTGTGTTCTTGTCTGGAGAATCCCATGGACAGAGGATCCTAGCAAGCTACAGTCTGGTTGTAAAGCTCTGTTAATTTCCCTGGTTATAAATTGTTTACTTGCTATATTTGTTATCCATTTGGAGTTTCTTTTGGGAATAGTTTATCTATATCCTGTGCCCATTTTTCTTTTGGGTTCATGAGGTTACAAGAGTCAGACACATTTAAGCATGAAAAATATATATATATATGTATATATACACATATGTATATGTAATTTTCATCAAGTATGAATCAGTCTACAAAGTCAGGTGTTCATTCATGTATCAAAAAGTGTTGTAACGCCTGCCATTCCTTGAGCACTATTCTGTTCTGCAGGCCTAGAATATGCAATAAAGAAGTGTGACAAGCAGATATTCCTATTTCTTTATTGAGCTTCTTAAATCTGACATAAACACTCCCATCTAGCAGAGATTTAGATTTCCAATGACACAGCAGCATAGACCTATAGTGAGGAAGGAAATGTTTTCCTTTATTGCCTAAAAACTACTACCTAACGATCTTCCCTGTCAACATCATGGTCCCTTACCAAGCAGAGCAGATTTCAGTTCTGTGCTCATCCACCTGAGGGCCTCTCAGAAAAATAGAGGAACCACATTATCTTTCCACAGCTGCTTCCTTGCTAAACCCAAGAGGGACTTCAGTTTCAGTATTCTTGTAAGGATTCAAATCAGTTTTTTCATTTTTTTATGAGAAGAGGAGAAGGCAGAAGCAGCAGTCACAAGTGAAAAGACAAAGGTGAATTTTTCCAGTTACACATAGAGACACATATGATTTGTACGGAGGGAAGAACAGCGGAACAGAGAAGATTTCTGATACAATAGGCTCATGTCCTATTCCTGGTAACTGAGACAAAATTACAAGGACATTTATCACTTAAAAGATTCATTCTTGATACATTCATTAATAAAGTATTGATACCAACCAATGTTCTTGCCTTCCCCAATTATAGAAATTGATAAAAGGCCAATCAAGAAATTCAGACAAAGCTTTATTGGGGCTCCTGTGGCTGCAGGAGGGAGGGAAAACATGTAAGCTTCCCTTGCTTGTTCCCTGGGTGGAAATTGGTGAGTTGGTTGCTTATATGGAGTAAGGGGTTGGACTGGAAGGGTAGCTTAGGTGTTTGGCCCCTCTCTTTGGTGGCGGTGTGGGCAGGGGGCATGAGCAGTACCCTGCTTTTGTTCCCAACACCCTGTTTTCATTCCCACAGTTGGAGGGTTTTGTCTTTTTGCATCTTCTTGTCCAGAATTTGCCCCAACTGAACACACACACAGTAATTTTTAATCCCTTATAATTTCTCTGTATTTTGTTGCTGGAGAAGAAATTTGTCCAGGTGCAAGCATTGAAGCATTGCAGCAAAGGGTCCCAGCTTGTCTCAATATTACCATTATAACATACAAAGAATGTAAATCACCTTAACTGAACACTGAAGGTTGGCTATTGATTTTTTTTTTTTCCCCCAAACCAGAAAGACTCTCATAGCTTGATTCAGTTGCAATACCAAAGGATACGGTTTTGAAGTGCTTAAAAAAAAAAAAAGATGCAAAATAAGAAAACTATGCAACCTATTGATGACAATTAGCTAAACCATACACAGGTGATCTTTGTTAGCACTTTCAGTGCTTCATGTCCCCAGGACTGAAGAGCTCTACAGAAAGATGCCTTTGTGATTAAAGTGACACTGATTGGGACACTCAGAAAGGCTTATCTCCAAATTCTGCCATGTTATGATCCTTTCAAATTGTGAGATAACTTGGACAATTCTGGACCATACAGGATCCAAAAAGAGTGTTATGTTATGCTTAATATTATTACTACTGTACTCTTTCAGGCGGCTTTAAGTGATTTAAGTTACATCCACCGAAATAGCATGAAAATAGCAAAGTAGTGTCAACCACCAATGATTACCCAAAATATTGACCAAAGTCAAAGAAAAATAGCAGAGAATGAGGAGGAGTGTGTCCCCATTTTCTCAGGGGCAGTGATTGCCATTGCTGTTGTTTAGTTGCTAAGACATGTCCAAATCTTTTGTGACCCCATGGACTGTAGCCTGCCAGGCTCTTCTGCCCGTGGGACTTCCCAAGCAAGAATACTGGTGTGGGTTGCCATTTCCTTATCCAGGAGATCTTCCCAACCCAGGGATCAAATCCACATCTCCTGCATCTGCAGGTAGATTTTTTACCACTGAGCTGCCAGGGATTGCCATACTTATAAGTAAAAACCAGTGGCAAGTGACCATTTTAATTTACTGTACACCAAGAGGTGACATGATCCAACACCTTTCCACCATATTAAAGGAGCCATAATTTCTCTATTCATTAAAAAATATTTTGTTGTAGATTTGAAGCACACCCATAATCAGTAAGAAGTAGAGGACTTCCAAGAACAGGAAATTCTACATACATATTGGAAATAAAGTTGAATAGTTCTTCAATAATATCTCTTCTGTGATCCATTTTAAACAGAATATCATGAGTGACATCAAGATTTCAGGAAATGTGAATAAGTCATCAGAGAAAGTAAATCTTTTAGGAGACCTGTGATGGTAAATTTATATGTCAATTTAACTGAGTCATGAGGTATCCAGATATTTGGTCAAACGTCATTCTGGATGTGTCTCTGAGAGTGTGCTGAATGAAGTTAACATTTAAGCTGGTTGACTGAGAAGAGTAGATTGCTCTTCCTAATGTAGGTGTGTACGTGCTAAACTGCTTTCAGTCGTGTCTGACTCTTCACAACCCTGTGAACTGTAGCCCACCAGGCTTCTCTGTCCATGGGATCCTCCAGGCAAGAGTATTGGAGTGGGTTCCCATTTCCTTCTCCAGGGTATCTTCCCAATCCAGGAATCAAACCCATATCTATTACATCTCCTGCATTAGCAAAGCAATTCTTTACCACCAGCTCCGGCTAAAGACAATTTTCTCCTGCCTGACTGGCTTTGAATTGGAGCATCAACTCTTTCCTGCCTCAGACTTGAACTAAAACATCAGTTCTTCATGGGTTTCAAGCCTCCTGGCCTTTGTACTAGAAGTGAACCGTCTGCTGTCCTGGCTCTCAGGCTTTTAGACTAGGACTAGAACTCTCCATAAGTGCTCCTCCATCTCTAGCTTGCCAATCCACCGTGAAGATCTTGAGACACCTGCCTCTATAAGTGCATGTTATGTTCCTCATAATAAATAAATGAATGCATACATACATAAGTAAACAAACACACACACATGCATGTACACATATCCTACTAATTCTGTTTCTCTGAGAATCCTGACTAATGCAATGCCCATTGTCTTTCTTCAAGAAATAAAGTTCATGAATTAACTTTACCCTTCCTACTTTCTTTCCATTCTTTCTCCAAATAAGAATATATATATATTAATATACAATTAATTATATATTAAGTATATAATTAATATATAATTAATATATATTAATATAAGTATATATATATATATTCACATTTATCTCCAAAACATTCGCTGATCAGTTGATCAGATTTCTGATGGGTACTTTATCTTTTATGACGTATCTGTGTGCACTTGGGGATACTTCTGGGCTTTCTATTCTATTTCATTAATTGACGCATATATCCACACCACACTCTTTTTTAAATTTGTGGGTTTTAAATTGTATCACCACTCTGTTTCAATAATTGAGATTTTTATGAGTGTTAATGTAAGCTTTCTCCCCTCTCCCTTTTATTTTTTTTAAACTGATTTATTTTTAATTGGAGGACAGTAGCTGTACAATATTGTGTTGGTTTCTGCCTTATATCAACTCGAATCAGCCATAGGTATACACATGACCCCTCCCTCTTAAACCTCCCTCCCATCTCCAATCCGTCCCGCCCCTCTAGGTTGTCACAGAGTTTACCAGTTTGAGCTGAATATAGCAAATTCCTGCGTCATACAGCAATTCCCGCTGGCTGGCTATTTTACATACGGTAATGCATGTGTTTCCATGCTACTCTCTCAATGTGTCCCACCCTCTCCTTCCCCCACTGTGTCCACAAGTCTGTTCTCTATATCTGCATCTCCTGTAAATGCTGGAGATGCCACTGTTGCCCTGTAAATAGATTCATCAGTACCATCTTTCTAGATTCCAAATGCGTGCGTTAATATACAATGTTTGTTTTTCTCTTACTTCACTCTGTATAATAAGCTCTAGATTCTTCCACCTCATTAGAACACCTTATTCCACCACATTAGGGCCAAATGCATTCCTTTTTATGGCTGAGTAATACTCCATTGTATACATGTACCACAGCTTCTCCATCCATTCATCTGTGATGGACATCTAGGCTGCTCCCATGTCCTAGCTATCCC
Source organism: Dama dama (assembly GCF_033118175.1). Classification (NCBI taxonomy): domain Eukaryota; kingdom Metazoa; phylum Chordata; class Mammalia; order Artiodactyla; family Cervidae; genus Dama; species Dama dama. The sequence goes on from NC_083702.1 coordinate 38,537,403, forward strand.
CTCTCCCTTTTATTCTTTTCCCACTTTCTACTGATTTGTTGCTGTTATTTTCTAAATTGATGTATAATTTATATATCATGACATACATAGCTCTTAAATGCTTAACCTAATGAATCTTAAAGATTTTATACCGTCATGCCTATTTCAACATACAATGTTGTTTTGATTTATTTATTTTGTTTTCTTTGGGGAAGTGATATCCTTCTGTTGTTGAATTTTCCTATCCAAACACAAAGTATTTCTTTCCATGTCACCAAATCACTTTTTGTGTCATTATATGGAAGCTCACCCACTGAACAGCTGCACTATTTGATGGTATAAGGTAAACTTCCATTATGTTAAATAAGTAAAAATTTGAAGCTTATTGACTACAGGAGTTAGTCTATACAAACCAGTACAGTTAGACTTCATGTCAGGAGTGGGTTGTACTTTGATGTCTTACTGAGCCTGCGTTATATTCGGCTACAAGTTCCTGATACAGTGAAGGCGGTTAACATGCATGTGCTCTTGTTTAGCTTCAGTGCATTTCTACAAAGCACCACTAGATGTCATCTACTAATAATTTTCACTAAGCTGCTGACGTACAGACAAACTGTTTTTCCCTGTTTCCTTTAGCTGTGCTGGCTGAACTCACAAAAATTTAGACCAAGATTCCAACCCCCTGCTGTCATTACTAAAACACAGACAGATTCACTGGAAAAATGAGGACTGTTTGTTCTTTATTTCTAAAAACATTGTTTAAAAGATCATTCTTCTCAGGAGCACAAGTGTAGCCTTTATCTTTTTACAAAGATTAACCCAGCACCAGAGACTGGTTGGACTTCCCTGGTGGCTCAGACTGTAAGGCATCTGCCTACAATGCGGGAGACCCAGGTTCAATCCCTGGGTTGGGAAGATCTCCTGGAGAAGGAAATGACAACCCACTCCAGTATTCTTGCCTGGAAAATCCCATGGACGGAGGAGCCTGGTAGGCTACAGTCCATGGGGTCGCAAAGAGTCAGACACGACTGAGCGACTTCACTCACTCACTCAGAGACTGATTGATGATTCATCTGTGAGCTGGTTAAGGACAGATTTCGAAGAGAAAGTTTATTCTCCATACCGCCCTCATCACCCATCCCTGTTCTCTAGCACCATAACACAGCAGTAAAAAAGGCCTGAACAACATCAAGGTCAGCCTTGAAGAAGATAAGTAATTACCAATTCGAGACCTCTTGGAAAGGAATGGCTGAAGTCACATATCCTGACTTTACATACATGCTTGGAGCAAGACATTGGAATTGGTTGAAAATCGTCTTAAATGGCTATTGGATAAGCCACTTCATTCCACCTGGCTTCAATATTCCTAAGAGAATAAGTTTGAAGACAAGGAGACCAGATTGAAGGTTGTTGAGGTAGAATAGATAAGAATCAATGGTATCTAGAACTCAGATAGTGGTCATGGGAACCAAGAAAAGGAGATGGATTTGAGAGGTATAAAAGGAATAAAACATACAAAACTGGGCAGCTGTTTCATGTTTCAGGTGAAAGAGAGGGAGATGTCTGGAAAATATCCACAGTTCCAGAGTCAAAGCAACTGGGTATGATGGTGCCTCTTCCTGAGGTAGGAAAAACTAAAAATGGAAAAAATTGTGGTACAAGGAATATGTTTTCACTTTTTAACATGCTAATTTTGATATTTCTGAGGGATGTTCAATTGAAAATATCAAATAGTTTAAAATCATTCTGAGGACACAAACAGATGGAGAAACATACCGTGTTCATGGATTGGAAGAATCAATATTGTCAAAATGGCTATTCTACCCAAAGCAATCTATAGATTCAATGCAATCCCTATCAAGCTAACAACGGTATTTTTCACAGAACTAGAACAAATAATTTCACAATTTGTATGGAAATACAAAAAACCTCAAATAGCCAAAGTATCTTGAGAAAGAAGAATGGAACTGGAGGAATCAACCTGCCTGACTTCAGACTCTACTACAAAGCCACAGTCATCAAGACAGTGTGGTACTGGCACAAAGACAGAAATATAGACCAATGGAACAGAATAGAAAGCCCAGAGATAAATCCACGAACCTATGGACACCTTATCTTTGACAAAGGAGGCAAGGATATACAATGGAAAAAAGACAACCTCTTCAACAAGTGGTGCTGGGAAAACTGGTCAACCACTTGTAAAAGAATGAAACTAGAACACTTTCTAACACCATACACAAAAATAAACTCAAAATGGATTAAAGATCTAAATGTAAGACCAGAAACTATAAAACTCCTAGAGGAGAACATAGGCAAAACACTCTCCGACATGAATCACAGCAGGATCCTCTATGACCCACCTCCCAGAATACTGGAAATAAAAGCAAAAATAAACAAATGGGACCTAATGAAACTTAAAAGCTTTTGCACTACAAAAGAAACTATAAGTAAGGTGAAAAGACAGCCCTCAGATTGGGAGAAAATAATAGCAACTGAAACAACAGACAAAGGATTAATCTCGAAAATATACAAGCAACTCCTGCAGCTCAAGTCCAGAAAAATAAATGACCTAACCAAAAAATGGGCCAAAGAACTAAACAGACATTTCTCCAAAGAAGACATACAGATGGCTAACAAACACATGAAAAGATGCTCAACATCTCTCATTATCAGAGAAATGCAAATCAAAACTACAATGATGTACCATTACATGCCAGTCAGGATGGCTGCTATCCAAAAGTCTACAAGCAATAAATGCTGGAGAGGGTGTGGAGAAAAGGGAACTCTCTTACACTGTTGGTGGTAATGCAATCTAGTACAGCCACTATGGAAAACAGTGTGGAGATTTCTTAAAAAACTGGAAATAGAACTGCCATATGACCCAGCAATACCACTCTTGGGCATACACACCAAGGAAACCAGATCTGAAAGAGACACGTGTACCCCAATGTTCATCGCAGCACTGTTTATAATAGCCAGGACATGGAAGCAACCTAGATGCCCATCAGCAGACGAATGGATAAGGAAGCTGTGGTACATATACACCATGGAATATTACTCAGCCATTAAAAAGAATTCATTTGAATCAGTTCTAATGAGATGGATGAAACTGGAGCCCATTATACAGAGTGAAGTAAGCCAGAAAGATAAAGAACATTACAGCATACTAACACATATATATGGAATTTAGAAAGATGGTAATGATAACCCTATATGCAAAACAGAAAAAGAGACACAGATGTACAGAACAGACTTTTGGACTCTGTGGGAGAAGGCGAGGGTGGGATGTTTCAAGGGAACAGCATGTATATTATCTATAGTGAAACAGACCACCGGCCCAGGTGGGATGCATGAGACAGGTGCTCGGGCCAGGTGCACTGGGAGGACCCAGGGGAATCGGGTTGGGGAGGGAGGTGGGAGGGGGGATCAGGATGGGGAATACATGTACCTCCATGGCTGATTCATATCAATGTATAACAAAACCCACTGCAATGTTGCAAAGTAATTAGCCTCCAACTAATAAAAATAATTGAAAAAAAATAAAAATAAAAAAATAAAATCATTCTGAGAATGAATTTTGGTTAAAGAAGAGAGAGTAGCAACATTGTTACTCTTTTCCACTCCCTCACACCCCACCAAAAACAAACAAAAAAGTTAGAGGGAAAGTAATCTATCTTCAATGAAACATAGAAAAGGATACAACCACAAGCCACATTTAAGAGGCATATCCACCAAATACTTGGTGTCTAGACTAAGAGGAGAGAAGAGAACTCAGAAAGCCAAGCCCTGCTTCCTAGTGTCCAAATTAGGATAACCAATTTCATGTCACCAACACCCTAAAAGTTCCTTTGATTAGAATATTGATCTCTATGAGTATAAAGAGTGTTTCAAAAATGAAAAAAGAAACAACAGCCCTGTCAGGCGAGTGTATGCTCCTCGATCTGTCTTGTCACAACAAAGATTTGGAGCAACGGACATTAAAGCCCTTGGCGTGTCACAGCTCTTGGGTCTTGGACAAACTGTGTTATAGCTCTTAGACAAATCAGTGTTGCAGCTCTATTTTACTTAGAAGAAAGCAGGAGAATCCATCCTCCAAGCATGAGGGCATGCCAACCCAAAGACGCGAAGAAGAGAGTGGAGGAGCATGCCAGCACACAGGAGAGAGGGAGAGGAAGAGAGAGAGAGAGAGAGAGAGAGAGAGAGCACATGGGGGAGAGAGAGACAGAGTGCTTTGGCTCCTCCTTTTATATGTTTTTTCCTCCCCCTAGGCCTGCCCTATGCAAATTAATCTAGCCAGGAGTGCTGTTTGTTCTACCTGAAGTCCTCACTCCGGTCCTCAGACCTTCCTTGGACCTTTCTTTGTTCTATTTTCTTGGGCTTTTCCCTTCCTTGTCTTAGCCACCACCATTTTGGACTGCAGTTTCCTATTTTAACTACCTAACATTCCCCCCTCAAGAGATGGGAGGCCCAATTCTTTGGGAATAGAGGCATCAAGGTCTTTCTGGCTACTTCCTGCTGAACTGGGATGGCGAGGGTTATTGGGCCTCCCCCTCTTGCTGGTCTCAGGCCTCAGAGTCCTTACAGTAGGGTCCATTTAAGGGTGAGTGATATTTTCCGTGGTCAGCTGTAGTTTTATACCTTTGTTGAACTGTCACTGCATGTTGTAGCTTGTTGACCTGAGCAGAGACAAAACAGGTTAGACAATTGACAAAGCATGGAACAATCATAAGCAGCATCAGTATGGTGTAACAGGGACTAGTAGGGGCATTAACCAATTCTAAATTCCCATTGCCAGGATGGCTCAAGTCCTTCCTTGTTCCGGGATCAGAAGATTAATCTACTGCCTGTTTTGGAGTACAGTCCTTACCAAGCTGTGTTGGCTCTTTAAAGCTAACCTGAGAAATCTTATCCCCTGAAACCAGATTTTGGGGGGTGTTCATTAGAATGGCACTCATTTGTTGTTCTAAACAGGTATCTGACATCTCCCAGGGGCTCACAGGTTTATTGAGTGTCTTCTTCTGTCTTCCTCCATGGCTTGACTCATGAGTAGTGAATCCAGGAGTCATGTCTTGGTACCTTGACTGTTGTGGGGGTAGAAAGTATTACAGGGTAGGGGCCCTTCCCTGTGGGCTGGAGTTGAGCCTTTGGGGACCCATCTTTCCAGATTTTAATTAGGACTTGAGTCTATGGAGCATATAGTGGTGACTCCTTAGAATCTTTTGGGTTCTGGTTCATACCCCACAAGCATATATCCTGTTGGAATTGCCCAATGGCCATAGTAAAAGACTGGAGGGTCTGAACCTCTGGATCTAGGAAGAGGTCATTGACATAAACAAAAGGTCTCCCATATAGCATCTCATAAGGACTAAGACCAACCTGTTCTTTAAGGGCAATATGGGTGCGGAGGAGGGCTGTTGGTAAAGCCTCCTTCCATCCCAGGGAGGTCTCCTGGGTTATCTTTTTTATCACTAGTTTTAAGAATTGGTTGGCTCTTTCTACTTTTCCTGAAGACTGAGGCCTCCAGGCACAGTGGAGATAATAAGTAATGCCCAATGCTTTAGCGACCCTGTGGGTGACCTTAAAAGTAAATGATGTCCCATTGTCACTTTGTAATGACCTGGGCAGACCAAATCTTGGAATGATTTCATGGAGCAGTTTTTTTTACTACCTCCTCAGCCTTCTCAGTCCAGGTGGGTAAGTCTTCAATCCATCCTGTGAATGTATCTATCATGACTAATAGGTATTTATACCCTTGAGAAACTGGATGAAGAATCTGGGTGAATTCCATCTACCAGTCCTCTCCTGGGTAGGAGCTTGTCATTGGACGAGCTGGGCCAGCTGGGGTCTTCAAGCTCCTTGGGGGTTGTTTAACTGGCAAGTGGGACAAGAGGAGACTACTTGCCTTACAATCGTTTGGAGGCCTGTTCCTCTGAAGGACCTTTTTAGTAATCTTTGGAGGGCCTTTTCCCCTAAATGAGTGATGGCATATAAGGAGTTAACCAACTTCCATTGGAGGTTCCCAGGTAGAAAAAGGAGTCCCTCTTTTTGGAACCACCCTGTATGATCTTCTTGAAAGCCCTCACTCTTAGCTTTAAGAGTCTCACCTTCAGTATATGAAGGGGTTTCTGGCAAGTTAGTCTGTGGAACTAAGGTGGCAACCCCTCTTAGGTCATGGTTCTGTAACGCTGCTCTCTTAGCTGCCTGATCAGCTGCTTGGTTCCCTCGTGCCACTTCCGTGCTCCCTTTTCTGGTGTCCTTTACAGCGGGAGGCTGAAACCTCAGTGGGCAGATGGACTGCCTCTAAGAGTCTAAGGATTTGATCACCATATTTGACTGGGGACCCTTGGATGGTCAAGTGGCCTTTTTCTTTCCAAATAGCCACATGTGCATGTAGCACCCGAAAGGCATACTTGGAGTCAGTGTAAATGGCTATTCTTTTTCCTTTTCCCAGCTCTAAACCTCGAGCCAGGGCTATGAGCTCAGCTAACTGGGCTGAAGTACCTGGTGGCAGAAGCTTGGCCTCTATGGTCTCAAAATTGGAGACTACTGCATACCTGGCTCTTCTTTTTCCATCTAAGACAAAGCCGCCTCCATCAGTGTACCAGATTTCCTCAGAATTGTTCAGAGGATCTTCCAATAATCCCTCTCGGGGTTTTGTCCTGTGGTCCAAAGTTTCTAGACAAGAGTGAAAGGGGAGAGAGCTCTCGGGGGTAGGCAGGAGGGTGGCTGGGTTAAGAACCTCACAAGGGGATATAGTGAGGCCTGGATTTTCCATCAGCATTACTTGATATCTGAGGATTCTTTGATCAGACATCCATAAATGGCCTTTCCCATTAAGGAGTTGCTTTACATGGTGGCTGGTAAAAATAGTTAGTTTGCCCCCACAGGAGAGTTTTAAAGCATCTTCTATCATGATTGCAATAGCTGCAAGATTTCGAAGGCAGGGCGGCCAGCCTCAGGCTGTTGGATCGAGCCTCTTGGATAAGTAAGCTACAGGCTGGGGCTCAGATCCCAACCTTTGAGTTAACACTCCCAAGGCTATTCTCTCTCTTTCATAAACATAAAGTTGGAATGTTTTTTCTGGGTCTGGCAACCTTAAGGCAGGTGCCTGAGTTAAGGCCTGTTTTAGTGTAACCTCTGCCTTCTTTTGAGGAGTTTCCCACATCGGTGGGATTGACTCATCTTGTCCCTTTAAGCTTTCATATAAGGGCTAGGCAATTAGACCATAGTTGGGTATCCAGATTCTACAGTACCCAGTTAGCCCCAAAAAAGCTTGCAATTGTTTTCGAGTCATGGGGGAGGGCAACTGGAGGATTCCTTGTACCCAATCAGAGGACAGCCTCCTGGACCCATGTGTAATCTGAACTCCCAGGTAAGTGACCTTTGTCTCGACCATCTGTGCCTTAGCACGGGAGACTTTATACCCTCTTTCTGCCAAAAATTTTAGAACCTGAATTGCATATTGTTGGGCACTTTTCTCATCTGGAGAGCAAATTAGTAGGTCATCTACTTATTGTAATATTTTCCCATTAGGTCCCAGGTCCAGTTCTAGGAGATCCCGGCTAAGGGTCTGTCCGAACAGGTGGGGGCTATCTCTGAACCCCTGAGGTATTAGTGTCCAAGTTGTCTGTTTGTGTTTTTCTCCTGGGGCCTCCCACTTAAAGGCAAAAAGATATTGGGATTCTTTAGCCAGTGGTATGCAAAAAAAAAAATGCATCTTTGAGATCCAAAACTGTAAACCACTTGGCACTGGGTGGAATTTCTCCCAAGATTACATAGGGTTTGGGCACTGTGGGATGGAGGGGGACTACAGCTTCATTTATAATCCAGAGATCTTGAACCATTCGCCATGTTCCGTCCTTTTTCTTTACTGAAAGGATTGGGGTGTTACATGGTGAATTGGTGGGGACCAATAACCCACAAGCAAGGAATTTATTTATTAAAGGCTGTAGTCCCTTCCAAGCCTCTCTTTTGAGCGGATATTGTTTCTGGTTAGGAAACCGAGTGGGATCTCGGAGGACAATGATGACCAGTTCAGCTTGGTGGGCTCGTCCAGGAATCCCCTGGTTCCACACCTGGGGGTTAATTTTGTCTTCCCATAGTTTGTGGTCCCTCTCTATTGGAGAAGGTGTAATGGGTTCTTCAGTAGTAACCAGGAGCTGTAGAGCTCTAGGGGCTTAAAAAGCTTCGCATTACAAGGGTGGTCCCCAGTTTAGTGAGTATGTCTCTTCCCATTAAGGGAGTAGGACACTCAGGGACTCAGGGACTACCAGAAACTGGTGGGAAAATATTTTTCCATCCCAGCAACAAAGAAGTGCTTGGGTGAATCTTTTAGTAGTTGCTTTTCCTGTAGCACCTAAAATGGTACCAGTTTGGGAGGAGAAGGCTCCAGAGTAGGAGATCAAGACAGAGTAGGTAGCCCCCGTGTCAACATAGAAATTCTCGGACCTACCTGCCACATCCAGTTGCACCCTTGGCTCCAGCCCCGTGATGGTTATCTGTGACAGGCGGGCTGGCTGGAGTGGGCTGCTTCAGTCCTCTTGAACCATCATGAGGGATGGCTTGGCGCTTGACCTTGAGGCTCTCGGGTCCCCAGGGCAGAGTGCTGCCCAATGTCCCAGTTGCTGGCATTTGTAGCAAGCCGATTTAGGAGACTTGTCACGGTTTGGACACTCTTTGGCCCAATGCCCCGCCTGTCTATAGATTAGGCATTTGCCTTGTGGCTTGTCTTTCAAGGACTCGGGGTTTGCCAAAGGGCTTCCCTGGAGGGCGGCCAGCATCTGGGCATGCCTCATCTCTTTCTTTCTCTCCCTCTCCTGGGCCTTGGCCGCCTTCTCCTGTTCTCTGTTATAAAAGGTACTGGTGGCTGTCTGGACCATCTCATCTAAAGAGGCAGCAGGGTCCTGCTGCTGTAGCTGTTGTAACTTAATTCTGATATCTGATGCACACTGGGACAGGAATTTGTCCTTTAAAATCACCTGTCCCTCGTAAGAGTCTAAGTCCAGATTGGTAAACTTTTGGAGGGCCTCTTTTAACCTTTCCAGAAAGGCAATGGGGTTCTCATTGGGCCCCTGAGTTATTATTGAGACTGGGCACAGTCCTACAAGTAATAGGCTTCCTTCTATTTCCATGGGTGGACTTCCTTAAGGGTGAGACTTTCTGAAGCTTATCCTACCCAGTACTGTTGCATCCTGAGAGCCAGGCGTCCCCGGGTCAGGGTGCAGATCCCCCAGCAGGCTGAGGCATGACAGCCTCCAGGAGATCGAATCCCTGGGCAGGTTGAGGCATGACGGCCTCCCGAGAATTGGGTCCCTGGGCAGTTCGAGGTGTGACGACCCCTGGGACCCCTGGACTGGCAGATCCCTGAACAGGTTGAGGCGTGACAACCTTTTGAGGACCAGATCCCTAGGCAGGTCAAGGCAGGTTGATCTCCTGGGACCCCTGGACTGGAGTTGGGCATCCCCAAGGTCTCCAGCATGACCAGTGCTGGGTAGGATTAAAGGGTTGTAATCTTAACTCATTGCTGGCTTGTCCACCATGGATGGGAATAGATATGATGTAAAGCAATCCAAGCCTGTGCCCTGAGACTGGAAAACAGTGTAATGGTCATAAGCCTTATCCTCTTATTGTTCTAAGGGATTGTAAATCACTGATTTCTTCCCCTAGTCCTCCTTAAGAACAGGTTAGGGTGTCTCCAATGGTAAACATTTCATTGTCATAGACCCACTTTAGGTAATAACAGAAGTAGTGACAAAGGAGTGGGTTATCTGGCCCTGTTAGGGACATTAAAGTATTTTAATAATAGATCAGGAGGAGCAATGTTGCCTACAAGGGGGAAGGGTCCTGATTGTAGGAGTTAGTAATTGGCTTAAGAACAAATTTGTTTAGGGGCAACAGACCAAATGTTCCATAAAAGTGGAGTGGAGATTTGATCCATGGGTATGTTCATAACTTTGGGAGACAGGTGGTAAGGGTTTGGACCCAGACGGCCTGCAGGGCTAACTCCCAAAGTGGCAAACATTATCCCTGGAAGCCCAATTGCCTTTGAAGGGATGCCAACTGATGGACTTCTAGCAGGCAGGGTGTGCCTGTCACCCACCCTAGTGGGTTCACTGAGATATGTTCATGTTGCACATGTTGTAGGAAACATGGAAGATGAAGGGCTGAATATCTAGAGGGGTTGGATATTATACTGTATTTCTCCCTCACAAGGGAGGTTGTCCCTCTAGAAGATTGTAGAGGCGACATTGTGGGCCTGGACGGGGCTCAGAAAAAGAGCATGAAACAGGAGGGAAGGGGGCAGGGCACAACCTTTGAAAGAATGACACAGCACAAGGGCATAACATAAACCGATTAAAATCAATTGGGTCCAAGATGACAAGTCAAATTCAAGTAAACCTTAATCCCAAAGGCAAAGGACACACCCAGAGGAGGCAAGATAGCTCTAAGGCACTGTCAAAAGATGGAGGAGTGGGTGGTTCCCCAATGGTTGGGATGATCCTCCCACTCATCAGCATATAAATTCACCCCCATAGCAAAACCTAGCCAGGCCGAATTCCATGGCCCCAGCCCTTGCCCTCGGCAATGTCCCACATCTTGAAGAGTGTGCTTCTCTCTAAATCCTAACAAATCCACCTCTTACTTATTGCTTTGTCTCTCACTGAATTTTTGCAATGAGACATCAGAGCCTGAACTTCATTAGGTCCTGAAGCCAGGCACCCTGGGTTTTGGTTGGGCTCAAGTCCCAGGAGAGAGCTGAAGGACAGGAGGAAAAAGCAGTGGGAAAAATGTGCCAAGGGATCCCCTTCATAGCCTGCCAGAAAATCTGCTAAATAACTGACCTGTGAAAGGTCGGGCATGTTGAGGCATGCCCCAGAAAAAGTGCCGCAGACGAGTTCCGGAGGCTGGCTAAACTTCCGGGGGCCGACCCCCTGCAGCCTGGTCCAATCAGGTGCTGACACGGAGCCCTTGGACACCAACCGCCGCTGTAGCCCGCGCTTTCTTCCTTATATGGGAAGACCTGGCTTGGACACTGGCCCTGGCTATAAAACCTCTCCCCACCCCTCATACCTTGCAGACTCCCTTTGTCTCCTCGCTCACCCGCCCCCGGGAGTTCTGCCTGAGAGTGGACGCCCAATAAAGGCCCTCATCAACGGTCCTTAGAGGTGGCCCTTTCTTCCCACGGCGTTTTCTAACAACCTGTGCTCACAGTTTTCATTGGCCTGATCCTTGGCACAGAGAAGATTAAGGACAGAAGAACCCCCACTGGCTTGGGTAACAGCTACTGGAGCTCAGCATAGTGCCTTTGGGATATACCAGAGTAGTCTCTCCAGAGTCCCTCAATTGCACCCACTGCTGCCCGCCTGTCCAGGGGGTTCAAGGAAACAAGAAATGAGAGATTGTAAAGGAGTTAAGATTTTGTTAGGCATGTCCCTCCAGCCATAGGAGTGAGGACCTCCTACCTTAACCAGAGGTCTTCTGCAATCTGAGACTGAACCGCGTGAGCTTTCTGCTGAGTTCTTTTTTCGCTGTCCCGGTTTCCAGCACGATGGGCCTCTTGTCACTTCCCTTGCGCTGGGTTTTCTTTGCGTTCCACTTCTACCGCAGGAGCTTTCGCTGAGTTGGGCTCCTGCTGTGCTTGGCCTCATCCTTTTGGGGGCGGCACCGAGGTTGTTTCAGCCAGGTTAAATCTGAGTCACGGTACCATAGACGTCAGGTGAGTGTATGCTCCTCCGTTCTGTCTCATCACAACAAAGATTTGGAGTGACGGACATTAAAGCCCTTGGCGCGTCACAGCTCTCGGGTCTTGTGTTATAGCTGTTAGACAAATTGGTGTTACAGCTCTATTTTACTTAGAAGATAGCAGGAGAATCCATCCTCGAAGCGCAAGGGCATGCCAACCCAAAGATATGAAGAGAAGAGAGTGGAGGAGCACGCCAGCATGCAGGAGAGAGGAGAGGGAAAGAGAGAGATACAGAGACACACAGAGATAGAGAGAGAGGAAGAGAGAGAAAGAGAAAGAGAGCACACACACACAGAGGGGAGAGAGAGAGAGAGAGTGCTTTGGCTCCTCCTTTTATATGTTTTTTCCTCTCCCTGGGCCTGCCCTATGCAAATTGAGCTAGCCAGGAGTGCTGTTTGTTCTATCTGAGGTCTTCACTCCAGTCCTCAGACCTTCCTTTGTTCTATTTTCGCAGGCTTTTCCCTTCCTTGTCTTTTAGCCATCTCCATTTTGTACTCCGGTTCCCTATTCTAACTACCTAGCAGGCCCAAAATGTAGTCACTTGTGTTAAACACCACAGCAGCAAAACTAAGACTTAATACCTAACCTTATTGGAGTTTCAGCCTCCTCCAGGGTGGAATTTTAAACCAGTCTGCCAGGAATTTCCTGATCAACACTAGTTAATAAGACCCATGCCTTCCCTGAGTTAAGGAAAAGTGACTTTGCCTAAAACATTTTTTCCTTTGCTAGCTTATAGCTGGTTGTCACACCTTGTTTCTGCCTATGAAAACCTCCCATTTTGTACAGCTCCTCAGCTCCTTTCTGATTGCTAGAAGGAATGCTGCCTGAGTCATGAATCGCTAAATAAAGTCAATTAGATCTTCAAATTTACTCAGTTGAAATTTGTTTTTAACAGAAGTCCATAAGAAAGGAAGTATGTCCTTAAAGAGACCCAGGAGGACGTCTCAGAATGCAGGAAGGTGCAGTAGGACAGATCATGCTGACCCACCAAGTGCATGCTGTGAGGAGTGAAAGTGAAAGTCACTCAGTCGTGTCCGATTGTTTGCAGCCCCATGGAAGGTAGCCCACCAGGCTCCTCTGTCCATGGAGTTCTCCAGGCAAGAACACTTGAGTGGTTGCCATTTCCTTCTCCTGGGAATCTTCCCAATCCACGGATCGAACCTGGGTCTCTTGCATCGCAAGCAGATTCTTTACCATCTGAGTCACCAGTGAGGAGTAGAGAAATGTAAATGTGGGGAATAGAAGGGTGTCTGGGTGTGTGAAAGAGAAGAAAACAGAAGGGAAGGGGAGAGATGGAAGGGAAAAAATTCTGAATGTACTGTTATAACCAAGGGAGACCTCTGGAGGTGAAGTGGGGTGGAAGAGGGAAAGGAAGCCTTTATAGCCACACTGCAACAGAGCTTGTGACTTAAAAGATGTTGCTGGAATCCTTGACCACTCCTAACTGCAATTTTTGCTATTTTAATTAACTAAATAATTAATTATAGAAAGTGACTAGCTTCCATTTGAAGATGGGTAAGAAATCAGCATGTACTGATACATAAAAGGACTGATCAGGACTGATCTCCTTTAGGATGGACTGTTTGGATCTCCTTGCAGTCCAAGGGACTCTCAAGAGTCTTCTCCAACACCACAGTTCAAAAGCATCAATTCAAAAAAAAAAAAAAAAAAAGCATCAATTCTTTGCTGCTCAGCTTTCTTTATAGTCCAACTGTCACATCCATACATGACCACTGGAAAAACAATAGCCCTGACTAGATGGACCTTTGTTGACAAACTAATGTCTCTGCTTTTCATATGCTATCTAGGTTGGTCATAATTTTCCTTCCAAGGAGTAAGCATCTTTTAATTTCATGGCTGCTATCACCATCTGCAGTGATTTTGGAGCCCAAAAAATAAAGTCAGCCACTGTTTCCACTGTTTTCCCCTGTATTTGCCATGAAGTGATGGGACCAGATGCCATGATCTTAGTTTTCTGAATGTTGAGCTTTAAGCCAACTTTTTCATTCTCCCTCTTTCACTTTCATCAAGAGGCTCTTTAGTTCTTCACTTTCTGCCATAAGGCTGGTGTCATCTGCATATCTGAAGTTATTGATATTTCTCCCAGCAAAGTTGATTCCAGCTTGTGCTTCCTCCAGCCCAGCATTTCTCATGATGTATGTATTTAACATATAAGTTAAATAAGCAAGGTGACAATATACAGCCTTGACGTACTCCTTTTCCTATTTGGAACCAGTCTGTTGGTCCACGTCCAGTTCTAGTTGTTGCTTCCTGACCTGTATACAGGTTTCTCAAGAGGCAGGGCAAGTGGACTGGTATTCCCATCTCTTTCAGAATTTTCCACAGTTTATTGTGATCCACACAGTCAAAGGCTTTGGCATAGTCAATAAAGCAGAAATAGATGTTTTTCTGGAACTCTCTTGCTTTTTCGATGATCCTGCGGATGTTGGCAATTTGATCTCTGGTTCCTCTGCCTTTTCTAAAACCAGCTTGAACATCTGGAAGTTCATGGTTCACGTATTGCTGAAGCCTGGCTTGGAGAATTTTAAGCATTACTTTACCCTCATCTCTAGAGGGTAACATTTCAGCCATAGTGATTGGTTCAGGAACAGATCTGTGACATAAATTGGTCAACTCACAATGAAGCAATTATTTATGTGCAATATCTGAATTTTCTTTAAAAAAAAAAAGCCTTTTATTACTTTATTTCTATTAGAATTTAAAAAAAAAAAATGAAGGTCTGAAATTTGCTTATAGCCATGTTATAACCACAAGGGGAGCTCTTGCCTAAGGATGGAACCAATACCAATAAATTCAATTTGAGAAGTTGAGAAAGAGAGGGAGAGAGGGAAAGAAAGAAAATAAGTCCTGAGCACATACTTTTAGTCCTGATTAAACTCATCCCCTGGTCTTTTCAAGATCTAACCTTTTGTTGTTGTTGTTGTTTTAAGCCATTTGAGTCAGTATTTATTGCCTGTTTAGGAACATTCCTAATTGAAGCACAAGAGATCAAGAAATAGCCAGTAATAGAAATAGATAGCATTTATTGATTACTTGTTTTGTGACAGGCATGATACTAAGCTCTTTATGGGGACTATCTTAATTAAACATCAGAGCAGGCCTACATAATAGGTACTATTATTATCTCCACTTTATAAATGAAATAACTGAGTGACCCAGATGAAATAAATAATGTGACTTTCCAAAGTCACAGCTAGTGAAAAATTGAGCAATTATTTACACTAAGTAAATCTAATTCCAAAGCTATACTTAAACAGTAGATGGAATTCCTTCTGAAAAAGATCTTTTACACAATGTAAGAATATAAATTTCGTTCAATCACTTAGTCATGTCTGACTATTTGCCACGCTTTGGACTATAGCCCACCAGGCTCCTCTGACCATGGGGTTTTTCAGGTAAGAATATTGGAATGGATTGGCATTTCCTCCCCCAGGGTATTTTCCTGACCCAGGGATGGAACCCACATCTCCTGCATTGCAGATGGATTCTTTACCGCTGAGCCATCCAGGGAAGCCCAAGAACACAAATTAAGTAGATATAAATAAACTGGAACATGTAAACTATGTACATCTTTTTCTATTCCATTTGTTTGTTTTGCCTCTTCTTGCATAGTGCTAATTTGGAAGTTGGATCTCTTTATCATCTTTCATATTTATCATATTTTTTATTAAAATGTTTATATTCATTTTTTACAATTAATTGAGATTTTTTCAAGTTTTTTTAAAGTGTTTCAATAATGTTTATTAGCTTTATAAAATTTTGGTTGCTCTATAATGTTTTATGTTTGCTTCTTCCTTTTCTTTCTTTTAATCTGTTATTCTTATTTACAGATGACATGATCACCCATGTACAAAAATGCTAAGAAATCTGAGAGAAAGCTGCTAGCAGTAATAAGTGAGTTTACTAAAGTCAATGGATACAAAGTTGATATACATAAATCAATTGTGTTTCTATATACTAAAAATCAACATTAGGAAATTGAAATTTAAAAGCAATATTATTTGAAACATTATCAAACACTATAGAAATAGATATAAATTAAAGAAAATATAGTTGAGCCTTGAACATGTATTTGAACTGCACAGATCCATTTATACACAGACTATAAATAAATATTGCAGTACTATGTGATTCATGGTTGATTGCATCCATGGAGGCAGAACTGAGGATATGAAGGGCCAACTGCTAAGTTACACATGGGTTTTCTACTGTGGGGGTGGGGTGCGGCATCCCTTAATCCCCCGTTGTTCAACAGTCAACTGTATGTGTAAGACTTGCATACTGAAGACTGGCAATGCTGACAGGAATTGAAGAAGCCTTCAAAAATGTAAGGATATGTGATATACATGGATTAGAAGTTTTAATAGTGTAAAGAAATCAGTTCTTCCTAAATTAGTCTATATATGTAACAGAATTCCAAACAAAATTTCCAAGGGCTTTTTGGTAGAAAGAACCCAACAAAATTAGAAAATTTACATTAATTAACTTTAGTATTTACCATAAAGCTACAATAAATAACACAGTGAAATCTTGACATATAGATGTAAAGCATGTAATACAACAAAGTCCACTGATGAAACTACACATTCATAACAAATGGATTTTCAACAGAAGTATCAAGGTATTCAATGAGGAGAAGGATAATCTTTTCAGCAGATTAAAAAGGATTGGTACACCCATATAACCAAATGAATCTCAACCTAACCTCGTACCAAATTCAAAAAGCAGTTTGAGTTAGATCATGCAACTTATGTGGGCTTCCCCAGTAGCTCAGCAGTAAAGAATCAACCTGTAATGTAGGAGATGAGGGTTTGATCCCCAGATTGGGAAGATCCCCTGGAGGAGGGCACAGCAAACCACTCCAGTATTCTCGCCTGGAGAATCCCATGGACAGAGGAGCCTGGGGGGCTATAGTCCATAGGGTCGCAAAGAGTCAGAAAGGATTGAAGCAACTAAGCACACATGTTCACGACTTATGTGAGAGCTAGTACCATAAAACTTGTAGGAAAAAACACAGGGGAAAAAACTTTGTGAACTTGGAATAGGCCAGATCATCAATCCTGGAATATATTTCTTAAATACACACACACACACACACAAATAAAAGAAAAAATTAATAAAACTTACTTTATTTAAATTTAAAACCGTACTCTTCAAATATTGCAAAAATGATGAGACAATCCCAGGTTGAGAGAAAATAATGGAATGCACTCATCTGAAATTGGACTAGTATACAAAAATATAAAGAACACATCACTCAATAACAAAAAGACAATAATAAAGATAAAAAACTCAATTTTGACAGGCAAATATTTAAACAGATACTTCATCAAAGATATGAAGATGTAGCAAACAAATGTCTATCTTAAAAAATCAGCATCATTTTTAGGGAAATTAGAACCACAGTGAGATATCATTAAAATGTCAAAAATTAAATAGATTGATAACACCAAGTGTTGACAAGAATGTGGAGCAACTAAACTCACACATTGCTGATGGAAACGCAAAATGATAGTGGCACTTTAAAACATAGTCTAGAAGCCTTTATAGTGTATACATGAAACTCCAATAAAACACAGAAATTTATACCTAAGTATTTACCAAGAGGGAAAAAATGGACATGTCCACAAAATATAAGTGGCAACATGGAGAACAAAAACTGTAAACAGTCCAAATGTCAATCAACTAGTAAATAGATTAGCAAAGTGTGTTATATTCATAAAATGAAACTCCATCATAAAAAGAAATGTACTAATATATTCACAACAACATGGATCATTCTCAAAAGACTTATCCTAAGTGACAGAAGCCAGACATAAAAGACTGCACTCTATATGATTCCACTTATATATGAAATGGTGAAAAGATAAATCTAGAGTGACAGAAAATAGATCATTGATTGCCAGGGTCCTGGAATGAGGGGAAAAGATTTACGACAAACAAGCATGAGAAAAATTTGGAGGACAATAGAAATGTTTTATACATCATAATTAGTTGTAGTTGTTATTACCCAGTTGTGTTTATTTGTTAAAATTTATCAAATTTCATGTTAAAAATCACAGGATTTTATTGCATGCAAATTATAACTAAAAAGGTTAATTTTTTTAATTAAAAAGGCTCTCATCTGTATATCATAATCATCAGACATGTAAGATGCTGATTATTTTAAATTACTATTGTAATCTTCAGACAAACAAAAGAAATATTTTGTTTAAAAAAAGACAGGTCATTTGAGAGTGGAGATCTAGATGGTAGATTAGAAGGAAACTGAACTCAACTCCTCTGATGAACACATCAAAAATACAACTACACATGGAGCAATTCTCACTGAAAACAACTTGGACCAGCAGAAAGTCTCTTCTACAACCAAGGCGGGTTTCTCTGGTGGCTCAGCAGTAAAGAATTCACCTGCCAATGTAAGAGACGCAGGTTTGATCCCTGGGTCAGGAAGACCCCCTGGAGAAAGATATGGCAACCCACTCCAGTATTCTTGCCTGGAAAATCCCATGGACAAAAGAGCCTGGTGGGCTACAGTCCATAGGGTCAGACACACCTGAGCATGCACACACAACCTAGGCTGTAAAGACAGGAAGGAAGCAAAAGTGATCTTGTCAGGATCTGCACCCCTAGAAGGGGACACAGACGAGCAGGGGGATTTCACGGGCTCTGTGATCTTCCCACGAGAGTGAGGAATTTGAAACATATTGGTCACCCTGGCCCTGGAGTCTGACACCAGGAAGATTATATCCCTTTGAAAACCAGTGGGACTTACTGGAGGAAACCAAGCTTTTGCTCTTGAAGAGTGAATACATGCACCTGTTTACTCCTGGTCACATGGATTGAAAACTGCTTGGGGCTTTGGCCAGGAACATCTAGTTTGCACCCCAGCCCACACTAGACACCAGCTCCTGTCCCCACTGAGCTAGGGCTGCTCTCTACTGGGACACAGGGTGCTGTCACCAAATAGAGTGCTCACACTTAGAAAAATGCACCTAGCTCAGTCCTGACCCTGCCTCTGACAAGGGTAGAGGAAGGCATTGCCAACATGCATGTCCCTGCCCACATATAGGAGTGAAATTAGCTGTAAAGACAGGGACTGACATTGCCAGCAGGAGCTAACACAGCTATTAGTGAGTCACCAGTCTCTCTTGGCCTGACCAAACGTCTAACCAGTGTACCCTCAGCAGGGAAAAAATGAGACCAGAACAGAAATGTAGCCCCAAGCTGTTAGGCCTCCACCACTACCCTACCCAAAGCAAAGATAACCATTACAAACACAGGAGTAAACTGATTCCTTCAAGGCATCTGCTGGAACAGATCTGGGCCTTGATCCCACCCCTGACTGTCATTAAGCACAGGAGAAGCCCTAGGTCATACCTGGTTCTGACTCTAGTTCCTCCATCTCTAATCCTACCTCCCACCAAGGTGGTGGCTGCCAGCATATCTCAGGGGAAGGCATGACCCTGGATCACTTCAGATCCAGCTCTCCTACCAAAGCCCCTAGACACTTGAAGACCACACAGGGATGCTCCCAGACAAAGACAAGATAGGTAACTGTTTTACCTAATTTCATCGAGACAAAGTTGAACAGAATGAGAAGACTGAGGAACACGTTTCAAACAAAACAATAAGGAAAAAACTCCTAAAAAACCTAGTGAAACAGAGATAAAGAATTTACCAGCTAAAAGTTCAAACCATTAGTAACACATATGCTAACTGAAATTGGGGAAAGTATATACGAATATAGTGAGAATTCTTTTAAATAATAGAAAATATTAAAAAAAGAAACATTCAAAGCTGAAGAATACAATAACTGAAATGAAAAATATATTAGAACTAAGAAAAGAGTAGGTGATAGAGAAAAATGTGCAAGTAATCTAGAAGGTAGAGTAATGGAAATCAACTAATCAGAACAATAAAAAGAAAAAAGAATTTGAAAAATGAGGATAGTTAAAGGGACCTATAGGACAACATCAATCATACTAACATTTACTTTAAGGGTTCCAGAAGGAAAGAGAAAGAAAGGGGTTGAAGAGTTATTTAACAAAAGTATGACTGAAAAATCCTCAAAGCTGAAGAAAGAAGCAGATTTCCAGGTACAGGAAGCACAGAGAGTTCCAAACAAGATGAACCCAAAGAGATCCATATTAAGACACATTATAATAACAAAACTGCAAAAGTTAAAGGAAAAATTTAAAGTTAGAGAGAAAAACAAAGAGTCACGTACAAGGGAACCCACATAAGGCTATCAGTTGATTTCTCTGAAGAAATTTTACATGCCAGAAAAGAATGGCATAATGTATTTAAAATGCTGAAAGGGAAATACCTACAACCTTGTAAATTCTACCCAGCATAGTTAGCCTTTAGAAGTGAAGACAAGATAAAGAGATTCTCAAACAAAAAAATAAATAAATACACTAAGCTGACTTTTAAGAAGTGTTAAAAGATCTTTAAGTGAAAAAGAAAAAGGCTACAATAAAATGTAAGAACTTATAGGAAAGGAAAAATCCCACTAGTGAAGGCTAATATATAGTAGAGGCTGAGATCAACCACTTGAATAGCTAGTATGAAGGTTAAAAAACAAAACTGTAAAGTCAGCTATGACTGTAAGAAACAGTTAAGGAATAGACATGAAGACATAAAATATAACATCAAAAACACAAAATATGAGGGATGGGAGTAAAAATGTAGATCATGTTTATTTCAGAATTATTCACAGCAAATAAGATATGGGAACGACTTAATTGTCCATCAACAGATGGATAAAATGTTGTGATACACACACACATACAAAATAAGATATTACTCAACTTTTAAAAGGGAGAAAATCTTACCACTTGCAACAATATAGATGGATGACCCTGGACGATATTAATGTAAGTGTCTTTCAGACACAGGAAGAAAAATATTACATAATCTCATTTATGTGGAAACTTTTTAAAAGTGGAAAGTCACATTTAAGTAGCACAGAGTAAAATAGTGTTTACCAGAGACACCACCGCTGAATGGAGTTGGGAGTAAAGGGAAGACACTAGTATTTAAATTTTCAGTCAAGATGAATAGTTTTCTGAGGCATGATATACACCATGTTATTGATAATGTTATTGTTAATGATAACATTATTACATACTTGAAATTCACTAGAATAGATCTCAAGAGTTCTCACCACAAGAAAAGGTAATTAATTATATACATATGCTAATTTCCTTCATTATGATAATCATTCAATGTACACATATGTAAAAATAATACATTGTTTACCTTAAACATACATAATTTTTGTCAATCATGCCTTGATAAAGCTGGAGAAAAATCAGTGAAAGGCTCATGAATCAATTTATTTCACAATAGAATTTGTTGCCACAAGAAGGAAAATTCACTTGGTGGTTAAGAATAATATCAGTGTGCAGAATTACAGTGAGTAAAATTCTTGGATAAGATGCAATGTGAGAAATTGAAAAGGTTCAATTCTCCAATAGTATGAGTCAACTTTTTGATAACCTGTCAAATGAATTTTAAGAGATCTTCTGTAATAGACTAAAGAACAACAGCTTCATTATCCAATTTGATATCAACAGATTTAACCAATAAAAGTCATTGTATGTAACATTTGTAAAAATTACATATGCTGGTGAAATTAAAGAAATTATATCTGCTGCAAGACCTGTGCCAAACAATCAAAGCCCTAAATATATTTAATTTTTTGTCTTCATACCTAGCGAAAAAATATTCTGCTAGTATTTGACAATTATGTTCGTTAAAGGTTTCACCTCTCTTGTGAAATATAGGGAAATGTGGGCTTTGTCCCATTTCTTTTTTTCACAGAGAGATTCTAGTGTCAAATATTCTTCGAAATGAAATGAAAAATTATCTGGATGATACTAAATGGTTAGACTCATTAAAGAAAGACCAGTTTCCTTGAGAAAAAAACAGTATGAAAACCTAAACTAAGAACACATAAAAATCTCCTGCCACACACAGAAATCCGTTGGCTTAAATTATGAAGTGCTCCTAGTAAGTTGTTTGAGTTGAAAGATGCATTTCAGAAGCAATTTCTGGAAGCTAGTAGTATAGATTTTGAAGCATGCCTGCTCGATGGGGAATAGTTCCAGAAACAAGGCTCACTGGAAAACATTTTTATCATGACAACCAGTTGAACAAGCTCCTGCAAAGCCTGGAGAAAATGTTTTAACTTGAAGTGACACAATTCTTGGACTGAAAAAATCTCAGTCTTTGAGAAAATCATGTTGCAAAATGAAATCTTTAAATATTTCCACTGCTGCTTGGACTTGAAAGTAAGAAAAGATATCAAGTTTCAAGTATTGTTGAAAACCAGCCAGAACAACTGAAGATTAGAAGAGAATGAAATTTTCAACTCTTTTCTCTGAATCTTCTCTTCAGCCTGAAAATGTGACTGTGACAGAATTAAAAATCCCTTTATGAATTACACTTAATATGAAGTTTATTAATCTGCTCCTCGACATAGTCTGGATTTTTGTGTACAAAGAGTATCACACAAATCATAGGAAAGCAATGTGTGCTTTGCTACAGTTTTTACTTTCTTAACATGTATGATCAAACCTTTTCTTGTTCCATTAATAATTAGAATAAAAATTAAAATCTCATTTCAGTTAAAAATGAAATGTGTGTGTGTATTTATCTCAAGTGTAACCCAGAACTGAGTGCTTGTGTAGTAAAAATCAATGTTAGTTTTCACAATAAACAGGTGAATTTCATTCTTCACTTTTAATGTCAAAAATAGTGCCTTTATGTATACATATTTCTATAGAAACTACCTACTAACTCAGGGCTATCGGGTAGCTTCCCTGGCTACCAGGTTCTTCCCAGGCTCAGCTGGTAAAGAATCTGGCTGTAATGCAGGTGATCACAAATTCAATTCCTGGTTCTGGAACATCCCCTGGAGAAGGGATAGGCTACCCATTCCAGTATTCTTGGACTTCCCTGGTGAGTCAGCTGATAAAGAATCTGCCTGCAATGCAGGATACCTGGGTTCCATCCCTGAGTTGGGAAGATCCCCTGGAGAAGGGAATGGCTACACACTCCAATATTCTGGCCTGGAGAATTCCATGGACTGTACAGTCCATGGGGTTGCAAAGAGTCAGACATAACTCAGCAACTTTCACTTTCACTACTTAGAAACTTACAAATAGCTGAGAAAAGGAGACGAGTGAAAACAGAGGCAAAAAGGAAAGATACACCCATCTAAATTCAGAGTTCCAGAGAATAGCAGGAGAGATAAGAAATCTTTCTAAGTGAACAGTGCAAAGAAAGAGAGGAAAACAACAGAAAGGGGGAGACTAGAGATAATTCAAGAAAATTAGAGATACCAAGGGAACATTTCATGCAATGATGGGCACACTAAAGGACAGAAATAGTATGGACCTAACAGAAGCAGAAGATATTAAGAAGAGGTGGCAAGAATACACAGAAGAACTATACAAAAAAGATCTTCAAGACTCACATAACTGCTATGATGTGATCACTCACTTAGAGCCAGACATCCTGGAGTGTGAAGTCAAATGGGCCTTAGGAAGCATCACTACGAACAAAGCTAGTGGAGGTGATGGAATTCCAGTTGAGCTACTTCAAATCTTGAAAGATGATGCTGTGAAAGTGCTGCACTCAATATGTCAGCAAATTTGGAGAACTCAGCAGTGGTCACAGGACTGAAAAAGGTCAGTATTCATTCCAATCCCAAAGAAAGGCAATGCCAAATAATGATCAAACTACCACACAATTGCACTCATCCCACACGCTAGCAAAGTTATGCTCAAAATCCTCCAGCTAGGCTTCAACTGTACACAACCAGAGAACTTCCAGATGTACAACTGGATTTTGAAAAGGCAGAGCAGTCAGAGATCAAGTTGCTGACATCCATTGGCTCATAGAAAAAGTTAGAGAATTCCATAAAAATATCTCCTTCATCAATGAATTGACTATGTCAAAGCCTTTGACTGTATGGATTACAACAAACTGTGGAAAATTCTTCAAGAGATGAGAATACCAGACCACCTGACCTGCCTCCTGAGAAACCTCTACGCAGGTCAAGAAGCAATAGTTAGAACTGGACATGGAACAATGAACTGGTTCCAAATTGGGAAAGGAGTACATCAAGGCTGTATATTTTCACCCTGCTTATTTAACTTATATGCAGAGTACATCACGTGTAATGCTGGGCTGAATGAAGCACAAACGGGAATCAAGATTGCTGGGAGAAATATCAATAATCTCAGATATGCAGATGACACCACCCTTATGGCAGAAAGCGGAGAGGAACGAAAGAGCCACTTGATGAAAGTAAAAGAGAAGAGTCAAAATGCTGACTTAAAACTCAACATTCAAAAAACGAAGATCATAGCAACTGGTCCCATCACTTCATGGCAAATAGATGGGGAAATGATGGAAACAGTGACAGATTTTATTCTCTTGGGCTCCAACATTACTGCAGACAGTAACTGCAGCCATGAAATTAAAAGATGCTTCCTTCAAGAAGGAAAGTTATGACAAACCTAGACAGAATGGTAAAAAGCAGAGACATTACTTTGCCAACAAAGGCCCATCTAGTCAAAGCTGTGGTTTTTCCAGTATCCTTTCAGTCATGTATGGATGTGAGAGTTAGAGCCCAGAGAAGGCTGAGTGCCAAAGGATTGATGCTTTCAAACTGTGGTGTTTGAGAAGACTCTCGAGAGTTCCTTGGACTATAAGGAGATCAAACCAGTCAATCCTAAAGGAAATCAACCCTGAATATTCATTGAAAGGACTGATGCTGAAGCTGAAGCTCCAATACTTTGGCTACCTGATGCGAAGAGCCAACTCACTAGAAAAGACCCTGATGCTGAGAAAGATTGAGGGCAGGATAAGAATGATGTGACAGAGGATGAGTTGGTTGGATGGCATCACTGACTCAATGGACATGAGTTTGAGGAAGCTCCAGGAGGCTGTGAAGGACAGGGAAACCTGGTGTGTTGCAGTCATGAGGTCACAAATAGTCGGACATCACTGAGCAACTGAACTGAACTGATTTCTATTAAAAAGATCAAAAGTGCTAGTATAATAATTTTGAAACACCTAGGTTTATGACTTGATCATGTAGGAAACTGTCTTTCAGTGTAAAAATAGTATAAAATTGTGTCTTGAGTTATACTTTCACTCACATAGGTGTAGCTTATGGTTTTAGTAGTTTTACTGCTTGGCATTGTCAATAAATTTTAATGCTGTAAATGTGTGTGTGTTAGTCACTCAGTCATGTCCGACTCTTTGCGACCCCGTGGACTGTAGCCCATCAGGCTCCTTTGTCTATGGGATTCTCCAGGCAAGAATGCTGGAGTGGGTTGCCATTTCATTATCCAATGCTGTAAATAGCATTAGTTAAAATTAGTAACCATTGTTTAAAATAAATCTAGCAGAACCATTTTTATAAAATTGAAATTTTAGTTTGGCTTAAGGCAGTAACTTACCACAGAATTATTAGGTTTAACTTGTGAATTTTTACATTTATAAAAATAAAAAAAAAGATTAATAATGGGAAATGTAAGCAAGGTTTTGTTACCTAGTTCTTTTTCAAGAATGTTTGGCTAAAATGTCATTTTTTGTTTTAAATACAAAAAGAAAAAAAATACTTTTACGTATATCATCTACTACATATAGCAGATGGGGCTTGCCAGGTGGCTCGGTATGGTAAAGAATCCTCCTCCCAATGCAGGAGACACAGATTCGATCCCTGGGTTGGGAAGATCCCCTGGTGAAGGGAGTGGCAACCCTCCCCAATATTCTTGCTTGGGAAATCCCATGGACAGAGGAGCCTGGCGGGCTAGAGTCCATGGGGCCACAAAGAGTCAGACATGACTTAGTGACTAAACAACAACAACATATGCCAGATACCATAACTTACTAGCATGCTGCATGCTAAAAATGTTTTATAAGACTTACCCTACTTGGGTAGGTAAAAAAAATCAAGAAGAACAAAACGATGTTTTCATTATCTATTTTACTGACATGCATTAAAGCTGATGTTCTTTGTGCAGAGGGGAAAGTCACACCAAAAGACTAAACTAAATCTTCAGCCAGAAGAAAGAGATCGTGAGAAAATAGCATTCTTTACTCAATAGAGCATTAACAGTTGTAATTGACTTCTTATATCTACAACTTACTAATCACGTTAATGTACCATGAACTGTACATACAGTTTTTATGCAGGTGTTCCTGAGATCTGATCATTACTGCGAGGAGTCCTCAAAGGCAAAAAAGATTAAGAAAGGCTTCCCTAATACAGCAACGTCTGTCGGATAATGCTTGGAATGTTTGCTCAAGGCAGTTCATGATTTCAACATTGAATTGTTTTGTTCCTTTTGAAGACATCATTTCTTTTTTGAAACTAGGTTTTTGGATGGATGTTTCTGTGGGGGAAAAAGGACCAAGATAAAATCAATGTGAAACAAGAAATGAGAGTGAAAGTATTCAGTTTCACTCCAAGATCTGAGAAGTTGTTCCATGTCTATCAAGTGCACATATGCTATGAGAAAATATTGAGTTACTGAAGAAGGAAATACAATTATTTTTCCTTAAAAAAACAAAAACAAACAAAAAGACCTCAATAGAATTACCCACTGGGAAGTCTCAGAGTATTCATAAATTTTCTGGAATGTAATGCAACATTTTTTAATAATTATTATTCTACATTAATTTCTATAAATTTTATATTTTTGCTACTGTGAACATAATAGTTCCTTTCATTTTGTTCTCTAATTGGTTATGATATTACATAAGCAAGTTATGTTTTTGTGTGTAAGTTTTTAAATCCACATCCCCCACAAAGCTATTATCTTTTGCTATTAACTTCAGTTGCTTACTATGGATGTTCTAGACCTAAAACAATTTAATCTGCAAATAATGTTAATAAATAATGGCAGTGGTAGTAAGTATGTGTTATGTAAAGTTGCCCAACATTCTAATCTTCTCTTCCTATTAGCATCCCACCTTGATTTGGAGAACACTCCAAGTATATGCAATATTGCAATGTTGGTGGGAGAAGTCCTCCCGCCAACTTAGAGCAAGGTGACCGACCCTCTCCAGGGTTTTGCATCTTGAGCCAGTCACTTGACAGTGTGCGCACTGTTAGAGGTAATAATCACAGTGACCAAGGCAGCCCTTGTAGATGAATCGCACTAGGACTACTTCTGACCAGATACCTGCCTGGTATCTCTGCTTCCACACCTTTGGGGTTTTCTCTAATCCTGTGGTTTCTAAGTCTGGTCCTCCAGCCTGTCAACAAATCTGTGAGCCTCCTAAGAATTTTCTAACCAACTTCCTTTTTGTGAAAATTAAGTAGTTTTAACTAAAGTAATTTTCATTCTTAATTATTCCTTGGTTTTAATAAGGCTATTTGTAATGTGCAAACTCAGTTGCTCAGTAGGGTCCAGCTCTTTGTGACCCCACAGACTGTAGCCTGCCAGACTCCACTGTCCATGGGATTATCCCAGCAAGAATACTGGAGTGGGTTGCCATATCTTCCTCCAGGCTATGTGTAGTAACCCAGTCTTAAATATTATTTTAGTTATTGATCTATAGCAAATATTCTTTTTTAGGTTAAGGAAATTAACTTTAAATTCTGATTTACTTTTTTAAAGTTTTTAAACAAAGAATGGAGTTTGAATTTTGTTATACTTTTTAAGCATCTACCAAAAAGATGGTTTTGTGAGTTGACCTACAAATGTGACATATCATAGTAATGGTTTTCTTACATTGAACTATTTCTAGAATAAAGTCTACTTGACCATGGTGGACTATTCCTTTACTTTACCTTCATTTGCTGAGTATTTAACCCTATACATTTATACTCATAAATAGGATATCCCATTGTGGGCCATCTTTGTTAGTTTTTGGTATCAGATTTATATTCATTTTAATTGGTTCATATTTTCACCTTTTTCTGTAATATAGATTATATGACATATATATTCTTTAAGAGTTGAAGTTAATAATAAGGCCCTCAAGCAATTACTGAAGATAAACCTTTCACCATAGACTACATAGTCAAAGATCTTACAAGATTGATGTTTTTTATAAGGTTTAATTATATTTTATAGAAGGTTTAATTATAAGTAGAAAATTCCTACTATTTTCTAAAACTAAAAATGTAAGTATGCTTAAGCAATATAATTAAGCTCTTCTGATTGTAGATATAAAACATATGTTTCATATTTAGATCATAAGCAAACAATCCAATCTCTCTGTCTACCTGTTGATAGGTTATTAATTTATTCTTGCATTTTCTCCATTCTGTTTTCAAGGTTTTTGATCATCTTTACTATCATTATTCTGAATTCTTTTTCAGGTAGTTTGCCTATTTCCTCTTCAATTATTTGGACTTCTGTGTTTCTAGTTTTTTCCTTCATTTGTGCAGCATTTCTCTGCTTTTTCATAATTTTTTTTTAACTTATTTTGTTTGAGGTCTCATTTTCCCAGGCTTCAAGTTTGAATTATTTCTTCCTTTTGGTTTTTGCCCTCCTAAGGCTGGTCCAGTGGTTTGTGTAAGCTTCACAGAGGGTGAGATTTGTGCTGAATTTTGTTTTGTTTTTCTTCTGATGGACAGGGCTGAGTGAGGTGGCAATCCTATCTGCTGATGATTGGATCTGTACTTTTGTCTTTGTTGTTTGGCTGAGGCATTCTGCACAGGGTGCTACTGGTGTTTGGGTGGTGCTGGGTCTTGTATTCAAGTGGTTTCCTTTGTGGAAGTTCTCACTATTGGATACTCTTTAAGATTAGGAGTTCTCTGGTAGTCTAGGGTCTTGGAGTCAGTGCTCCCACTCCAAAGGCTCAGGGCTTGATCTCTTTTGCAGACATTTCCTCCACAAAACCTACAGGATATTCACAGAAGACTGAGGAAAATTCCAGAGAATTTCTTCTTGTGGTGGTGGAGGGGAAAACCAGCTACTGTGGAAATTTGCAAAGAAGGGTTTCCCTGTCATCCCTTCAGATAACAAACCTTATTTAGGCCCAGTACTTCAATTCTAAGAGGGCATGTAGGATATGTGAAATCTACAGCTATGGAGATGCAGAGACCCAGTTCAGCCCAAGACTGAGGTTAACTCAAAACAAAGAAAGCCCCCGCCTCTCCAAAACACTTTTACCTGGTGAGGATATAGAGAAACTGGAACTCTCATTCATTGCTGATTGGAGTGCAAAATGGCACAGCCATTTTAGAGAACAAATTGACAGTTTCTTACAAAATTAAACATATACTTACTAGGCAATCTAGCAATCATGCTCCTTGGTATTTACCCAAATGAGTTGCAAGACTAAATACACACAAAACACCTGGAAAGGAATATTTACAGAAGCTTTATTTTTATTTGCCAAAATTTGGAAGCAATCACTATATATTTCAATAGATGAATGGATACACTGCAGTATTAGGATAGTAGAATATTATTAGGCACCGGCAAAGAAATCAGCTATCAAGGCGTAGAAAGACATGGAGAAACCCTAAAATCAGATTAATAAGTGAAAAACTGTTACATACTATCTAATTCCAACTATGTATAAAAAGTCAAAATTATGTAGACAGTAAAAAATTCTGAGATTGACAGAGGTCGGGGACAGAAGGGATGAATAAGCAGAGCAAATAGTATTTTTATGGCCATGAAACTATTCTGTTGGATATTATAATGATGAATATATATCATTATACTTTGACAAAACACATAGAATGCACAGCAAGAGTGAACCCTGGAGTAATGATGATAATGATATGGTGATAATGATGTGTCAATGTAAGTTCATCAGTTGTAACAAATGTACCACTCTTGCATCAGATGTTGGCAGTAGGATAGGCTGAGAGGAGGAGCACAGGAGGAATATGAGAATTCAATATTATGCCCTAAGTTCTTCTGTGAACATAAACTACCCTAAAAATAGAGTCTATTAAAAAAGAAAACAAAAAAAAAACAGAAAAATACTTTGATGCATGCTACAACATATGAACCTTGAAAACATTATGCTCTATGAAATAAGCCAGACAAAAAGAACAAATAATGTATGATTCCACTTATAAGAAGTACCTAGAACAAATAAATTCATAGAGACAGAAAATGCAGTAGTGATTACCAGGGGTCAGGGGAAATAAGAAATTGTTATTCAATGTGTACAGAGTTTTGAAGAGCCAGCTCATTGGAAAAGACCCTGATGGAAAGATTGAAGGCAGGAGGATAAGTGGACAAGAGGATGAGATGGTTGGATGGCATCACCGACTCAACTGACATGAGTTTGAACAAGCTCCAGGAGATGGGAAAGAACAGGGAAGCCTGGCATGTTGCAGTCCATGGAGTTGCAAAGAGTCAGACATGAGGGACTGAACAACAACAAAGTTTCAGTTTGAGAGGATATAAAAATTCTGGAGGTGGACACTGGTGATGATTACACAACAATGTGAAACTTCTCAGTAACAATGACTTGCACATTTAAAATTGTTAAAATAGTAACATTTTTGTTAAATATATATATATATAATCAAAATTTTAAAAAGCAAAGAAAGGAAAATCTTTGTTTATATATATATTTCTATTTAGCTGAGTTTCCAATATGGGCTTCCTTGGGTGGCTCAGGTGGTAAGGAATCTGCCTGCAATGCAAGAGACCCAGGTTCGATCCATGGGTCAGGGAGAGCCCTGGAGAAGGGAATGGCAACTCACTCCAGTATTCTTTCCTGAAGAATTCCGTGGATGAAGATCCTGGTGGGCTACAGTCCATGGGGTCACAAAGAATCAGACATGATTTGACTCTTTGTTTCAAACTATGTTTCCAGTGAAGTTAATTCACAACCCAAGTTGAACAATTAACTGAATGATCCTTGTCCAGGAGTATTATGGTTGCATCAGATTTAAGATTTGGCAAATAATTGGACTTTCTCTTTTTCTCAAGTCTTTATTTGTTTGAAGTGAGGTAGCAGACAGTGGGCCTATGGGCCAGACACCAGG
This sequence comes from Dama dama, assembly GCF_033118175.1. Lineage (NCBI taxonomy): Eukaryota > Metazoa > Chordata > Mammalia > Artiodactyla > Cervidae > Dama > Dama dama. The sequence continues at coordinate 38,568,140 of NC_083702.1, forward strand.
TATTTGTCAAGTGGAGTAAAATTCAAACTTTGTTCTCACTCAGACAATCCAAATTTAGTGGTAAAAGCTGAGCTCTTCTAAAACAATGAAATAAGGTGCCCTGTCTGCACATGCACAGGAAGGTTTCTTGGGGATCGAAAAGGGAGGGGCCTCATCCCATAATCTGTGGACACGCACCCATAGGCCTCTGTGGTGGGATCAGTATTCAGTTCAGTTCAGTCACTCAATCGTGTCCAACTCTTTGAGACCCCATGGACTGCAGCACGCCAGGCTTCCCTGTCCATCACCAACTCCCGGAGTCTACTCAAACTCATGTCCATTGAGTCCGTGATACCATCCGACCATCTCATCCTCTGTTGTCCCCTTCTCCTGCCCTCAATCTTTCCCAGCATCAGGGTCTTTTCAAATGAGTCAGTTCTTTGCATCAGGGGCCAAAGTATTGGAGTTTCAGCTTCAGCATCAGTCCTTCCAGTGAATATTTGAAGGGATCGGAAAGGGAGGGTGCCCCATCCCATAATCTGTGGACACGCACCCGTAGGCCTCTGTGGTGGAATACACATTAGAAAAAAGTTGCCTGAGCATACACCTTGGGGAGGTTCCATGGACCATCAGGAAGAAAGAAACAAGAAAATTGGCCAAAGGTAAACAAAGTCCTGAAAGGACTCTCCTATATGAGTGATTTACGTAACCTCCTTACTCTGCTCCTCCTCACTCAGGATGCCCGCACTCCTCTCCGGCTATTTGTCTCTGCCTAGTTTCTGCTCCTCCTCATCCAAGATGCCCACATTTCTTTCTGGGTATGTATTTCTTCCCCACCCAGTTGGATAACAAAATGTTTTCCTGTATATGCTCTCCCCTACATTGTACTGTGTATCTAATAATAAATTTGATGCTGGGTTTTATATTTTTCCCCTCCTTTGAAACACTCTTGCTTTCAAACAGGGGCAAAAGCCAGGGCCACTTTGACTCTAACCTCTAGCCCCTGGTGGTCTAGTGGCGAGGACTCTTCATTTTCATCCAGGTTACCCAGGCTGAATTCCTAGGAAGGGAACTAAAATGTCTCTTCAGGACTGCTCACTGCTCTCCCTCTGAGATCAAAAGGCCTAAGACTCTACATGAAATGTTTTCTATCACTGGACAACCCACAACTCTCTTAACATGCTTCACAGGTTTAAAGCTGGAAAATTCAAAAGACATCATATTATGTGACAGAATTTATGTTGATCCTGGGAGAACTGGGTCCACAGTAATATTTATAAGACTAGGGATAAGATTATACTAACTTCTGGACAATATCATGTGATCAGCTTTTCCTCAAACTAGAACTTCTTTCCTTGTTCTGACACATTAAAAATTTACCCATCCTCCAATAGTAGAAAGAAGTTGGAGCACCCTAATTTATTAGCCAGGCCTCTTTATCTTTAGGTTCTAAAGTGCTCAACCATTTAGTGAATAAAGTGTTATACAAATTTTGCTTTGTCTTCAGATTTTAAAAAAAAACCCTCTGTTTCCATACTTTCTTCATAAGTGAAAAAACCAGTGCATACAGAACTAGCTGAAGTCACATTTAGATGTTTTCCCTAAAAGCTGATGCATCTTTCCCTTCACTTCTGTATAGCCTAAGTGTAGAAATATAGCATTCAAAAGTGATTTTAAGTCCATTCAAGATATTAGTGATAGAGAATGTAGAGTGCACGTTATTTACCAGTATTTTTTATGTACTTATTTTATGACAGTCACTGGGGTAAACATTTTAGAAATGCCACATTTACTCCAGGGATTACTCACCAAGATGGTGACATGGCAGGCTCCTGAATTTCCCTTCTCCCCTGAATGCCCCAAAGGTACACCTGTATATGAAGCAACTCCATATGAGAGAATTCCAGAAACTAGATGTTGCTCATACACATCAGGTGACTAAGAAAATTCCCACATCAAAATGAACAGGAAAGGCTGAGACACACTCTCACCATAAATCGAGCACCCACACAGCACTGTACAATGGAAAGGTATTGCCTAACTTCCAGCTTATACCTGACATGGGTAGGGTTTGGACCACATATCTTCATGCCCAACTTTTAAGGCTCCTACTCAAAGAATGTGCACCCAAAACACCTGACTCTGAAGACCAATAGTTCTTTATATAAAATGCAAAGGAGTCAATTTATCAAGACGTGAATATAAAGACTTGAATGTTAAGACCTGAAATCATAAAACTCCTAGAAGAAAACAGGCAGTGAGATCCTTGACATTGGTTTTACCAATGATTTTCTGGATGTGACTTCAAAAGCAAGGCAACAAAAGCAAGAACAAACAAGTGAGACTACATCAAACTAAAACGTATCTGTGCAGCCAAGGGGCCATATGCAAAATGACAGGAAAACTACTAAATGAGAGAAACTATTTGCAAGTTATATAAATATATGATAAGAGGTTAATATCCAAAATATATAAATAACTAATACAGTTCAACAAAAAGTAACCTGATTTAAAAAGTGGACAAAGAATCTGAATAGATATTTTTCCAAAGAAGATATGCAGATGGTCAATAGGTACATGAAAAGATATCCAATGTCACCAATCATCACAGAAATGCAAATCAAAACTACCATGAGATATCACCTCATTCCTGTCAGAATGGCTATTATCAAAATGATAGGCAACAGCAAGTGCTGGAGAGAATGTGGAGAAAAGGGAACCCTTGTACATTGCTGGTGGGAATGGTAATTGGTGCAGCTACTATGGAAATCATTATGGACATTCCTCAAAAAATTAAAACAAGAACTACCATATGATCCAGCAATTTCACTTCTGGGTGACTGTCTGAAAGAAATGAAAACACTAACTCAAAAAGATATATATACCCCTAAGTTCATTGCATCATTGTTTACAACAACCAAGATATGGAAATAGCCTAAGTGTCCATAAACAAATGCAGGATAAAGAAGATGTAGTATACATATATACAGAGGAATATTATTAAGCTATTAAAAAGAATAAAATCTTGACATTTGCAACAACATGGCTGGACCTTGAGGGCATTATGCTAAATGAAATAAGTCAGACATGCATGTATGTGTGCACGTGTGAGTGTTCAGTGATGTCCAAGTCTTTGCTACTCCACTGACTATAGCCCACCAGGCTCCTCTGTCCATGGGATATTCCAAGCATGAATACTGGAGTGGGTTGCCATTTTCTTATCCAGGGGATCTTCCCAACCCAGGTATCAAACCCACATCTTCTATGTCTGTTGCATTGCAGACAGATTCTTTACCACTAAACCATCTGGGAAGCCCAATAAATCAGACAGAAAAACAAATACTGTAAAATCTCACTTATATCTAGAATCAAGAAAGAAAGAAAAGGAAAAAGAAAAAAATATCATAAATACAGAGAACAGACTGGTATTTGCCAGAGATGTAGGGTAGGAAGTGGATGAAATGGGTTAATGGATTCAAAGATTACAAACTTCAGGTATTCAGGGGATCAAAATGGCAGAGTACAAAGATCCTGAACTCACCTTCCTCCATGAAGACATCAAAACCACAACTTACATAGAGCAACTGTCCGTGAGAATGATATGAAAACTAGCAGAATGGCTCTTCTCCAACAAACATGATAAAGAAAGAACCATGTGGAGACTGGTAAGAGGGGAAGAGAAGTAATCTAGTCAAGTCCCATATCCCTGGTGAGTTACCCAGAAGAAGAGGGGGATATCACAGACTCAGGTTTCCTTCCTAAGGAGCAAGGGGTTCTAGCCTAGCATGGGTCACCATAGCCCTGATGTTCATCACTGAGAAAACAAACTTTCTTGGCTGGTTTGAAAACCAATGGGGCTTAATCGAGGGTTGTAGGAAACTGAGACTGTGCTCTTGCAGATCACTCACACAGACCTACTTGTTGCAAGTCCCAGAACAGAGACAGTTGATTGACAGTGGCCTGGGCTCTAAAATGAGAAAAGGAATATGTTCCAAGTTAAAAAACAAGATAAAGTCCTAGAAATAAGCCCTAATGAAGTGGAAATAAGTAACTTATGAATAAAGAATTCAAAGCAGTAGTCATAAAAGTGCTCAATGAGCTCAGGAAAAGAATACAAGAACACTGTGAGAACTTTGACAAAGAACTAGAAAAGATTAAAAAAAAATAAGTAATCAGAGCCGAAGAGATGATAACTAATATTAAAAGTATACTAGAGGGAATTTAGACCAGATTAGGTTATATAGAAGAATGCATAAGCAACTGGTAAGAGAATTGTGGAAATAACTCAATTAAAACAGCAAAAAGAAAAAAAATTGTTTAATGAAGATAGCCTAAGGGACATCAGGGAAAGTATCATGCATAGTAAAATTCACATTTTAGGGGAAGAGACAGAGAAGAAAGAGAAAAGTGGTAAGAAAATGTATTGATTAAATTATGGCTGAAAACTTCCCTAACCTGAAGAAGGAAGCAGATATTCAGGTAGAGCAAACAAAGAATTCCAGATAAGATGAGACCCACCCCAAGACATATCATAATTAAAATGACAAAGTTAAAGAGAATTTTATAGTCAGCAAGAAAAAAAAAAAAAAACAGAGTATATACAAGGGAACTCCCCACCCATCAAGACATCAGCTGATTTTTCAGCAGAAATTTTGTAAGCCAGAAGGGAGTTACATGATATATATAGAATGCTAAAAGGAAAAGATTGCAATGAAGAGTATTCTACCCAGAAAGGTTATCATTCAGAACTGAAGGAGAGATAAAGTTTTTCCCAGATAAGCAAAAACTTAAGAAGTTCAGCACCACTAAACCAGACTTACAAAAAATGTTAAAGGATTTTTTAAGCTTAAAAAAAATGGTGTAACAAGAAATAAGAAAATATATAAAGAAAAAATCTCTCTGATAATAGCAGATATACAGTAAAGGCAGTGGATCAAAAATGCAAAAAGCTAGTGTGAAGATTAAGCAAAAAATTATAAAATCAGCTGTAACTTCAATAAATAGTTACAATAAAGACATAAAATATCAAAGCATAAAATATGAGGAGGGGAGGAGTAAAAAGTGTAGAGCTTTTTTAATGTGTTTGACCTTAAGTGACTAAATATCCTCATGGTAACAACAAATGGTGGCTCAGACGGTAAAGAATCTGCCTGCAGTGCAGGAGTTCTGGGTTTTATCCCTGGGTCTAGAAGATCCCTGGAGAAGGGAATGGCTATACATTCCAGTATTCTTGCCTGGAGAATTCCATGGACAGAGGAGCCTGGTGGGCTACAGTCCATGCGGTCACAAAGAAGTGGACATGACTGAGTGACTTTCACTTTCACAACCACAAATCAAAACCTACAATAGATACACACACACATACATATAAAGAGAAAGGAACCCAAATATAATGTCAAGGAAAATCATCACACCACAAAGATCAGACTAAAAAATGAAGAAAAGAACAAATAAGAACTCCAAAAATAACCAGAAAACAAGTAACAAAACTGGAATAAGTGTATACCTATCAATAATCACTTTTAATGTCAATGGTCTAAACACTCTGACTAAAAGAAAAAGCATAGCTGAATGGATACAGATATAAGACCCATATATATACTCCTACAAGAGACTCACTTCAGAGCTAAAGACACATGCAGACTGAAAATGAGGGGATGAAAAAAGACATTTCATGCCAATTGAAATGACAAGAAAACTAGTATACCAATATTCATATCAGATAAAATAAACTTTAAAATAAAGTCTACAACAAAAGACAAAGAAAAGCATTATATAATGATAAACGGGTCAATTCAAGAAGTAGATATAAGTTGTAAACATATATGTACCTAATATAGGAGAACCAAACATATATAACAAAAATTAACAGACATAAAGGGAGAGATTGACCATAAAGCAATAACAGTAGGGGACTTTAATTATCTATGTATGTTCATGAATAGATCATCCAGGCAGTACAGTAATATGGAAACAGTATCCTTAAATAACACATTAGATCAGATGAACTTAATAGATAACTACAGAATATTCCATCCTAAAGCAGCAGAATACATTCTTTTTAGGTGCACATAAAACTTCCTTTAGGATAGATCACATGCTAGACCACAAAATGAGTCCCAATAATTTCAGGAAGACTAAAATTATGTAAAGTATTTTTTCTGACCACAACCACATAAAACTAGCATTACAAGAAAAAAACTAAAGAAAGACACAAATATGGAAACCAAACAACATACCACAGAAAGACAGAGAGAGAAAGAGAGAGATGATTTTTTTGAAAAGGTGAGAAAAAATGAAAAATCTTCAGTTAGATTCATCAAGAAAAAAAGAAAAAGGCCCAAATAAATAAAATAAGAAATGAAAGAGTAAAAGTTATAACCAATATAATAGAGATACAATCATAATTTGCATAGTTATGTGCCAACAAACAGGACAACCTAGATGAAATGGATAAATTCCTAAAATACACAGTCTTTCAAAACAGAATCAGAAAAAAAAGTAGGAAATCTGAACAGATCACTTACTAGTATTGAAATTAAACTCCCCCAAAACAAAATTCCAGGGCCAGACGTTTTCACATGGGAACTCTATCAAACATTTAAACATTTTAAAAAGAGTTAATACCTATCTTTATCATAACTATTTGAAAAAAGTTGAAGAGAAGGTAATACCAATCCTATGAGATCAGTATTACCTGGATAAGAAAACCAGAAAAAGATACTCTAAGAAAAGAAAATTATAGGCCAATATCACTGATGAACATAGAAGTAAAAATATTTAATAGAATATTAGCAAACTGAACTCAACAATACATAAAAGGAATTCTACAACATGATCAAGTGGAATTTATTCCAAAGGTACAAGGCTGGTTCAATATCCATAAATCCATCAGTGTTATACACCAGATTATCAAAGCAAAGGGTAAAAATCAAATGACCATCTCAATAGATGCAAAAAAGCATTTGACAAAATTCAACATCCATTCATGATTAAAGTTTTCAAAAAAGTTGGTATAGAGAGAACAAAACGCAAATTAATAAAGGCATTTTGTGACAAACCTACAGCTAGTGTTATACTCAATGATGAAAAGTTAAAAGTTATTCCTCTAAGATAAGGCACAAGACAGGGATGTCCATTCTTATCACTTCAATTTAACATAGAATTAGAATTCCTAGGTAGAGCAATTAGACAAGATAAGTAAATAAATAGCATCCAGATTAGAACAGAATAAGTCAAACTACCACTATTTATAGACAACATGATACTATATAGAGAAACCCCTAGATTTTCCACCAGAAACTACTAGAACTAATAAATGAGTTCAGTCAAGTCATAGGATAAAAAATCAACTTACAAAAATCTGTTGCATTACTATACACTAATGATGAAATATCACAAATAGAAATTTTTAAAAATCCCTTTTAAAATTGAATCAAAAAGAATAAAATATTGAGGAATAAATATAATCAAAGAGGTGAAAGATCTATACTCTGTAACTTGTGAGGCATTGATGAAGGAAGTTGAATAAAATGAAATAAATGGAAAGATATCCTGTGTTCAAAGATTAGAAGAATTAATATTATTAAAATGTCCATACTATCCAAAGAAATCTGATGTAATCCCTATCAAATACCCATGGCATTTTTCATAAAACTAGAAAAAATAATATTAAATTTGTATGGAACCACAAAAACCCCAAATAGCCATAAAAATGTTGGGGTTGGGGGGAGGAAGCAAAAAGTATTGCTCTTCCTGACTTAAGACTACATTGCAAAAGTATAGTAATCAAAACAGTACAGTGCAGACACAGAAACAGACATATGGATCAATGGATCAATGGAACAGAATAGAGAATCCAGAATATAAACCGAGACATATATGATCCATTAACCTATAACAAAAAAAGGCAAGAATATACAATAGGCAAAAGGCAGGCTCTTCAAGAGTAATGTTGGGAAAACTGAATAGCATCATGTAAACAAATGATACTAGAACATCTTCTCACAGCACTTTAAAAACAAACTCAAAGATTTAGATATGAGGCCTGAAACTGTAAAACTCCCAAAATTAAATCTAGGTAGTATGATCTTTAATACTGAGTCTTAAGAATATTGTTTTGTATCTGTACCCTGAGGCAAGAAACAAAAGCAAAAATAAACAAGTGGGACTTAATAAATCTTAAAATATTTTGTGTGGAGAAGGGAACCAACAACAACATGAAAGGCAACTTTCTGAACAGGAGAAGATATTTGCAAACATTATGTCTGAATAAGGAGTTAATATCCAAAATATATAAAGAACTCTCATAACTCAATACCAGACAAAACAAAATTAAAACAAGCAATTTTTTATTAAATTAAAAAGTGGGCAGAGAACCTGAATAAGCATTTTCCAAAGAAAACATACAGATGGCCAATAGGCACAGGAAAAGATACTCAACATTACTAATCATTAACGGAATGAAAATCAAAATCACAAAATATCACTGGACATCTGTTAGGATGGCTATTATCAAGAAGTCAAATGATGACAACTGTTGGGAAAGTTGTAGAGAAAATGGAATCCTTTTATACTATTGGTAGAAATATAAGTTGCTAGAGTCACTATGGAAAATAGTATGGAGTTGTCTCAAGAAGTTAAAAATAGGACTAGCCTATGATTCAGCAATTCCATTCCTGGATGTATATCTGAAGGAAACAAAACCACTATCTTAAAGGCATATCTTCACTCCTATGTTCAATGTAGCATTATTCACAGTAGCCAAGATACAGGCAATGACATATGTGTAAGCTGACAGATGAAAAGTAAGAGAAACTGTGGTATATGTGTATAACGGAATATGAGTCAGCCTTAAAAAAGAAGGAAATTCTGGTTTTTGTCACAACATGAATGAACCTATACACCATTTTGAGGCAAAACAAGGCAAACACAGAAAGACAAGTACTGCTATGCTATCACATTTATGTGGAATAAAAGAAAGTCAAATTTACAGAAACAGGAGAATGATTGTTGCCAGGGGCCAAGGGTGTGGGACACACAGAGACTAGTCAAGGGGTATGAACTTTCCATTGGAAGATGTGTAAAGTCTTAGAATATAAAGTATAACATGGTGACTCTAGTGTATAATACTGTATTATATAACTGAAATTTGCTAAGAGAATAAAATTGAAGTATTCCCATCAAAAAAAGTTGAATATGTGGTGATAAATGTGTTAATTAACTCAATGGTAGGAATCCTTTCACAATGTATATGTATATTAAATCATCACGTTATACACTTTGTATTAACATTTTACTTGTCAATATCTCAGTAAACCAGTGGGGGGTGAGGGGAGAGCACATTTAATTCTCACAATGATCCTCTTAGGTAAATACAGTAATAGATTTTCTCTGAGTGAAAGAACCTGAAGCTTAAAGGATATTAACCAGTTTGCCTGAGATCAGTAGCCAGTGGCAGAGTGAGGATTAGAAACAAGGTCTAATTTCAAAGCTCATGCTTCTGAATCATTACAGAATTTGTAAACATTTCTGTATGGTCCATATTACAACATTGAAAATTCATGTATATATGAATTTTTGTTTTAAAGTTAAAAGATATGATGATGAACAACAATAACAAAATGCATGATTTTCTCTAGTCCTAAACGTTACATGTCCCTTTCATGGTTCAGCATTAGTTCAGTCTGATGTCTAAAATTCTCTTCTATCCTGCCTAGCTCCCCCTAACTTGGTGAGAAGAAGTAGAGTATTTATGTATATACAAATTTATCTTTTAACCAAAGACAGAAATGATAGAAGAAGCAGAATTAAAGGTTCTGACTTCACCACCACAAACTCCCGGAGCTCAGTAAACTAAAGCTTGGAATTATATGAGGTCATTGAATATGTGTGTCTAACTAGCCTTACTCCTGACCTGTGGACCAAGATGATATCTACAAATCTTATTTAATATTTTCTCCCATAAACATCTCAGAATCCTTAAGGATGAAATTGTAAAATGTATAGACACCAAAAGTCTTTATTTAGGCTGTGTCAGTGAATAAAATGTCACATGGAAATCTGGGCAATTCCCAGATATGTATTTAAAATTTTTTTAAATATGACTTCTTTAAATTAATGGACTTTATCTTTTTAGATGATTGAGGTTTGAAGAAAAAATTGAGCAAAAAAATAAGAGCCTACATTTACTTCTCATCTCCCTCTAACTTAGAACTTACTTTATTTGTAACAACTTGCATTACTGCAGTACATTTGTTACAATTGATGAGCCAAGTTGATACAAGCACAGTTTGTTTTACTGTGCTTCACTTTACTATGCTTCACATATACTGTTTTTATAGTGAAAGTGAAAGTCGCTCAGTGGTGTCCAGCTCTTTGTGATCCCACGGACTGCAGCCCACCAGGCTCCTCTGTCCATGGCATTCTCCAGGCCAGAATACTAGAGTGGGTAACTGTTCCCTTCTCCAGGGGATCTTCCCAACCCAGGAATCGAAGCCAGGTCTCCCGCATTATAGGCAGATTCTTTACCATCTGAGCCTCCAGGGAAGGTTTATGACAACGCTACATGCATCAAGCAAGTTTGTTGATGCCATTTTCCCATCAGCATTTTCTCACTTTGTGTCTCTGTGTCACATTTTGGTAATTCTCATAGTATTTCCAATTTTTTAGTTATTATTTCTTGTCACAATGGTCTGTGAACAGTGATCTTTTATGTTACTATTGCAACTGTTTGTGGAGGCCATAAATCGCATCCACATGAGACAGTGAACTTAATCACTAAATGCTGTGTGTGTTCGATTGCTCCATTGACCAAGCATTCTCTGTCCTTCTCCTTCTCCTCAGGCCTCCTTATTCCCTGACACACAACAATATTGAAATTAGGCCAGTTAATAGCCCTGCAATGACCTCTAGATGTTAAAGTGAAAGAAAGAATCACATGTCTCTCTCTCACTTTAGATCAAAAGCTAGAAATGATTAAGCTCGGTGAGGAAGGCATGTCAAAAGCCAAGACAGAACAAAAACTATGTCTCTTGCACAAAACAGTTAGCCAACTTATAAATGCAAAAGGAAGTTTCTTAAAGGAGATCAAACATGCTACTCCAGCAAATGCACAAATAAGAAACAGCCTTACTGCTGACATGCAGAAAGTTGTAGTGGTCTGGATAGATGATTGAACAAGCTACCCCATTTCCTTAAGCCAATGCCTGACCCAGAGCATGGTCCTAACTCTATTTAATTCACAAAGGCTGAGAGAAGTGAAGAAGCTGCAAAAGAAAAGTTGGAAGCTAGCAGAGTTTGATTCATAAGGCTTTCAAAAAGAAAATATCTCCATTAACACAAAAGTGCAAGATGAAGCAGCACCTGCTGATATAGAAGCTGCAGCAAGTTATCCATAAGATCTATTCAGATAAGTACTGAGAGTGACTACATTAAATGACAGATTTTCAGTGTAGGTGAAACAACCTTCTATTGGAAGAAAATGCCATCTAGGACTTTCATACCTAGAGAGGAAAAATCAGTGTCTAGCTTCAAAGTTTCAAAGGACAAACTTACTATCTTGTTAGAGGCTAAAGCAGTTGGTGACTTTAAGTTAAAACCAGTGCTCATTTACCATTCTGAAAATCCTAGGGCACTTTACAATTATGCTAAATCTACCTGCTTGTGCTCTATAAACAGAGCCTCAAAACCTGGATGACAGCACATCTATTTACGACAAGGATTACTGAAGATTTTAAAGCCACTGTTGAGACCCACTACTTGGGAAAAAGGATTCTTTTCAAAATAGTTTTGGTCAATGACAATGCACCTGGTCACGTAAGAACTCTGATGGAGATATAAGATGAGATTCATGCCATTTTCATGCCTGCTAATGCAACATCTATTCTGAAGCTCATGGATCAAGGAATAGTTGTGGCTTTCAAGTCTTATTCTTTAAGGAATACATTTCATAAAGCTAAATCTGCAGTAGACAGTTATTCCTCTAAAGGGTCCTTCTGTAACAGATTTACCATGAAGAACACTTGTGATTTATAGTAAGAGTCAAAATATCAACATCCACAGGAGTTTAGAAGAAACTGATTCCAAACTTCATGGACAACTTTGAAGAATTTCATGACTTCAGTGGAGAAAGTCACTGCAGATATGATGAAAATATTGAGTGAACTAAAATTAGAAGTGGTGCCTAAAGATGTGACTGAATTACTACAATCTCATGATAAAACTTTAATTGATGAGGGGGTGCCTCTTATGAATGAGCAAAGAAAGTGGTTTCTTGAGATGGAAGCTACTCCTGGTAAAGACACTGTGAAGATTGTTGAAATGACAACAAAGAATTGAAAATATTACATAAACTGAGTTAATAAAGCAGAGGTAGGCTTTGGGAGGCTTGTCTCCAAATTTGGAAGAAATTCTAGTGTGGGTAAAATGCTATCAAATAGCATTGCACGGTACAGAGAAATCATTTGTGAAAGGAATAATCAATCAATGTGGAAAATTTCACTGTTGTCTTATTTTGAGAAGTCCCCATCAACCACCCTACCTTTGTCATCCATCACCCTGATCCATCAGCAGCCATCAACGCCAAGCTAAGACCTTCTATCAGCAAAAAGATTGATTTACTAAAGGTTCAGATGATGGTTAGTATTTTTTAGCAATAAAGTACTTCTAATTAAGGTGTGCAAAAAAAAAAGTGTGCACATAGGCTTCGTTTCTTGTTTTTTACACATAATGCTATTGCATACTTAATAGACTATGGTATACTGTAGACACAAGTTTTTAGATAAATTGGAAAACCAAAAACTTTGTGTGACACTGTTTTTTTATTTGCTTTACTGTGGTGGTGCAGAACTGAATCCACAAAATCTCTGCAGTATGCCTATACATTTTTATTAACTAAAGCTCAGAGTTTACATTGGGTTTCACTCAGTGTTGTGCATTCTATGGGTTTTGAAAAATGTATAATGGCATGTATTCACCATTATAGCCTCCTAGAATTTCACTGCCCAGAGTACCCTCTATGTTCTGATGGCCCTCTGATGACCTTCTGTGCTCCACCTGGTCAAACCTCCTTCTCCCTTTATCCTCTGACAACCACTGAACTTTTCCCTGTCTCCAATGCTTTGCCTTTGCTGGAATGTCATGTAGTTGGCATTAAACAGTTTGGAAGCTTCAGATTGGCTTCTTTTTCTTTATATCTTTTTATGACTTGATAGCACATTTCTTTTTAGAACTGAATAATATTCTACGGTATGGTTATAGCAGTTTGTGTATATATTCACCTATTGAAGGACACCTTAATTGTACTAGTTTTGGTAGTTGTGAATGAAGTTGCTATAAACATCCTTAGGCAGGTTTTTGTGTGAGTAACTTGCCTGAGGTCACATAGTGGTGGGCCAGACCTGACCACCTGGTTCCAGAGCTCATCCTACAGAGTCTCCCTACAATGTTTTCTTAGGAGTAAAACAAAACTGAAACTCAGTGATTTCTTCGTAAGGTCTCCAGATGATTCCAGGTCTCCAATTGGTTTCTTGATTTCAGACTCAATCCTCTCAAAATCATCCCACACATAGCTACCACTAACAAAAATGAAACCTGTTTTCTGCCTCAAACTTTCCTGACCCTCCTATAAAAGAAGAGCTAGGTCCCTTAGCACAACGCCCAAGAGACTTTATGTGAGCAGGTCTCTGCTTCATAACCTCTGTACACCTTCCCACATTGACATTGCAGCAACAGATAACAGTCTGTAGTTTCTTACACACACTCCATAATCTCTAATTAGTTTCTGAAACACATGACTATATGGGCAGTTCTTACACCAAAGTCTCATTCCATCAGGGAAACACCTATCAACCCATGGCCAGGAATCCTTTCCACACCGGACACTCCTCTTAACTCCACACACTTCACTGAGGATGAGCCCTCCTCTACACTAGTCAAATCTCCCTTAGAATTTTATTTATGGATTCTGTATTAAAGTCATAATACAGGGGTCAAATTTTGCCTTTAAACTACAGGCTTTTTGAAGGCAGAATAGACCTCATTCCCTTCTGTTCATATATAAACGTTATATAATTTAAAATTTGACCAACACTGGGAAATGAAAGAGTGATCTAGTGATTTGCCCTGGCCCCTAAATAATTCTCCATCACCGTTAAGCAGTTCAGGTACTTTTGAATGGAGTCATCACTAAGAAAACTCAGGAGTGGGAGGAGGGAGGCACAGGAGCTCTGCTTGGTACCTGAGCCTAGTCTGGGGCCTGCATCTCCTGGGAGCTCACCAAGCCTCTTGACCAGTTTGCAGTAAATGGGGCAGAGCCTGAAAGGAGTGGCATAGAGTATAATAAAGCTGAGTATTCTGTCTCAAAATAGGACCAGAGACTAGGTAACACATGGATCAAAAGATGCTGAGTCAGTGTTAGTGAAATTTTCCAACTGCATCATGGCTTCTTTAGAAAAGTTTTAACTGAAAATATCCATGTTTTATTTCACATCATGCCCTCGCACAAAACTCCCAAGCTGTAAACCTTAATACAACAAGCTTCCTGTTTTTAGTCAAAGCAGTCTAGTGAAGAGCACAGTTGCCATGTTTTACAAGATATTTTTCTCCCTCCAATTCTTTTAAGCATGCAGTGTGATTTAATGCCACTCTCGCCCTTTTTGAAAACCTAACAATGCTGGTTTATTTCTTGGTTATAACAAGTCACTTGCTTTAATGTGTCAGTTTTCTCAGAAGGCTGCCCATAATAGAACTGTCTTGATAACTTCAAAATAAAGCCTAAGAAATTGATTTTAGAAGGTAAAACCCTACTATTGCAAGCTCTTTGTAGGTGTGCGTGCCAAATCAGGCTATTGACATTAACCTAGCTGACTTTAATTTCAATTCATTCACTCAACAAGCAAGTATTGAGTCCTACATTTATAATATCACCTTAAAATAGATTGAAAGACTTGACAAGGAACTTGCTAAATAATCTCTTAAGCTTGTTGACATGAATAACTCCTGATTTATGTTGAATGAAGAGAGTTCTTGGTATTGAGTGTTTACTCATCTTCCTTTTTATCAGTCAGGGAAAAAAATTAACCCTCTAGAGAGGAAAAAAAAAATCACGAAATATAGTATAATCCAGCTAGAAAGGGAAATAAACATTAGACTAGCTCAGCCTTCCTCAAGATACTGAAATCTGAAAACCAAGTTTTCCCAACTTCCCTTTGGCAAGTTTTCCCTTGCCAAAATTCTCATAGCAAGAAAAGGCTGGGCTGTTTAGTAAGCATTTTCATTATTTTGTTACAGTGAATTCTCAAATGTAAAATGTATCATAGTTAAACATCAGTGTAAGTCTCTCAGTTGTATCCAACTCTTTGCCATCCCACAGACTGCAGCCCACAAGGCTCCTCCGTCCATGGAATTCTCCAGGCTAGAATACTGGAGTGGGTTGCCATTCCCTTCTCCAGGGGATCTCCCCAACCCAGGGATCAAACTCAGGTCTCCTGCATTGCAGGCAAATTCTTTACCATCTGAGCTAATAGGGAAGTCCAAACATCAGCGGAAGAAGGTATTTAAGAGGCTTATTTTTAAATAAATTGATTCTAAATTAAGTACTTTTTTAGATTACTCATTTTTCTCTTCTGTGAAATAAGAAACTGTGAAATAAGATGTGAAATAAGAAAAATTGTTACACCATTTTCCAAGAGAGCAAGTATGTCAAAGCCATGGATACAGAGATGCAGTTTTGTTCACAGTGACACACAGATACACAATTTCAGGTTAAGGTACTATTACTATTCTCTACTGCCATCAATTCTGAATATTTTTCCTAAATGCAATTTATTCCAATTAATATCTTAATAATTTCAGCTGTAAAGTAGGGATAATAATAGTGCCTGCCTTCTGGGTTTGTTGTGTGAAATGAATGAACATATATATATATATATATATATATATAAAGCACTTACAGTGATGTAGCACACAGCTGGTGTTATTTAAGTGTTAGATATTACTATTCATTCAAAAGCTGTGATATATTTACAAGTTAGACATGTTGTCTAATTTGTGTTCACAATTCAGATAGTATGAAAGCATGGGCTATCAGAAACCAAACTAACCTCACCAGTAACAAATAGGAGTGTGAGGAGTACCCAAAAAACTCATCTCCATAAAAAGATGATTATGTAAGAAGGTTAGAGTTGTCTAGGTTGAATTTTAAATGTGCTTGAGAAGCAGGCTTAGCTATTTTTGAAAGTGGTAGAAATCTATTTGTGTTGCTTTGCAAATGAAGATGTGTACTATAAAGATGGCATTAAAGACATAAATGGCCTAGATTCAGTTAGGCTAGTTGGAGGCCTACAGAAGAATTAGAGGCTGGGGAATAGACCAAGAGCTGATGGACTACGGAACAAGGAAAGGAGGAGAAAGTGGAAATAATTAGCTGGGCAGAGATGTACAGAGGTGGTATCATAGGAAGGAAATAAAAGAATATCAAAAATGAGGGGAAAAGATAGGTGACAGAAAACTGAGAGGTGGCAGAAGGGCAAACCTGTGGACAGGAGGTAGAATGAGGACATGGAGGCTGTCAGAGTGATCTGAACTCATGCAGTCTAAGAAGAGGCTGAGAGCAGGGCCTACTGCCTTAGAAGCACAGGAAGGGAAGAGCAGGAGTGACCACTTAAATCTTAGTATCTGAGCCACCCCTGTATCCCCAGTGGGGTCACTGAGTGCTTACCAACATGGTGAAATTGCCTGAACTACATGAAACTTTAACACATTAAATTCTGTGAATAGTGCCTGTTTCACACCACAGTACTCACACACAAGAATAAAACGTGGCTGTGCATCAGAGTTTTCCCTAGTGGCTCAGACAGTAAAGAGTATGCCTGCAGTGTGGAGGACCTGGATTCAAACTCTGGGTCGGAAAGATCCCCTGGAGAAGAGAATGGCAACCCACTCCAGTATTCTTGCCTGGAGAACCCTACGGACAGAGGACCCTGGAAGGCCCCAATCTACGGGATTGCATCCAAATTCTTGTTGCATCTTATTTAATGGAAGCTGGCAGAAAGAGAACCTAGCAGTGTGCCCAGGACAGAAAGGGGCTGCTGTCTGCTGTCGTACAAGTGGAAGTCAAGCTGGGACGGCACAGATGAGAAGTAGAAGCAAGGTGTCCTGGTGATGAGGTGAGGGGTACTGGGACAGCAACGCCAAACTTAGCAACAGAGAGATATTGAGATGGGCATGGAGTAAATGTGCACATAATTCATCTCAGGGTAGTGGGGTTAATTTGAGGGTTTCCTTTGCAAAATGTATTTTCCAAATTTTTCAAACATAAATATTTGATTTTGATGATTAAAAAGACAGTTTTCCAAAAACAAAGAAAAAAAAAATCAAAGTAAAAGCTGGTGAGGATAGTGCTCCCTGGGCAAACCTGTATTTCCTGTTCACACATTGTAGTTCCTGCTCCCACGTGCCTTCAAAGTGCCCTCCACCATCTGACAACCTGCTTTAGGGGATTGGCATCTCAGGTTGAGGAGGACTGCCCCCCATCTGGCGGCAATACCATCTTACTCTTACAATCAGCTCCATTATGGCACAAAATTTTCCTGGGGTATAATTTTGAGGACACAGACCTTGAGATGTGTCTGCAAGCCCTCATCATCAGTAGAAACTTTAAGCTGTTTCCCCTCTAAATAGATACACTGAGTAAAATTGTTTTACAGGAAATATATGTGATCTTGAGCCAGAGAGTTTGGAAGCTGGCTCCATCATTTATTAGCTGTATATTAGTTAATCACTGTGTGTTTTATTTCCAAAATTACTGAAAAAGGGTAATAAACTTACGCTATGCATTATAAGGATTAGACATGAAATTTTAAAGTGTCTAGTGTATGACAGATATAAGGTGTTCAACAACAATAGAAAATAGCTGTTATTATTGTTAAACTGGGGAGGTGATATAACATGGCTGATTATGCACTTAAAGAGCATACCATTTAGGCAGACAGGCAAGCTAATGATTATACAGAGTGTAGGAAGTGTGCTGATAGATCTATGTTCTAGGAACCTGGAGGTGGGCACACACATTAGACTGGGAGAGGACAGGTTTCCTGAGTGAAATGATGCTTGTACTGAATCTTGATGAGAAGAGAGTCTACCACAGGGTCAGGCTTAGGGTGAAACAGAGAGGCACCAGCCTCAAGCACAAAATCTAAAAGGGGAGGGGGCAAATACTCAATAATCAATAGAAATAATGTTTTAATGCAATACTTTAAAAGTTGAATTAGCAAACTGTAGCCTGCAGGTTGACTGCTTGTTTGTATAAAGTTGTATTGGAGCAGAGGCCACCTTTAGGTAAGTTAAGGCAGGGGTATAGAAATGCAGGATCAATTTCTGTCTTTATTTCAGGTTTGAATTTTCTTGATTATTATAATTATTTTTTTCCATTTATTTTTATTAGTTGGAGGCTAATTACTTTACAATATTGTAGTGGTTTTTATTTTTTAATTTATTATTTTCTTTATCACTGCACTTATTGGCAACTCCTTAGACTTTCTACTTCAGAGGAGTGACTTACCCTATGATGAGAAGATATCAAGGCAAAGGAGACCGAGAAGTTAGGGGATTCCAAAAGGGAAAGAGGCATTGTGAAGACCCTGGGGGCAGGCATGGAATGCTATCCTCACAGAAAATAAGAAGACGGCTCTGCGGGGCTGGAACAGAGAGAGCAGGAGGGAGAAGGGCAGGTGAAGGGTCAGAGAAGCTGGGCAAGGCCAGATCTTGAAGAACTGTTAAATACAAGCTTAAAATAATTAAATCCTAGCGAAGCATCAACCATTCTCACTAGCAGATTGACGGGATAACATTTTTGTTTGAGGGAAAACAACTCTTGGGGAGCCAAGACCAAAGTATGTAAGAGGCTATTTTCAGTTCAGTTCAGTTGCTCAGTCATGTCCAACTCCTTGCGGCCCCATGAATCTCAGCACCCCAGGCATTCCTGTCCATCACCAACTCCCGGAGTTTACTCAAACTAATGTCCGTCGATCCAGTGATGCCATCCAGCCATCTCATCCTCTGTCTCCCCCTTCTCCTCCTGCCCCCAATCCCTCCCAGCATCAGGGTCTTTTCCAATGAGTCAACTCTTCACATGAGGTGGCCAAAGTACTGGAGTTTCAACTTCAGCATCAGTCCTTCCAATGAACACCCAGGACTGATCTCCTTTAGGATGCACTGGTTGGATCTCTTTGCAGTCCAAGGGACTCTCAAGAGTCTTCGCCAACACCACAGTTGAAAAGAATCAATTTTTCAGGGCTCAGCTTTCTTCACAGTCCAACTCTCACATCCATACATGACCACTGGAAAAACCATAGCCTTGATTAGACGGACCTTTGTTGGCAAAGTAATGCCTCTGCTTTTTAATATGCTGTCTAGGTTGGTCATAACTTTCCTTCCAAGGAGTAAGCGTCTTTTAATTTCATGGCTGCAGTTACCATCTACAGTGATTTTGGAGCCCAAAAAATAAAGTCTGACACTGTTTCCACTGTTTCCCCATCTATTTCCCATGAGGTGATGGGACCAGATGCCATGATCTTAGTTTTCTGAATGTTGAGCTTTAAGCCAACTTTTTCACTCTCCTCTTTCACTTTCATCAAGAGGCTTTTTAGTTCCTCTTCACTTTCTGCCATAAGACTGGTGCCATCTGCATATCTGAGGTTATTGATATTTCTCCCAGCAAACTTGATTCCTTCTTGTGCTTCCTCCAGCCCAGCGTTTCTCATGATGTACTCTGCATATAATTTAAATAATCAGGGTGCCAATATACAGCCTTGACGTACTCCTTTTCCTATTTGGAACCAGTCTCTTGGTCCATGTCCAGTTCTAACTGTTGCTTCCTGACCTGCATACAGGTTTCTCAAGAGGCAGATCAGATGGTCTGGTATTCCCATCACTTTCAGAATTTTCCACAGTTTATTATGAGCCACACAGTTGAAGGCTTTGGCATAGTCAATAAAGCAGAAATAGATGTTTTTCTGGAACTCTCTTGCTTTTTTGATGATCCAGAGGATATTGGCAATTTGATTTCTGGTTCCTCTGCCTTTTCAAAAACCAGCTTGAACATCTGGAATTTCATGGTTCACGTATTGCTGAAGCCTGGCTTGGAGAATTTTGAGTATTACTTTACTACTGTGTGAGATGAGTGCAATTGTGCGGTAGTTTGAGCATTCTTTGGGATTGCATTTCTTAGGGATTGGAATGAAAACTGATGTTTTCCAGTCCTGTGGCCACTGCTGAGTTTTCCAAATTTGCTGGCATATTGAGTGTAGAGGTTCGTGACATTGTACAGGAGACAGGGATGAAGACCATCCCCATGGAAAAGAGGCTATTTTAGTCACAGGTAAAAGGATGGTGACATGAATTATGGAGTAGACAGTGTGGGAGAGCAGAAGGGCCTGGGTTCACAGACATCTAGAAGGAGGGAACCTTGACTAAGCATTGACAATAACTATCCTAAAAGGTTCTCTTCCTCTCTCTGCTAGAAAGATGGCAATGCCATTCACCTAGATAAGTCATACAGGAGGAAGAGCAAGTCTGGAGGAAGATGATGATGGGGTTGGTGTGGTTCAGGTAAGAGGTATAAATGGAAATAACATTACAGGCTTATTGTAATCACCAGGAGAATTTCCAAAACTCCACTGGAATGATAGACACTATGTGAGCAGGCACCAAACTCAGTCCTTTGTCTTGGAAAAGTCACCTGGGCGATGTGAGGCTGTGGAGACCTGCCTTGCACAGGAGTCTATGAACCTCTAATGCTCAGAGTTCCCCTCAGAGAAAAACACTCATCGGTGTGTCTTTGTAAAGTTGCTAAGCCTGTCCCTCTAGTCATTACTGAAGGAACTAGGAGCTGGTGCCCAAGGGAAGTCAACTACCAGAGAGGTGCTTTGGTCCCAAATCCACTCTTAAGGTCCCTTTGTATAGGAAGTTGATAAAATGTCCTTAGTGTAATCTACCAGAAGTAAGCATATCCAAAAAAAGCAGCAGGGATTAATAGATGCCTGTTCTGAGGAAACAATAAAATGACCGAAGTATGTGGGGGAGCTGTTATATCCTGTTTAGCAATGAGCTGTTGACACTTCTCCCTGAAGCTGGCTGTCCACATTGTCTGGCCATGGAATCCTTGGGACTCATCCTAAACCAACAGCAGACAAGACAGGTTTTGGTGCATGGGGTCACAAAGAGTTGGACATGACTGAGTGATTGAACAACATTTTTGGGTAATCCCTATAAGCCCCTGACATGTCATTAACATGTGTAGCTTTTTTTCCATGCAACCTAAAAAACTATCGGTGAAGTAAGGCCCCTTTCTCTGGAAGAGCCAGAAGACCAAAGTCTGAGGGCAAGGTTGTGACAGAAACCAGAAGCTCATAGCTAATAAGGTTAGGACATAGGCAAATTCCAGGAACAAAACTGAGTCACGAGCCAGCACAGGAATCAGATCCTGAAGACTGACAATGGGAAACCTAAGGAGGAGCCCCAACAAAACTCATTCAACAGTGACCTGGCCAAGTCCGTTCTCTGTGCCTCGTTTTCCTAATCTGCAAAATGGAGTTAATCTTAGTATTTCTACATGGGGTTGTGATGAGGATTAAATGAATTAAATGTGTAATGTCCTTACAGCCAGGAGTAAACAAACATTATGTAAATGGCTGTCAAAAATACACTATTTGCTTTTATAAAAATTGACTTGTATTGGCCATTTTCTCCCTTCTTAGACACTAGGTAGCTTCTGACACATATCACAACTAAAGTTAACCAATTGCCAAATGTACCCCAAGGTCCTGGGTCAAGAAGATCCCCTGGAGGAAGGCACAGCAACCCATTCCATTATTCTTGCCTGGAGAATCCCTTGGACAGAGGAGCGTGGCGGGTTACAATCCATGAGGTCACAAAGAGTCAGACACAGCTGAAGTGACTTAGCGCAGCGCAGACACACATCAAGGCCAACAGTTGCTTGACTCAGTTTAGGGTTAAACTTTCTCAATTCGGTTTATTTAACAGCTGTATACAGGACTGCCAGGACATATTAATACATTCTCCAGTGAATCTGAGGAAATGAGCACTTGTGTCTACACTGGATATTTAGTTTATAGGGTTACTTGTAGGGGGGAAAATATCATCGTACTCTGATGTAGTTCCTAATAAGGCCACCAATCAACAGTAAAAGAATGTCTTTCAAAGTGAAGAAACAACAGTTAACAAAGTCAATTGTTGTGAATGTCCTTTACTTCCATAGTCTAATTTTCCTGTTTGATAATAAGCATCTACTTTAGTTTTTTTTTTCTATAAAATATGCTGTTTCTGATTCTGAAGTAATTCTTCTAATTGATACATATGCAATTCATTTTATATAATTTTTAATTGGCTAGAAAGAAAAGAAAGGGAAATTTTCATTGAGAAACTACAATGGTTTATGTACTATGTGCTTCACTGTTACACATTTTTCTCATTAACTTCTCATTGCACACGTATAAAGTTAGCAATATCATCCTCACTTAAAATGCAATTAAAGAATCGAGAATTGTTTACTCTTCTTATAATATTGAATCCAGAAGATCATGTTAAATTGTAAACACTTTTTGTTCACATTTTCATAAATGATGAATTCCACATTAACAATGAAAGAAGATAATACAGTGCTTTGTTTTGAATTTTATTTATTTATTTTTGCCTCTCTTCACAACTTGAGGAATTTTTAGTTCCTTGACCAGGGAGTGACCAGGGGCCCTTGCCAGTGGGAGCTCAGAGTGCTAACCACTAGACTGCTAGGGAATTCCCAAGGCTCTAGCCTTCTAAGAACTGCTCACAGTGAGTATTCACGCTGATTCCCTCTGGTAAATGCTTGATGTGTGACATCTTCACTTCCCTTTAGACATCCCAAATCTTCCAAGAATTAGGGTACAGGACTGCCAAAGAGCAAAGATTTAATATTGTGCTTTAACTTGACTTAATTCTAACATTTTGGAGCCTGTTAACCTAAGGTTTAATGGATTTCCCCAATTGGCTTAGTGATAAGGAATCTGCCTACAATGCTGGAGACTCAGGTTCAATTCCTGGGTTGGGAAGATCCCCTGGAGGAGGAAATGGCAATCCACTCCAGTTTTCTTTACCTAGAAAATTCCATGGACAGAGGAGACTGGCAGGCTACAGTCCACAGAATCACAGAGAGTTGGACATGACTGAATGTCTGAGGAGGCCTTACAAATAGCTGTGAAAAGAAGAGAAGCAAAAAGCAAAGGAGAAAAGGAAAGATATTCCCATTTGAATACAGAGTTCCAAAGAATTGTAAGGAGAGATAAGAAAGCCTTCCTCGGTGATCAATGCAAAGAAATAGAAGAAAACAAAATGGGAAAGACTAGAGATCTCTTCAGGAAAATTAGAGATACCAAGGGAACATTTCAGGCAAAGATGGGCTCAATAAAGGACAGAAATGGTATGCACCTAACAGAAGCAGAAGATATTAAGAAGAGGTGGCAAGAATACACAGAAGAACTATACAAAAAGATCTTCATGACCCAGATAATCATGATGGTGTGATCACTCACCTAGAGCCAGACATCCTGGAATGAGAAGTCAAGTGGGCATTAGGAAGCATCACTATGAACAAAGCTAGTGGAGGTGATGGAATTCCAGTTGAGCTATTTCAAATCCTGAAAGATGATGCTGTGAAAGTGCTGCACTCAATATGCCAGCAAATTTGGAAAACTCAGCAGTGGCCACAGGACTGGAAAAGGTCAGTTTTCATTCCAATCCCTAAGAAAGGCAATCCCAAAGAATGCTCAAACTACCGCACAATTGCACTCATCTCACATGGTAGTAAAGTAAAGCTCAAAATTCTCCAAGCCAGGCTTCAGCAATACGTGAACCATGAAATTCCAGATGTTCAAGCTGGTTTTCGAAAAGGCAGAGGAACAAGAAATCAAATTGCCAATATCCTCTGGATCATCGAAAAAGCAAGAGAGTTCCAGAAAAACATCTATTTCTGCTTTATTGACTATGCCAAAGCCTTCAACTGTGTGGCTCATAATAAACTGTGGAAAATTCTGAAAGTGATGGGAATACCAGACAATCTGACCTGCCTCTTGAGAAACCTGTATGCAGGTCAGGAAGCAACAGTTAGAACTGGACATGGACCAAGAGACTGGTTCCAAATAGGAAAAGGAGTACGTCAAGGCTGTATATTGGCACCCTGATTATTTAACTTATATGCAGAGTACATCATGAGAAACACTGGGCTGGAGGAAGCACAAGATGGAATCAAGATTGCCAGGAGAAATATCAATAACCTCAGATATGCAGATGGCACCAGCCTTATGGCAGAAAGTGAAGAGGAACTAAAAAGCCTCTTGATGAAAGTGAAAGAGGAGAGTGAAAAAGTTGGCTTAAAGCTCAACATTCAGAAAACTAAGATCATGGCATCTGGTCCCATCACCTCATGGGAAATAGATGGGGAAACAGTGGAAACAGTGTCAGACTTTATTTTTTGGGCTCCAAAATCACTGTAGATGGTGATTGCAGCCATGAAATTAAAATACACTTACTCCTTGGAAGGAAAGTTGTGACCAACCTAGATAGCATATTAAAAAGCAGAGGCATTACTTTGCCAACAAAGGTCCGTCTAATCAAGGCTATGGTTTTTCCAGTGGTCATGTATGGATGTGAGAGTTGGACTGTGAAGAAAGCTGAGCCCTGAAAAATTGATTCTTTTCAACTGTGGTGTTGGCGAAGACTCTTGAGAGTCCCTTGGACTGCAAAGAGATCCAACCAGTGCATCCTAAAGGAGATCAGTCCTGGGTGTTCATTGGAAGGACTGATGCTGAAGTTGAAACTCCAGTACTTTGGCCACCTCATGTGAAGAGTTGACTCATTGGAAAAGACCCTGATGCTGGGAGGGATTGGAGGCAGGAGGAGAAGGGGGAGACAGAGGATGAGATGGCTGGATGGCATCACTGGATCGACGGACATTAGTTTGAGTAAACTCCAGGAGTTGGTGATGGACAGGGAAGCCTGGGGTGCTGAGATTCATGGGGTCGCAAAGAGTTGGACACGACTGAGCGAATGAATTGACTGAACTGACTGAATGAGGGACTGAGCACACACACAGTGTTTATGGGAGATGTGCCTTCTTGTTTGAAAACACTCAGAGCTTCTTACTTAACAACACAGACTATGCTACTCTTCTGTCACAGCCAGAAATCTCACTGTAGGGACAAAAAGAGGAAAAGGAAAAGTTATCCAATTTTTAAGCTTCTTCTTTAACTTTCCAGATTTAATTGAGTGGTATCTTTTTTTTTTTTTTTTTTAAGGATCTAATTGTATCAACTGAGAAGAGTTTCTCCTTTACTCAGTAAAAGGAGCTTCAGATCTTCTTTATTTAACAAAGCAAAAATGGCAATCAGAAATATCATCAAAATTATTATCCTCTCAACTCATCTTCCTTCTATATTTATTCTTTGGTTTAGCCTTCTAAAAGCACTAACAAAATACAAGAGTAGCCACTGCAGAAAATTACCAACTGATAAATTACATTTATAGTTAAGGGATTTTTTTATTGTTGTTTATTTTGTTTTGTTTTTAAATAAAAGTCCATGAAGTCTATTTGAACAAAATAACAACAATAAATAACTTTATGGGAAAACTTGATGTTTACTAGAATCCCAGAAAGAGTGAAAATGCCTTTGAAAGGACAGGATCTTAGGAAGTTCTGGGGACTCAGTAGCAGAAATTCATGGATTTTCTAGAACGCTGTCTAGAGTTACTGAGCTTCCAGAAAGTTTCAGAGTCTGTGTCTTTTGGGTCAATAATTCCAAATCCCTGGAAAGGAAAATCTGATTGACCTCACTAACCCAGGTAATCACCCTTGGATTAGCCCTCCAGAGGTTTCCACATCTCTCTCTTTCTCTCTCTCACACACACACACACAGACACACATATGTAAGCAAGAATGTTTCTGTCGTGGGAGACAGTGGCAATGTGATACACCGTCCTGAACATCCACTTTCATGATTAATAGCAATTATGTCCTAGGAAATGCCGTCTCTCTTGCCATGTATCCTCAAAACACAGTGTGACTGCATCTGAATGCCAGGAAGGTGTGAGGTTGCGTTAGTTAGTGTCAGAGAGGGGTGCTACTTTGGAGTATGAAGAGGGTTTGAGTGGCAGAGGCACATAAGCAACAAAGGAAAAGGCTAAATAAAAAAAGAAGCAAAATAATTAACACCAAATCCTGCCCCTCAGATACTGTGAATACAATAAACTCCTGCATGATAAAGTGCTTTTTCTTAGTGGTGCTGAAAGTCAAGTGTCTTGTTTCTCTTTGTGTTCCAATCTGATTCCAGATTAGTGATTCCAAATTTAAAACAGTTGCTTTTCACAGCTCAAGACCATTTTGCCATAGTAAACAATTCATATTACTCTTTAACTTGTGTATACCTAGATCTCAAAGTGATACTATGTAACACAATACCAGTTTTATTTATTTTTTTTGAATTAGCAACTAGAGGAACCTTGAACACTAGAATTGAAAATACTGATAATTTTATTTACATAAAAGTTCTTAATATGATGCATTAACTTTTTCCAAAACAATTTCATTTTTATTTAAAACTTTGATATTCAATAATTTAACTTATAGTTTGACTTTTCATTAAAAGATCATTTAAATGTTTTAGTAAACAGTATTAAAAATACTTTTCTTATTTTCAAACTTTGCATTTAATTCTTGTTAAAAAATAAATGCAAACTTTATCCCTTTTAAATATAATTTCATTTTATTGTTTAATTGATTCTAACCTAAAACAGAATACAATTTATACTATTGTCTTGGTATTAATAATATAATTTGTGATTTATTTAAACTCAGGCAAGAAAAATCATTTCTGGGAATAAATAATAAAGAATTTTTGAATTATGTGCATCTTTATTTTTTTATTCACCTTAGCATTGTCAGTCCATCAAGTGTGCATTCATGTACATGCAATAATTATATTGAGTCATCTTGTTACTTTGGCAACTTTTAGTCATATAAAAGTCCTGGATTTACAGATTTGTCATTATTTTGTTATTCCAAGGTATATTTGTCAAAATAGAAGGTTAGAAGATATATAACAGTGCATTAGCTTGATTTGTGATTTAAATGTCTAGACAATAAAAGCTAGTCAATATTCAGTCAAACTCCATTTGACTCTTGCAACAGGCTTCTTAATATTAGAGGCAGAGCTACATTTATGATTTTCTCTTTATAGCTTCTCCCTTCTCATTCATTGTTTACCTCTGTTACTCTCTGACTCTTTACAGAACTGGCCCTAAGCCTTGCTAGCAGATCCAGACAAACCATGGGAACAAAATCAAACCCTACAGAACAATGATGCAATATTTGGAGAGACCTGTCCTACTGGTAAGAGCTATACTTGTGTACAGTGTTATCACATGGAAGCATCATTGATTTAAGGTTGCACAGATAACAAAGTAGCATGTACACAATTCTTTGTTCTTTGCGGGTGTAGTCATTCTCACATTCTTTTGTTCCACGACATATAAGGCAAATTCCTTCAGTAGCCCTATAACCATCTGATTATAGCTACTATTACAAGGTCCTTCTCTGAGAATTTAAAGCATCTCATCACTGAGCTTTTTACTCTTCACAGGGTTACTTTTTCCAGAATGTTGTATACTTGGAATCATAGAGAATGTAGCTTTTTCAGATTTTTTTTCAGGTAGTAATGTTTATTTTGGGTTCATCTGCATTTTTTTACTGGCTTAATATCTCATTTATTTTTATCACTAATTAATATTCAGGGCAACCCAGGTATCGTTAGTGGTAAAGAACCTGCTTGGCAATGCAGAAGACATAAGAGACTCTGGTTCGATCCCTGGGTCAGGAAGATCCCCTGAAGGAGGGAATGGAACCCACTCCAGTATCTTTGCCTGGACACTCCCATGAACAGAGGAGCCTAGCGGGCTACAGTCCATGGGATCTCAAAGAGTCGGACATGACTGAAGCCATTTAGCCTGCAAATAATATTCATTGTATGGTGGGATGTGCAAGTTTATCTTTTTACCAATTGAAGAACATTTTGATTGACTCCAGGTTTTGGCAATTATGAATAAAGCTGCTATAAACATCCACATTCAGGTTTTGTGTGGATATCAGTTTTCAGCTCCCTGGTTAAATATCGAGGAGCATGATTCCTGGATTGCATGGTAAAAGTGTATTTAGCTTTCTTAGAAACTGACAAACTGTCTTCCAAAGTGGATATGCCATGTCCTCAGCAATTAATGAGAGCATCTGTTGCTCCGCATCTTTACCAGCATTTGGTGTAGTTAGCATTTTGAATTTTGGCCCTTCTAATTGGTATGTCATGATATCTCATTGTTTAACTTGAAAATTCTCTAGTGAGATATGATGTTGAACACCTTTTCATATGTTTACTTACTATTGATATTTGGATATATGCTTTGGTGAGATGTCTGTTTAGGTCTTTTGCTCATTTTTTAATTAGGCTGTTCATTTTGTTACTGTTTAGTTCTTTGTACATTTTGGATAACAGTCTTTTATCAGATGTGTCTTTCATAAATATTTCTCCCAGTCTATGTATTATCTTCTCATTTTCTTGACATTGTCTTCTGCAGGTTAGAAGCTCAAATTTAATGAAGTCCATCTTACCAATTATTTCTTTAATGAATTGTGCCTTTGGTGTTGTACCCAAAAAGTCATTGCCAAACCTAAGGCAATCTAGGTTTTTCTCCTACTTATCCTCTTGAAGTTTTATAGTTTTGAGTTTTACATTAAGGTCCATAATCCATTTTGAGTTAATTTCTGTGAAGTGAATAGTATCTTTGTCTGGATTGCTTTTTAAATGTCCAGTTATCCCAGCAATATTTGGTAAAAAGATTATCTTGGTTCCATTGTATTTTTCCTGTTCCTTTGTAAAAAATCAGTTGATTATATTTATGTGGGTTTCTTTCTGGGCTCTCCATTCTGTTCCATTGATCTATCTGTTCAGTATCACACAGTCTTGATAACTGTGGCATCATAGTCAATTTTGAAGTTGAATAATGTCAATCCTCCAACTTTATTCTTCTTAATATTAAGT
This sequence comes from Dama dama, assembly GCF_033118175.1. Lineage (NCBI taxonomy): Eukaryota > Metazoa > Chordata > Mammalia > Artiodactyla > Cervidae > Dama > Dama dama. The sequence goes on from NC_083702.1 coordinate 38,597,257, forward strand.
TACTTATTTTTAGCTTTTTGCCTCTTCAAATACTCCTTGGAATCAGTTTGTTGATACCCACAAAAATACCTTGTTGAGATTTTGATTGATATTGCATTGAATATACAATCAAGTTGGAAAAACAAACATCTTGACAATACTGAATTATCATAATCATGGATATAAAATCTTTTCCTAGTTAGTTCTTCTTCAATATCTTTCATCAGAGTTTTGTAGTTTTCCTTATATAGATCTTATACATATTTTATTAAGTTTATACCTACTTAAGAATTTAATTTAAGGAGGATGCTAATGTAAATGGCTAAGTGTTTTTTAGCTTCAAATTCCATTTGTTCATTGCTGGTATGTAGGAAAGGGATTGACTTTTGTATATTAATCTTGTATACTACAACTTTGCTATAGTTATTAATTCCAGGAGTTTTTTGTTGATTCTTTTGTATTTTCTACCTAGAAAATCATTTATTCTGTGAAGACAGCTTTATTCTTTTTAGTCTGTTTACATTTTATTTCCTCTTATTGTCTAATCTCATTAGCTAAGACATCCAGTACAATGTTAACAGTAGTGAGAGGGGACATCCTTGCCTTGTTTCTGAGCTGGGATGAAAAACTGTTAATTTCTTACCACTAAGTATAATCATAACTATAGGTTGTTTGCAGATGTTCTTTCATCACATTGATGAAGTGCCCCTGGATACCTTGTTTGCTGAAATCATGAATAAATATTGAATCAAATAAAAACTCAAATGATTTTTCTCCTTCTATTGGTATGACTATATGATTTTTCTTCTTTTGCCTGCAGCTATAAAGAACTTGCCTGCCAATGCAGGAGACATAAGAGACGTGGGTTCAATTCCTGGGTAGGGAAGAGCCCCTGGAAGAGGGTATGGCAACCCCCTCCAGTATTCTTCCATGGAACAAAGGAGCCTGGTGGGCTACAATCCATAGGGTCACAAAGAATCGGATACAACTGAAGTGACTTAGCACACAAGCATGCACATGATGAACTACAATAATTGATTTCTGCATGTCGAACTAGCCTTTCATACCTGGGATAAATCCTACTTGGCTGTGGTGTATAATTATTTTTATAAATTGTTGGATTAAACTCATTAATACTTTGTCAGGGATTTTTGCTTCCACATTCATGAGAGGTATTGGTCTGTGGGTTTGTTTTCTTTTTCTAATATGTTTGCCTGCTTTTTGGCATTAGAGTAATGCTGGTCTCAAAATGATTAAGGAAGTGTTTTCTCTACTTTTATCGTCTGGAAGATCTAAAGAATTGCTACACTTTCTCCCTTAAATATTTGGAATTCTACCAACTAGTGAACACATCTAACTGGTGATTTTTGTTTTGGAAGGTCATTAACTATCAATTTGATATCTTTACTAGTTACAGGTATACTAAGATTGCCTATTTCTTCTTTTGCTAGTTTTGACTAATATTGCTTTTCAAAGAATTGGTCTATAAGAATAAATTATATTATTAAATCTGTGTGAATAGAGCTGTTCATAATATCCTTTTATTTTTGTTTTTATGTCCAAGAGATCTATCATGATGCCCCTTTCTTAATTTCCAATATTAGTAATTTGTGTTGTCTCTGTTTTTTTCTTAGTTAGCATGGCTAACATTCTTTCAATTTTATTAATCTTTCCAACTTTTCTGATTTTTCCTATTGATTTCCTGTTTGCAATTTCATTGATTTCTGCTTTAATTGCTATTAGTCCCTTTCTTCCACTTAATTAAATTTAATGTACTTTCTTTTTCTAGTTTCTTAGAAGCCTAGATAAGTGATTTTAGAGCTTTCGTATATTCTAAAAAAATATATTTAATGCTTTAAAATTTTCCCTAAGCTCTACTTTTGCGGCATCCCACACATTTTAAGTTGTATTTTCATTTAGGTAAAACCTTATTTGTGCTATGTGTTATTTAGATGTGGGTTGTCTAATTTCCAAGTATTTGGTCATTTCTCATCTATTTTTGCTATTGATTTCTAATTAATTCAACTGGTGTATGAGAACAGAAATTGCATGCTTTCTATTCTTTTAAATTTGTTAGAATGTGCTTTATGGCCAAGTTTGCCTCCCAAACTCTCTTGGTTTTATATGTAAACTTAAGAAAAATATATATTCTGCCATTGTTGGATGTAGATAACTATATTCAGTTGATTGATGCTGTTGTTAAATTCAACTATTTCCTTACTGATCTTTTGCCTGCTGTATCTGTCCATTTCTGGTAGAGGGATGTTAAAATCTCCAACTGTAACAACATACTGGTCTATTTCTCCTTGCAGTACTATCAAGTTTTGCCTCATGTGTTTTGATATCCTCTTGTTAGATTACTATGTCTTCTTAGGGGATGGCCCCCCTAGGGGTTAAAGATTATTATGTCTTCTTAGGTTATTCATCTCTTTACCTTTAACTTCATTAATGCCCCCTCTTTATCCCTAATAATTCCTTTGCTCTAAAGTCTGATCTGTCTGCAATTAACATAGATAATTCTGCTTTCTTTTGTTTAGTATTAGCATGGTATATCTTTCTCCATCCTTTTCCTTTTCATCTCTCAGTTCAGTTCAGTTGAGTTGCTCAGTCATGTCTGACTCTTTATGACCCCATGGACGGCAGCATGCCAGGCCTCCCTCTCCATCACCAGCTCCCAGAGCTGGCTCAAACTCATGTCCATCGAGTCAGTGATGCCTTCCAACCATCTCATCCTCTGTCATCCCCTTCTCCTCCTACCTTCAATCTTTCCCAGCATCAGGGTCTTTTCAAATGAGTCAGTTCTTCCCATCAGGTGGTTGAATTATTGGAGTTACAGCTTCAGCATCAGTCCTTCTAGTGAATATTCAGCACTGATTTCCTTTAGGATGGACTGGTTGGATCTCTTTACTGTCCAAGGGATTCTCAAGGGTCTTCTCCAAAACCACAGTTCAAAAGCACCAATTCTTTGGTGCTCAGCTTTCTTTGTAGTCCAGCTCTCATATCCATACGGACTACTGGAAAAACCATAGCTTTGACTAGACAGATCTTTGCTGGCAATGAAATGTCTCTGCTTTTTAATATGCTCTCTAGGCTGGTCATAGCTTTTCTTCCAAGGAGCAAGTGTCTTTTCATTTAATGGCTGCAGTCACAATCTGCAGTGATTTTGGAGCCCAAGAAAATAAAGTCTGTCACTATTTCCACTGTTTCCCCATCTATTTGCCATGACATGATGGGACCAGATGCCATGATCTTAGTTTTCTGAATGTTGAGTTTTAAGTCAACTTTTTCACTCTCCTCTTTCACTTTCATCAAGAGGCTCTTTAGTTCTTCGCTTTCTGCCATAAGAGTGGTGTCATCTGTGTACCTGAGGTTATTGACATCTCCTAGCAATCTTGATTCCAGCTTGTGCTTCATCCAGCCTGGCATTTCACAAGATGTACTCTGCATATAAGTTAAATAAGCAGGGTAACAATATACAGCCTTGACATACTTCTTTCCCAATTTGAAACCAGTCTGTTGTTCCATGTCCAGTTCTAACTGTTGCTTCTTGACCTGCATACAGATTTCTCAAGAGGCCAGTAAGGTGCTGTGGTATTTCCATCTCTTGAAGAATTTTCCACACTTTGTTGTGATCCACATAGTCAAAGATTTTTGCATAGTCAAGAAAGCAGACTTAGATGTTTTTCTGGAACTCTCATGCTTTTTTTGATGATCTCTGGATCCTCTGCCTTTTCTAAGTCCAGCTTGAACATTTGGAAGTTCACGGTTCACATACTATTGAAGACTGGCTTGGAGAATTTTGAGCATTACTTTGCTAGTGTGTGAAATGAATGCAATTGTGTGGTAGTTTGAGCATTCTTTGGCATTGCCTTTCTTTGGGATTGGAATGAAAACTGACATTTTCCAGTCCTGTGGCCCCTGCTGAGTTTTCCAAATTTGCTGTCATATTCAGTGTAGAAATTTCACAGGATCATCTTTTAGGATTTGAAATAACTCAGCTGGAATTCCATCATCTCCACTAGCTTTGTTCATAGTGATGCTTCCTGAGGCCAACTTGACTTCTCATTCCAGGATGTCTGGCTCTAGGTGATAACACTATTGTGGTTATCTGGGTCTTGAAGATCTTTTTGGTATAGTTCTTTGTATTCTTGCCATCCCTTCTCAATATCTTCTGCTTCTCTCAGGTTCATATCATTTCTGCATGAAATGTTCCCTTGGTATCTCTAATTTTTTTGAAGAGATTTCTAGTCTTTCCCATTTTATTGTTTTCCTCTATTTCTTTGCATTGATCACTGAGGAGGACTTTCTTATCTCTCCTTGTTTTTCTTTGGAACTCTGCATTCAAACACATATATCTTTCCTTTTCTCCTTTGCCTTTTGCTTCTCTTCTCAGCTATTTGTAAGGCCTCCTCAAACAACCATTTTGCCTTTTTCCATTTCTTTTTCTTGAGGATGGTCTTAATCACTGCCTCCTATACGATGTCACAAACCTCCATCCATAGTTCTTCAGGCACTCTGTCTATCAGATCTAATCCCTTGAATCTATGTGTCACTTCCGCTGTACAATCATAAGGGATTTGACTTAGGTCATACCTGAGTGGTCTCATGGTTTTCCCTACTTTCCTCAACTTAAGTATCAACTTGGCAATAAGGATTCACGATCTGAGCCACAGCCAGCTCCCAATCTTTTATTGACTGTGTACAGCTTCTCCATCTTTGGCTGCAAAGAATATAATCAATCTGATTTCTGTATTGACCATCTGGTGATGTCCTTGTGTAGAGCCATCTCTCATGCTGTTGGAAGAGGGTGTTTGCTAGAACTAGTGCGTTCTCTTGGCAAGACTGTGTTAGCCTTTGCCTTGCTTCGTTTTGTACTGTAAGGCCAAATTTGCCTGTTACTCTAGGTATCTCTTGACTTATTTTTTCATTTCATCTCTATGTATCTCTATATTTAAAGTATCTAAATACTGTAGACAACACATAATTGGGTTGTGGGGTTTTTTTTGATCCATTCTGACAATCTTTTCATTACATATTTATACCACTGACATTTAAGAGGACCTCTGATATGACTGTATAAATATCTCCCATATTTGTGATTGGTTTTTATTTTTATTTTCTTTTTGCCCTTATTCTTTGTTCTCATTTTTGTGTTTTGCATTTTTTCTGCTTTTTGTGGTTTTAATTAAGCATTTTATATGGCTCCATTTTTTTTCATTTCTTAGCTTAGCAATCATACTTTCTACTTTTGCTTTTTTAAAGCTTGCCCTAGAGTTCACAATATTCATTCACAACTAATCCAAGTCCCTTTTCTAATAACAGTATACCACATCACAGGTAATGTAAATACCTTATAATAACAATATATTCCCACTATCTGCCTCCTTTCCAAATTTTGTGCCATTTATACATTTTATAGATAGATTCAAATATATTGCTTCTATTATTTTGAATAATCAATTATATCAGTTAAGAATATGAAATATAAAATATATATTTTACTTCTAATTTTTTATCCACTGGTACTCTTCTTTTTTCTACAAAGATCCAAACTTATGACCTGTTTTATTTTCTTTCTCTCTGAAGAATTTCTTTTAATATTTTTTGCTAGGTAGTTCTAATGGGAACAAATTTCCTCAAATTTTATTAATCTGAGAAAGTCTTTTTTTCTTTTTCTTTTGAGATATAATTTTATGTGGCACAGAATTCTAGGTTGATGATCTTTTTTTCTTTCAATGGTAAACATTTCATTTCATGCTATTCTTTGAGTATTTTCTGAGGACAAGTTGGGTGAACTTAAGGATTCTTATTTTTGTTTCTCTATAGATAAGGTGTTTTTTCCTCTGACTTTCTTCAAGATTTTTTTTCTTTACCTTTGATTTTCTAACGTTTGAATATGAAAGACTTAGGTATAGATTTGTAGATTGGTAGGGTTTGGGGGTTTTGCTTTTTATTTTTGTTTGTTTTTGCATTTATCCTGCCTAGTTTTTCTGAGATTTCTGGATCTGTGGTGTGGTGTCTAAAACTAATTTGGGTTAATTCTCAATAATTATTGCTTCAAATATTGCTCTGTTTCTTTTTCTCTTTCTTTCCCTTCTGGTATTCTCATTATGCACATATATTTTTTTGTTGTCCCATAGTCTTTGGATATTCTGCTTGCTTTTTTCTTCTTTTCACTTTTCAGCTTTCAAAGTTTCTATTGTCATACCCTCAAGCTCAGAGATTCTTTCCTTAGTGATATCTAGTCTATCAAAGAGCCCAGAAGGCATTCTTCATTTCTGCTACAATATTTTCCATCTATTGCATTTACTTTTTATTCTTTCTTAGAATTTACATCTCTCTGCTTATGTTATCCATCTGTTCTTGCATATTATCTACTCTTTCCACTAAAGTCTTCAGCATCTTAATGATAGTTTTAAAGAAATTCTTGGTCTGATAATTCCAACATTCCTGCTATATCTGACTGATTTTGATACTTGTTCAGTGTCTCCACACTGTATTTTTTACCTCTAGTATACCTTGTAATATTTGTTGTGGTGGTGGTTGTTGAAAGCTGATCTGAGTGCTGGGTAAAAGTAATCACAATAAATAGGCATTTAGTAATGCAATGGTTATATGTGAAGAAGGGAAGCATTGTATGGTCCTATGGTTATGTCTCAATCTTTTGGTAAGTCCATGCCCCTGGACTGTCAACTTCACAGATTCTTCTTAGTTTTTCCCACCTTAGATGGAATGAGATGGGGGCTATTTCTCAACATCAACCATGAGCAGCCATGGTTTTAAGATACAACCCTGGAGACTACTCTGTAACCAAATCAGCATGGAGCTGAATTGTCTTGACAAGAGTTGCGTGTACAGCATATGTGAGGATGCAGAACTGTAGGACCCATTTCATAAAATCAAAATCCTTTGCAGTTTTATCAGCACTTGTGCCTATTGGAGAGTTTTACCATTGCAAGATGATAAAATATTTAACAAGTCTTCTGTCCATGACTTCAAAAGTGGATGAGAATTTTAAGATTTCTAGTAAAATACTCACTTGAAATGGTCTTGAGTCATAGATATCCCTTTCAAGAAAAAAAAAAAAAAAGTAACTAAGCAGGTTTCCACCTCAAATTGCCTGAATTGATTTTCTAGAGCTGTAGTAATAAATTACTGGGTAGCTTAAGCAACAAAGTTTTATAGGGTCACAGCTCTGAACGATGGAAATCTGATCTCAAAGTGAGGGCCTTGCTTCCTGTGGAGGCTCTAGGGGAGAATCCTTCCTTGTCTTCTGGCTTCTGGAAGCTGTCTGCATTCCTTGGCTTTCTTACCTTTTCCCCCACATTGCTCCAATTTCTGCCTTGTCTTCAAATCACTTTATCCAACATGTGGCTCATATGGTAAAGAATCTGCCAGCAATGCAGGAGACCCAGGTTCAATCCCTGAATCAGGAAGAAATCCTGGAGAATGGAATGGCTACCCACTCCAGTATTCTTGCCTGGAGAATCTCATGAAAACAAGAGTCTAGTGGGCTACTGTCCTTGGGGTTGCAAAAAGTCAGACATGACTGAGCAACTAAGCATGCTATCACTCTATGTGTTTCAAACGTCCCTCTGCCTTTTGCTTATAAATGCAATTGCCATTGGATTTAGGGCCCATCTGGACAATCCAGTAAGACCTTTTCTGAAGCCTTTTAATTTCATTGCCTATGCAGAGACTCTTTCGTCCAAAGCAGGTAAGAGTAATAGGTTTCATATAACTGCACCAGGACATATATTTTAGGAGCCACAATTCAACCTACTATGTAATAGGGAAGAATCCTTGTATTCTGTTACAAGTTAATCACAAAGATGTTGCCTATAAACTTAAATTATACATAGTGGCCCCTCTCTGGAAACCTTGACTCTCATGTGATTAGGACTAAGCTAAAATAACTTTGCTTAGCTCACAGGAAACATCCTTACCAGGCCCACTTTTGAATGACTGCAGGAAGGAAAAAAACACATCCCATTCCGAGGCTGACTGGAGCCAGGAAATGTTTGACTTTACTCTCTCCTCATTTAGTATAAAAGAGGCCTGAATTCTAACTCAGACAAGTTGGCTTTTTGGAACATGAGTCCACCATATTCTTGGTCTGCCAGCTTTCTGAATAAAGTTGTTATTACCTTCCCTACCAATTCACTTTTTTGATTTATTGGCCTGTTGCAGGGTGAGTAGTATGTGCTTGGACTACATGGTCTCTTCTCACTGTTATATGCTTATGGGTTGATTTACGTCTTTCTCCACATTTCTCCCAAACTCATGTGTTGGAGTCCTAACCCTCAGTACCTCAGAATGTGACTTTATTTGCAAATTTGTTGTTGTTCAGTCCTGTCAGACTCTTTTCAACCCCGTGGTCTGTAGCACGCTAGGCTTCCCTCTCCTTCACTATCTCCCAGAGCTTGCTCAAACTCGTGTCCATTGAATCAGTGATGCCATCCAACCATCTCATCCTCTGGTGTCCCCTTCTCCTTCTGCCTTCAATCTTTCCCCGCATCAGGGTCTTTTATAATGAGTCAGATCTTCACATCAGGTGGCCCAAGTATTGGTGTTTAAGCTTCAGCATCAGTCCTTGTAATGAATATTCAGGATTGATTTTCTTTAGGATAGATTGATTTGATCTCCTTGCAGTCCAAGGAACTCTCAAGAGTTTTCTCCAGCACCACAGCTGAAAAGAATCACTTCTTTGCATTCAGCCTTCTTTATGATCCAACTCTCACATCCATACATGACTACTGGAAAAACCATAGATTAGACTAGATGGACCTTTGCCAGCAAAGTGATGTCTCCACTTTTTAATATGCTGTATAGGCTGGTCATAGCTTTTCTTCCAAGGAGCAAGCGTCTTAATTTTGTGGCTGCAGTCAACATTTGCAGTGATTTTGGAGCTGAAGGAAATAAAGTCTGTCACTGTTTCCATTGTTTCCCCATCTATTTGCCATGAAGTCATGGGACCAGAAGCCATGATCTTTGTTTTTTGAATGTTGAGTTTTAAGCCAGTGTTTTCACTCTCCTCTTTCACCTTCATCAAGTGGCTCTTTAGTTCCTCTTCACTTTTTGCCATAAGGGTGGTATCATCTGCACAGCTGAGGTTATTGTCATTTCTCCTGGCAATCTCGATTCCAGCTTGTGCATCATCCAGCCAGGCATTTCCCCTGATGGGAATAGTGTTGTTGCAAATGTAATAAATTCAGATGAGACCATTAGGATGAGCCCTAGTCCAATATGACTGGTGTCTTTATAGAAAAAGAAAATTTGGACATAGACATATACATGCACATAGAGAATACAGTGAGAAGATGGAGGTAATGACCAGGGTTATACTTCCGGAAGTCAAGAAAAACCAGAAAAATTGTCAGCAAAAAACTGGAAGCTAGGTAGGCGGCACGAAACTGATTCTCCCCGTTTTCAGAAAAAGAATCCTGTCAATAGTTTGACCTTGAACTTCCAGAGTCCAGAACTTTGAGATAATTTCCGTTTAATTCACCCCTCCATGTACTTTGTTAAGGCAGTCCCAGCAAATTAATACATTATCCATAAAAAAAAATCAGTTTAAATAGTGAAAATAAAATTATGGTCCATCATAAAGGAAATCAGTCCTGGGTGTTCATTGGAAGGACTGATGCTGAAGCTGAAACTCCAATACTTTGGCCACCTCATGTAAAGAGTTGACTCATTGGAAAAGACCCTAATGCTGGGAAGGATTGGAGGCAGGAGGAGAAGGGGAAGACAGAGGATGAGATGGCTGGACAGCATTACCAACTCGATGGACATGGGTTTGGGTAGACTTCGGGAGCTGGTGATGAACAGGGAGGCCTGGCATGCTGTGATTCATGGGGTCACAAAGAGTCGGACACGACTGAGTGACTGAATTGAACTGAACTTATACTAATGTCAAATACGGATGTGAGAGTTGGGCCATAAAGAAAATTAAGTACCAAAGAATTGATGCTTTTGACTGTGGTGTTGGAGAAGGCTCTTGAGAGTCCCTTGGACAGCAAGGAGATCAAATCAGTCAATCCTAAAGTAAATCAACCCTGAATATTCATTGAAAGAACTGATGCTGAAGCTCCACTACTTCGGCCACCTGATGCAAAAAGCCAACTCATTGGAAAGACTGAAGGCAGAAGGAGAAGAGGTGAAAGAGGATAAGATGGTTGGATGGCATCACCAATTCAATGGACATCAAGTTGGGCAAATTCCAGATGATGAGGGACATGGAGGCCTGGAGTGCTGCAGTTCATGGGGTCACAAAAAGTTGGACGCAACTTGGTAACTGAACAATAACAAGTAATGTTGCATTTTATCAACACTCCATTGAAAGTACGTTATTTTACTTCTACTTTATAAATAATGCTATAATAAACATGTAACTTTGTCCATATCGCATTTTCCTTTTTGTGATTATTTTCTTTGGTTATGTTCTAAAGAATGAGAATTCTATTTCAAAAGATTCAGATAAAAAAGTTTGAAGGACTCAACATTTTAAGCCTTGGAAACTTCTTGCAAATTGTTTTTCAGAGTTGTAACAGTTTACCTCTATCTCCTATGTGATGAGTGATTTCAACACCTCTCACCACCATTTGACAGTATCATTTCAAGTGCTGTCATACCAGCTGTTTTGGCAACACTTTTAGATTTATTTTTCGGGTGGGGGGGGGTGGAAGGGGTGGGGGGGGTGGGGGGTAACAAAGTATATTTATGTGGTCCTAATTTTTTCTGTCTCCTTGCTTTCCGGCAATCACCAGAGGAAACTAGTCACAGTGTCTTTGGACTACATTTTGCTTAATACATTTAATTGTAGAGAGTCCAATAGAAGAGAATTCAAAATGAGTGTGATCTTTCTTAGAATGCAAAAAGTGGTTCATATTAACTCCAACTTGCATGAATTAAATTTTATTTATTTGTATGCTGATTGTTGTAATGAGGAAAATGAAGACAACTTATAGGACAATATTCCTTTTTTGGCTTTTCTTATTATCTCCCATATTGTCCAAGAAATGAGCCTGGGCGTTGACTGATGTTTTTGAGTACGTCCTGGCTCAGAACTGTGACAGCCCACTCATGTGCGTGTCTGTCCCCTTACAAGTCTTCCCTGATGAAGGCGCCAGTTTTTCCTTTCAAAACGTAACACAGACCAAACCAAATCTCCCGCCGCCCCCTCCCCCAAGCTACTAGGCTTATGAACAAAACCTCTCTTCATTCTCTTTTCTTAATCTTAAGAAGTGCTGCTGAGCAAAGCTGACCGGCAGCGTTTTTGCAGCCCCCTCTGATCTAGTCTGCTATTCACCTACCTAACTCCCACCTGACGCAGATAGAGCCTGATTTGTGCCCTCCGCACCCGGAGCAAGAGTGAACCGTGCCTCCGCCCAGCAAGAGGGGATCCGTGAATCCAGCCCCTCCTGGATTTTTAAAAGGACACTGCGCTGATCGGTCTTTGCCAGGCGCCTCCGCAGAGTTTGGAGCCCATAAGAGAGCATCCCTCCCACTGGGCGTGCAGTACAGACAAGCTGAGTACACTTGGATTTTTGGCTGCCTTTTCTGCTAGGGTGGGTGGGGAAAGGTGCGTCCTCCAAGCGTTCACAATAGAATCTCCGACCCTCTGTCTCCTTCTTCTGTCTCCGTCTCTCCCTTCCTGGTCTGTCTCTCCACCTCCCCTTTCTCCCACCTTCCCCCCCACCCCCTTTCTCTCAAGATGTGGGAGCTCCCCTTCTTTTCCAGACCGGAGAGGGGCGCCTTTCCTGCTCCCTCTCCCCCATCACCCACCGATTTAAAAAAAAAAAAAAAAAAAAAAATGAGGGAAAAAAATCCTACCCGGGAGTAATAGCGAGTGGATCTGCTCGGCGCTGAATGAATGGAAGCTGCGGGGCGGGCCTGCGCGCACGGCCGCCCTGCCCACGATGAGGTCGCCCGGCGGCCTGTAGGGCCCTCGCCAGCCCCTCGCCCTCCTCCCGCCCAGGGTAGAAGCAGCCGCCGGCTTCTCGCCCGACGCCCAGGCCGCGGTGGCCGCGGGGAAGGTCGGAGAGAGGGTTGTTTCCTCCCGCCCCACACCCAGTCTCCGAGCCGGATATATAGAGTGTCACGTTTGGGAGCCAAAAGACGAGAGCAGCTTCCTTGAGACTGGAGCACTTCCCGGAGCCCCGGGGAAGGACTGAGATTTCGAGGTCCACTAGTTGAGCCCGCCCCGCGCCGGAGGAGCAGGTACTCGGGGTCGCAGCCCGGTCGCGCGAGCGCCCACGCCTCTGCCGGCGAGAGCTGGCCGGGCTGGCCCGCAGGCGGGAGGCGGCGGGGTCGAAAGCGAGGGCGGGGCGCCTTCGAGGCCCAGAGGAAGGGTGGGCGCAGGGTCGGCGGGAGATGGGGGATTTCCGTGGCTCTGCCCTGGAGCTGCCCTGGCAGTCCGCAGTCACCGCCAGCGGGTTAGGCGCGCCGGGCGCCGGCTTCACTGGCCGAGGCGGGGCGCGCGAGGGCGGGAAGGGCGCGACGGGAAGGGCACGGTTGGGTTAACGCTGGAGGCGCGCCGTGGCCGCAGGCCCATGGGGCAGAGGCACCTACCGGGTCTCGGGGAGGCCTCCTCGGCCCCCCGGGCTGTTCCTCTCTGCTCGCTAGACAGTCGGGGCGCGCTTCCCGACTCCGGGCCCTACCTTGGGCTGTGCCCGCAAGAGTCCCCCTACTCGGGCCTCGCCGCTTACCGACCCCTAGACTGCAATGGGCCTGGGCGGCGTCTCACCCCATCAGGTGTGTTCCACCTCTTCTTGCCGGGCCTGGGCATCTTGGAGAGAGCAGGTAAGCGGGTACCAGAAGATTACCACAGGTGCGGATGGGCTTGAGGGAAGGCTGCTATCACCCTTGGCGAGTACGATAACACGCGGGGCAATTCCGTTCAATTGAAAGACTAAATGATCACCTTCCTTCTAGAAACCCTAGAAAAGCATCCCACCTGCCAGCCTCCTACTCTTTCACCTCTTGGGATGGGTAGAATTATGAACACTTATTCTTCCATGGATGGACTTACTAGGTGTGAGCAACCAAGGTTCTTTCTGGATCTGCCGGAGCTTTGGCGGCCGGTTGAATTATGTATTGCCCCATTGTGACATGAACAGGGATGAGAGTGGGGACTGCAGAGTGACCTAAATCTCAAGTGAATCGTGTCTTCCTACTTGTTAAAGGCTGCATCAAGAAATGTTTGACATGCTGTGCAAATGGAAATGTGAGAATTATCTTGAGGTTTCAATTAACCCATCTCTCTGTATCCGTATTCATGACTTGGAGATTTGGCTGAGAAGCATATTTAATGGAAAAGGGCAAAGAGACTAAACATAGTTTTAAGTCAGCCACTCAAACGGAAGGAGCAGGTCTTAAAGCAAAATCCATTTTAAGGGCTATTTGTATGTGAATCTTCTAGGAGATGGGATCGGTTTTTACCAGCCAGACTCAAGACTCACAGCCTTTCTTCTGTTGTATTTCCCAGGGTACAGGTCTTTAGAGTACTCTTTTCCCTTTTCTGAGAGCATCTTCTACACCTGTTCTGTTAACAAATTCCTACCTTACTCCTATTTCTGAGTTATAGTTATCTATAAAATTGATATAAATCAGCATGAGTTGGTAAATCTTACAGTGAGACATTTCTCCTTAAAAGAGTGAGTGTAACATCTAATTGCAGAAGAGGGAGATGTTTCTGTTAAGGTGGTGAAAATAAACACAATACCTCATATTAGGGTCATGTTTGGGTATCACTTTGGGGTTTCTGAAGAAAGTCATCTTGAGCATCTCAACATCACCTTGAATGTCTCACCGTTTGCTTTACTATCGTCTGAAAATGCAATCATGTTACTTCTTTCTGGCAATATCTGGGCAGCCCTAAGAACTCTTTGTCTTTGTGTTAATACTTGAGTGCTTATGAAAATTTATGCATGAACAAACACAACCTCTGAAGGAACATTAGTGTACATTGGCACCAGCAGGCCGCCTCTGCCAGTCTCTTGTGACACTGTGTTTGGTCTCTTTGACAACATTCATTACTCTCGAAGAGGAATTCTTAATGCTTTATTTTCTTTTGTTAACAGAGCACTTCAGGATCTGATAAAACCTACAAAATATGAAAAATAAACTTATGTGTATTAGCACAGAATTTTATCTACAATTTCAAGAGCTCACAGCCTCTTGGATACCCAGTCACCCAGATAGAGGTTCAGAGACCTCAGGCTAGGCCAGCTCACAGGGTCCAGTACCTAGAAGGGCCCCGTACTTGGTTTAATGTTCTGCTGTCACTGTCAGCTGTCTTAAACAGGAGCTCCAAATTTTCGTCCTATACTAGACCCTGCAAATTCTGTAGCCAGTGCTGAGCACAGGTTGACAAGCCTATTCTGTTCCTTTCTGAATAACAGCACTGTCTCAGCAATCCTACCTGGTGGGTGAATTCTCTGATACAATCTGAAATTTAGCTGCCTCATGCTTCTGTCCCTAAGTCCTTCTACACCCAGTTTTCTCATTGATAAAGTAAACATAACAGACAACATCTACTACTGTAATCATCCTAACAGGTTGTTGTGAAAACATACAGGTAAAAAGAGCTAATAATTGTTGAACTGTCTACTTACCTTGAACAGTTGTATACTAATAAAGATAGTATTATTACAGACTTACTTTTCTACTCTGTGTTTCAGAAGTAGCTTGAGGAAATCTGGTTAAGTACATCAAAAGGGTTGCAGAACTATTATAAACATTATGTTTTGGTGGAAGAAGAAAATAAAACAAAGTAGCTATGATTTTCAGTATTTTAAGTATTCCTTAAAAATCATTATTTGAGCAAGATTGAAATTGGCAACTAAAAGTACAGAATACCTTTCTGGATCCAAAAGATACTTTTAGGATTAAATTGATATTTGGGGAAAGTTCATCCAAAATTGAACAATGAAAAACTGAGTCAATGATTTAAATTTTTTGAGAAGGTAATCCTTTCTGCCTCATTTAACTTTTAGATACTCATATTTTCAAAACCTTGAGCAAAGCACTCTTTTTAAATGTTCTGGGAGATACCTGGCCATGTAAAGTACACCTAGGCCCTTAAGAGGTTGTTTTCACTTCCTGTAGCACTGCGGGAGGAAGTGAGAAACCGACAAGTCCTCTGTCCCCACATTCCTCCGTTGGTTACTTCCCTCTGACCTCAGAACTTATCCTTACCACAGCTTTCATTCCCAGCATGATGGCAACACACTGAGGAAGAAATAGCCTGAAAGAAAACGGGTCCTTTCTGAAAGAAAGGAAATGGCAGCACACAGGGTTGAGAAAGAAAATAAACTGAAAGGAAATGGGTCATATTTCCATATTAAAGTCTTAAAGTTGAGGCATTAAAAGCAGGTGGATGGGGACTCTTTCTTTCATTCAGCTACTCTGTGCAGAGGCAGGCATGCTGTGAACTATAGAGTATTAAGTAACAAGTCCTGTACTCCATAGATTTATGACATCATTGGCAAGACAGCATGGTAAATATAAGTTGTTAATTAACACACCTGATAAGCTGTTACAAGTCAATATGAGATTAGGCACCAAATGAATGGTACAGAAAATAAATACAATAAGTTCCTAAGAAGAGAGAGAGTAAAGTAAACCAAACTGGTTGGTGAAGTTTAAGAGAAGAGTTACATGAGTTGGTCCTTAAAGTTTGCCTTCTGATAGAGATGAATGAACGAGCCTTTTGGATGATAAGTGTGCAAAAAATGGAAATCTGGAAGGGTGTAAAGTTTCACATAAGAAAAAGGCAGGAGATAAAAAGAACTTTCCACTGGCTAATTTTAATCATGTAATATGTAATTTTAAGGCCATCTGTGACCAGACACAAATGACAATTTTCCTGCATTTAGTGTGGAATAAAGCAAGATGTGTAAGATCTTTTGGATCTTACAGACAGTAAAAAATAAATATATAATAGCACATTGTTAGAAGTAGTATGGAGAAGAACAGGGGGCTGTGGAAAAAAAAAAAAACAAAAAAACGGGCTGATTCAGATTTGGTGCTCTGTGAAGGCAAAGAGTCGGACACGACTGAGTGCCTGAACTGAACTGAAGGTCTCTGAAAAGGAAAGATTTAAATTGATATTTGAAGGAGGCACAGGGATTCACGTGGCAAAAAAAAAAGAAGAAAAAAGGAGGTAAATGCAATTTAGGTAGAGGAAATAGCATGTAGGAAATCTGTAAAGAGAAGAAAAGCTTAGAAGTGTTCAAGGGATAAAAGGAAGGCATGTGTGTTGGATAAGGGAGTTTCTGAGAGGTTGGACATGAGTGTGTGTGAGAGTGTGTATGTGTGTGTGTGTGTGTGTGTGTGTGTGTGTGTGTATTGTGGGGGTGGGTAGGCAGGAGCCTGGTCATGCAGATCCTCACAGATTGTGAATTTTATTTTAATGAGAAGATTTTGAAGCCAGAGGGTAATTTACATTTTAAGGATACCTTTGTGGCTGCAATAAAGAGAATGGACTAGCAGGATCAAGAATGAAAAGTAGAATACAGTTAGGACACAGCCAGCGACTGTGCTGGCAGGGGAAATGGAGAGAAGTGGGCACACTTGAAGTGCATTTCGCAAGTCAGATTGATAGACCTTGGTGAAAGACTGGTGATGAGAGGTGGCAGAGGAAAGAAGTGTGAGAAGAAATTCCTTCAGTAGATACTGCTGAGTTTTTATAACTCAAAACTATTGTCCCTGAAGCATAGAATTTAGAGTTTTCACAGAAGAACTGAAAAGTGACATGGAAACTTATAACACTGCCTGGTACCTCTGAAAAATATGCCAGGCTGTTGGCAATGGGGTGAGAGAGAAGAAAATAATATGCTTTTCATATTATCCTTTGTAATATTGAGATTATTTATGAAATGTGCACACACTTTACAATTTTCTAAGAGGTTTCCTCCACAACAAATGTGACTCCTGCTTTTCTGACTTGAACACATGTATAGCATATGGGATAATCTAAAATGACAAAAACTCAGACAGAAAGGCTGATCCTTATGCAAGTGGTTGCTCTATAGCATAACTTACTCCCTTGCTTAGAAGCTTTCCATTCTTCCACCTTTGCTGTATCAATGTTTCCCAGAAATATAGTCTATGGATCATTAGTTTCTTGGGATGTTAATAATAGTCAAGTAAAGAAAAAGAAAAGCTTCCTGATCATGTAAGTGCAAGGAACAATTTAACCTAATTAAGCAGTTTTATTGCAAGAGTCCTTGGAGCCTTTAATACACTATTAATGCTCTTTAAGAATCATCAAGACAGAAGAGATATTTTATGCCACATTTCCTAAACTTATTTGACCTTGAAATGCTTTTTTTGGCAGAACATCTGACAGAGTCAGCATTAGCCTAACACGCTTTGGGAAATGCTGCCCTATATTAATAGATTAAACCTCTTAACATCCATAGCTTTCTATTAACCATCGACTTCTCTTACCTCTTTCATGCAACTTAGTTGGAAGAAAGCAGAAGACCAGAATTGAATTGACTCTGTTAATAAGCTCAAAATTGATGAAGAAAACAATTCCACTGTATGAATCAGTGATAAAATTATATTCACAAGCAAGATCTGCAGTGTGACTAAAAACAGTTTTTAAAAATTTAACTTCTCCTTTCCTGGCAAAGCTATGCAGGACCTCTCGAGGGTACATTCTGTCAAGTTTAGATGTATCCATGAGGAAGCTGATGCATCGACAGTGGGGAAGGGCCTCTCCTGTCCCATGGTAGGTCTGAGCCTTAGTTGATGTTTGTAGTATATCCCCTACAAGGTACGCAGTGTGAACACATAGGATGTCTGCAGGAACAGTGATTTTGCAGTGAATCTCATTCATCTTTGTTCCTGCTTCCCAGTGTATTTGCATGGTGGTGGGCTGGAGGCAGAAGTGCAATTTATGACAAAAGAATAACCAACAGAGCAGAACAGAAGAAACAAGTTCACATAGCTATGGACTCTGGCCAGGGCTTCATCCACTCAGTACTCTAGCCAAGGGGTCCGCAAACAGTGACCCGAGGGCCAATTTTGGCTCCTGCCTATTTTACTATATCTATTGAACTAAGAATTGTGTTTATATTTTTAAATGGTTTTTTAAAAAGCAAGAATAATGTTCCATGGCACATGAAAGATTTCATAAGTTCACATTTTAGTATCTATAAATGAAGTTTTATTGGAAATCAGCTGATGCCATGCACTAATTCATCCTATTATCCTATTGCAGCTGCTTTGGTGCTCCACATAATAAGTAGTTGTGATCCGCAAAGCCTAATATATTTACCATCAGACCCTTTACGTAAAACATTTGTCAGCCCCTACTCTAGGCTATTAACTCATTGGCCGTTGAAATTTTAATAGACTTCTTTTATATATTAGGGGGTAGTCAGTTCAGGCTGCTATAATAAAGTACTATAGAATGGGTTGCTTATAAACAACAACAAAAACCTATTTTTCTTAACAGTTCTGGAGGCTAGTGGTCCAAGATGAAGGCACCAGCAGATGTGATGTCTGGTGAGGACCACTTCCTGGTTCACAAATGTCCTTCTTTCCATTGTAACTTCACATGGTGGAACTTCACAAGGGAGTTCTTAGGAGTCTCTTTTATAAGGTCACTAGTCTCATTCACCAGAGTTCTCCCTTCGAGACCTAATGACTTCCCAGAGACCCCACCTTCAAATACCATAAGGTTAGAGACTAGATTTCAACATACACATTTTTGAAGGATTCAAACATTTCAGTCTGTGTCAAAGCTAGAAATACAAATAGATACATTGATGGACTAGAAGCTCCTCAAACATTATTGTCATTGGAGTCATGACAATGTCATTTATTGTGGATGACTAGTATAGCTAGTCATTGGAAAAGGTCCTGATTCTGGGAAAGATTGAAGCAAAAGAAGAGGGCAGCAGAGGTGGAGATGGTTAGATAGCATTACTGACTCAATAGACATGAATTTGAGCAAACTCTGGGAGATAGTGAAAGACAGGGAAGCATGGCATGCTGCAGTTCATGGGGTCACAAAGAATCGGACACAACTTAGCAACTGAACAACAACAGTATAGTTAATGTTACCTGCCAATGTAAAGACCAGAAGATAGTTTTGAGGTGATAGCTTTTGAAAGTTACTCAGACATTTGAACTCAATGTAAAGGATGGACTGTTAGATAAACATACCCAGGGTCCAAGAAGTTTAGGGGGTAATTAACCCCAGTATTACTTAGTTGTTGAAGTCTGCTGCCGCTAAGCATGGGTTTCCTGTGAGTAGTCACCTTTGATTTTTATTTCAGTAAAGCAAATTTGTATTTTATTAATGCATCCTTTTTGTGAAGAGTGATGGTTTAAGGGTGACAGTCTTAAGTTTGGGATGACAACTATACCTTTCGTTATCCCTACCCCACACCTATTGAGTCAGGATTTTTGGTACAAGACTCCCCGTTCCTTCATCCATAACCAGCACAGCACAGGTACAAATGTGAGAACAGCTGGTCCAGTTGCTTCTGTGGGAGTTAGCAGATGGAGATGGAGGCTTGTACTTAGGTCTGTCACTGTGGTCACAGTCTATCCAGAATCAATCAAATAGGATGAAATACGGGGCTTCTTGCCAGCCACATTCATCAGGGTACTTTGCATGACTAATTCAGAGACCTGTCTTTAAAAAAAGTTTTGGTTTCAGGTGAGATCTTCATTCAACAGCCAATTTTCCCACTTAAGTCAACACTGAATCAAAGCAAAAAAAATTATATATTTCTTTGTGTAACCAACAATGTGATTAAGTAGACAGTGAAAAACATCATCTTGCGTTAATTGACAGACACTAAGAATAGCATATATCTATTGTTTTAGTCATGGTTTATTTTAAAACTCCTAGATAATTCTTTATCCTTTACCTCTGAAGTCCAGCAAAAGCCCTTTCTATCAGCAGCTGGCAATGCATCTCCTCTGGCTTTTGAACATGCTTTCTAATGCATTTTAACTTCCCAAGCTCCTCCAGAGATGACCCCCAGTTGTTGAAGTACACACTTGAGGGAAGGACAAGAAGCTCTGCCTTGTGAATCTGTGTAGAAAAGGCAAAACTCTGACCTCTCCTATCCACTTACCCACCCATCCACCTCAGTGAAGATGCTGGGTCAGTAACATTCACTGGTGAATAACAGGATGACCACAGGAGGCCAGAATAATATTTTCTGAGCCAAGAAATGAGAAAAAGTCATTGTGAAAATGCTCCACTGTTGGTCCTTTAATGGACCGGAACCTGGTGGTCTGGAGTCGATGATGAGAAAGTGAAAGGAGAGGCTAATATTCCCTGGGTTATGCAGCCAGCTTTCACGCTCCAGGGAATCAGCCAGAAATAGAATATATATATATATAGAGAGAGAGAGAGCGAGAGAGAGAGAGAGAGAGAGAAAGACACGGGGACCCAAGCTCTGATGGAGCAAAGGTGTTTTAATCAACATAGTGTAGGCATATATACTGTCTTACAAGGTAGTTATTCTCAGCAAAGATAAAGATTAAAATTCCAGACTTACAAAACATAAGGCGATCCCTATTAAAGAGAGAGAGTTGTAAACAATCACTTTTTACCATAAGGTTCATAAGAAGGAAGAGAGTACTTATCACCGTATTGAAAAACTAATGAAGGACATGCCTGGATTCCTCAGACCTGGGAAAGGTGTGCCTCTCCTCTTAATTCCTGAATATTCAGGAATTAATAAGGACCAGAGGATTCCTGACAGATCCAAAACAGCACACAGGAAGCCTCCTGTTTAATGCTTCCTGACAATTCTCCCTCTTTTATTATATTTGTAAGAAAGGTCCTGACCAAATGAGTTTGGTTAGTATTAACCAACCTTATAGAAAGGCAATGATAAACAACAAATACAATTATCAAGACAATCACCAAAGTTACAGTTCCAGACCTGATGCTGTGGGTAACACTTTGAAACCATTTTCGTGGGTCTAGCCCAGATAATTTGTTCAGCTAAAGTTTCTAAATTAGTGGAAGAGGACAGACGTTTAGAAAAAGTTTTAAAGATTTCTTTTTGTAGTAATTGTACATTTAGAGAGGCATTATCAAGTAAATGAAATTTGATTTGTTCCCAGTTGTAGGTAATATGACTGAAATGAACAGGAGTGACACAAAATTGGCAATTAATACAAGTTACAGAACGTAAAGTCTTATTAAAATTGTAAATTTCCTATGGCTATAACAAAAGGAAGTGGGACACAGGCCTGCATAAAATATGACTGATTACAGCGAAAGAAATAGTTACTGTGACCACGACTGGTCCCTGTGAAATGTCCAGTCTAAGTCCCAAGTTCTTCGGTGCTGGCAGCAAGTTTCCGTATGTCTGTATGTCCCATTGTTTAGGCCAACTCTGTTTATCGAGGACAATTCGAGGAGGAGGGGGCGCCATTCCACCGTCAAGCCAGCCAAGAAGTCCTTTGTCACGGTAATGCTTCAACATAGTGTTAGTAACCTTTTACATAATGTTTTTTGTTCTTTCCCTAAAGTTTCAGTAGTAAACATGGTTCACAGACAGAGAAAGGGCAGCAATGTCTGAAAGTCTTCTTTTGGAGGCAGGACGAAAGCTCAAGCTTGTGGGCTGACATTTATGCATAATTTTCCTGGGCCCAGGCACAGAGGAAGGCCTAAAGAAATGTTAATTAGTTTTCCTTCCTCCCCAGGGTGTGAGGGTTCCAGCGAGGGGGCATATGGGTGGAGTCATTGGTTGATACGATCAGTCTTTTCTTCATCCATTTTATAACATGTAATAAAGGGGAGTTGGGTAAGAAAGCCGAGTTAAGTTTGGGAGACACAAGCTAGCAGGAAAATGTATTCAGGACTCCAAGGCCTTCCCTGTTGAGAGACCAAATTTTCTGCTTTATTAGTAAGGGTTTTTATCTGTCCCCAAGAAGGGAGTTCATAGGGTTGATGCTGCCGAGGGCAGTGCTTTTTGGCGATCTTTAGAGGCACCATGGCCCGTGTTGGAATTTTTTCCTCCTGGGGTTCTTGGTGTTTCGTCTCCATTTTGAATGCTGGGGGCCGCCTTGAGTCAGATTTTCCAAGGGAAAAGTTTGTTGGATCCATCTGGGGAAATACAAGCATATCCCTTTCCCCGTAAGGTTAATTTCCCAAATTTCTATTGTTTACTGAACCCGTCCTGGTACCAAATGGGCAGAGGAAGAGAAGTGTCCTTCAATTCCTTGAAATGTCTTTCTGCTCTTGTTAAAATATTTCCCTGTCGTAGGTTTAAAAATTTTAAAACAAATAAAGCTGTATTAACAATAGTTATAGGTTTAGAAAATATCTTATGTTGGAATCTAGTGAAGTCTGCTTTAGATAAGGAAGACCTGTATAGTACCTGTAGTGTACCTGTATATTCCCCCTTCTTTAATTTTTTTATTTGTAACTTTAGTGTGTGATGTGTTTGTTCGACTATGTCTTGGGTCTGTGGGTTATAAGGAATACCTGTAATATGTTTAATAGAAAAAGATTGTAAAAATTGTTTAAAGTGTCTAGAAATATAGGCAGGGCCATTGTCTGTTTTAATAGAACTAGGAGTTTGTGGTGGAGGTTTCTATATTTTTTAATATAAAAACTGAATATATAGAGTCAGAGACTATATTAATGGGGTAAGGATGTAGGCAAATAACTTGAAAAAGAGCATATAATTCATTTTATTGAGCAGAATGAAATTTAGTGTAAAAGACTCTATATTTTTTAAGAGACCAGAATGAAGCTTTGGCGTTTTTAGTCCCATCTATATAAAAGAAATGCGAGAAATAACAAATTTTTTAGAAATTTGGAAATCAATAGAAGTTTGTAATGTGTTCTCAAATTGAGATTTATTTGTAATAAAGTTTTATTAAAGTATAAAGTATAAAGAGAAAGCTTCTGACATAGGCATCAGAAGGGGGCAGAAAGAGTGTCCCCCTGCTAGTCTTAAGCCAGGTGTCATGTAACTACTAGCAGTCTGCTAATTAGAGAAAGGAAATGTCTCAAAACTGAAGAGAATAGCACCAGGCCCCTCACCCACAACATGCATTTTGAGATAACCTTGGTACCAGGTGAGTTGTCCGGGGCCACAAAATGGTTGACATGAATCTTGAAGAAAGGTAGGTTTCCAAGCAAATGCAGTTTTATTTACATAGCTTAAGAGAACATTTGCAGGAGTAAAACACACCGTTTGTCAAGTTGGTTCTGAGTCTTATGCAGAATCGACTTGAATAAAGAATCTAGGATAAATACATAGTTCATTAACATAGCTTAAGACAAATATTTCCATAAGAAAAATGCATTGGTTAACTCAGTGCTTGAGAACAGTTAACTTCAAGTGAAACCAGGTGTCATTATGGCAACACAGTATTTTAAGAGAAACCTCCTTTTAATTTTGTATAGAGAAGGAAAAAAAAAAGAAATATCACTAGTTTGTTTTCTCCTGCCGCTTAAGAGAGAGAAAAATGTCTGACACTTGCAGCCTATTTTCTCCATTTGGAGACCCCTGGCCTTCTTGCCTGTTAAGTTAAACTGGATTGGCCAAGTAAAAGACCGAAGGTTTGTGGGGGCGGGGGCCCAAAAAGTCCGGTAGGTATTCTAGAGGGGACTGCTTGAGGGTAAAGGAGAAAGTCATTTGGGGCTGGTATATCTACAGAAGCACTGCTGGATGTTGAGGGTTTAAGGGAAAAGATGGAATTTGTCCCTGGTTTTTGTTAAAGGGGACCTGGGTGGGGGGGTCTCCTGCTTGGAGTTTCCCGGAATAGGTTTCCCTTCAGTATCAAATTTAGATTTACAGTCTTTGGCCCAATGCATTTCTCTACGGAAGTGAGGGCAGATTTTTGGAGGCTTTTTATTAACTTTCTTAGGGCAGTCCCTTTTTAAATGGTTTTTATCATCACATGTAAAGCATCCTTCATTTTCCTTTTTAAAGCAAGCAGCCATTGTCTCAGCTAGCATTTGCATTTTTTAAGTTTCTGATCTTATATGGCAACAAGCCTTCAAATAATAAAAAATAGCCCCTGTCTCACGAATTGGGGCTACAGCCTTTTGACATTCCCGATTTGCATTATCATAAACAAGTAATTTTTTTCTTTTTAGTTGTCTTTTAGCTTTTTTCTTTTTCTTTTCAATTACAATATGGGCTTAAGAGAGTCGTTGCCAGAATCTTTAGGTTCTATCAAGGGAGAGACTTTGGGATATGTGCCCTCCGGCAGGGGAGGAGCACTTGGAGCAACCAGGACAGGGTTAGCAGGAACATTCTGAAATATCTTATGTTGTTCTAACTGGGCCTTTTGTGAGGCTTTATTGTCTAATTCATATTCATGTAATAAGTGTTCTGCCTGTTGCCAAATATCAAGAGGGCTAGAATTACCATGAAATGGCAGAATCAAAACTTCAGTGAGAGCCCACAGGGGCCAGAAATCTATCGGAATATTTTTTCCCTGTCTGATGGCTCATCCAACACTCTCTTTGACCTGATGCCAAATTTCTAAATCAAAACTACCTTCATCAGGGAACCAAGGGCTACATGCAACCACTGTCTAAAGGCAAGCCTTTATTCGCTGGTGTGAAACAAAAAATCCCTGAACTTTAAATAACTGATAAAGTAAAGTAGAAAAGTGAGGGGGCTTTCCAGCCGATTGACCCATGTCTTAGTACTTACCGGCCTCAATAGGCCCTCTGGGGTCATTCCGTCCAAATCCACGTGTACCAAGTCCCTGTTTCTGGGCTCCACTTGTTGGTCCTGTATTGGACTGGAACCTGGTGGTCCAGAGTCGATGATGAAAGAGTGAAAGAAAGAAAGAGGCTAATATTCCCTGGATTATGCAGCCAGCTTTTGCACTCCAGGGAATCAACCAGAAAGAGAGAGAGAGAGAGAACGAAAGAAAGAAAGACATGGGGACCCAAGCTCTGATGGAGCAAAGGTGTTTAAATCAACATGGTGTGGGCCTATATACTGTCTTACAAGGTAGTTATTCTCAGCAAAGATAAAGATTAAAA
Organism: Dama dama; assembly: GCF_033118175.1. Classification (NCBI taxonomy): domain Eukaryota; kingdom Metazoa; phylum Chordata; class Mammalia; order Artiodactyla; family Cervidae; genus Dama; species Dama dama. Next base: position 38,622,245 of record NC_083702.1, read on the forward strand.
TTCCAGACTTACAAAACATAAGGCGACCCCTATTAAAGAGAGAGAGTTGTAGACAATCACTTTTTACCATGAGGTTCATAAGAAGGAAGAGGGTACTTATCACCATATTGAAAAGCTAACGAAGGACATGCCTGGATTCCTCAAACCTGGGAAAGGTGTGCCTCTCCTCTTAATTCCTGAATATTCAGGAATTAATAAGGACCAGAGGATTCCTGACAGATCCAAAACAGCACACAGGAAGTCTCTTGTTAAGTGCTTCCTGACACTCCACATTTTAGATCATTTCAGAAAAATGGTGCTTTATTTATCATAGGTCAGTAAGAGGACACATTCCACAGAAGTCAGTGCAAGTTCCCAGTATTTTTGAAGGCAAGGTAGTTGGAAATAGGAAGACCATTAAAGTATGTGTCTGGTCCCAATATATTTAAAACCACTAAAGCACTTCAAACAGAGTTAGATTCTCCAATATTGTTGGGAAACTGGAATAATCTGCCCAGAAGAATTTGATAACCTGAACAAAAGAAGCTCTGTATAACAGTTCACTATGTGTACATGTATTAAAGTTTTTTCACTATTGTTTTCAAGAAAGAACATTTAATACTAAATAGTGTGTTGGTAATAGCATAATTTTATCCAATAATAAAGGCATTTTAGAGATAGATAATACTCATTTAATAAAAATGGAACTATTTGTCTAAAACTTAAGAGAAATTGTCCACTTAATTCCACATGAAACATAAATGTAAATAAGATACCCTGATAAATATTAATGAAATCAACTATGTCCATCTGTGTATTTTTAGTTCTATTATGTTGTAACTGTTGTCTCATTCAGAATTGACTCATTTCCATTGTGTTTTATTTACATGAGACCTTCAGGACACATCTGTTCTGAAGATAACTGTGTCTTCTGAATGATGGACTCTTATTCTGTCACCAAAATGCTTTGAGAACATTAAGATCTACTTACAAAACTTCTCCAAGCTGAGGGAGAGTTTGAAAGAGTTAATAGTTCTTGAACTGAGCAGTTTCCTTCTTTCTCAGTGACCTGGACTTGTCAAACCTCTCTCCTTGGTAGAATTTTGACATTGCTTCTTCGTTCTTTTCTTCTTACTATTTTGGTCCAGTCCCGCCTGAAGCAGTGATTATGCAAGTGCCACTGAGTGCACTGCTGATCACAGGATTGCACTTTAGGTAAATTTATATCTCAGTTTCTTTTAGAACAGTGAAACTTTCTCAAATTAGCCTTCCCCTGAACTCTTAGACATACTATATGTTAGCACATATGGCATCTAATCTACCATACATAATGGTGAGCAAACAGCTTTGCCTTAACTAACTCTATTCATATTCTAAGTTGTGGAATGTTCAAGTACCGTATCTATATTTGATCTAAATCTGTCATTTTATAATAAAGAACAAGGCAGTCCCAAAGACCTAAAGTGACTTGTCACATATCTATTTAATGAATAAGTGTAGAATATTATCCAGATCTTATAACTGCAAATTCCATGATTATTCTATTCTATTTGTTCATTCATTCAGTTTACTGAGCATCTACCATGTGTCAGATTGGGTATTAGGCTCTGCAAATATAGTGGTCAACAAGTTATAGTACCTGCCATTAAGCTTTAGTGCCCTCTATTCATTGAACATTTTTTAGCCAGTCAAAACTTTGGAGTTTGTGAAATCTTTCAGCAAAGACCCTCAATGTAAAAATATAAGATACTCATATATTTTTATTTCCTGGTCTTTCCCCTCCTAACCAGCTTCAGCAAATGATTTAGCTTCCCATGACCCTGAGCAGTTAACACCAAGAAGGGAGTGATGGGAAATGGAATTAAAATGAATTAAAGTCCACAGGAAAGATAATGAAAATTCTCCCCAAGGAATAGTGTTCTCCTGTATCCACCATAAGTCCTGAGGATTAACTAGCCTGTGTCACCTTCCTCTTAGTCACTCACTCTTTCCCCAAACTGCCATGAATGGAGCTCAATCTTCATACTTCCTCCTTTCCTTTCTGCCCTTTAAGTTAGATACACAATCTCTTTGTGTTTTAAGTAGTTAACTGCTAATCATAGTGGAAAAAAGAAATGGAAGAGCAGAAACAACCAATGTGGGCAAGTTATAGTTTCAGAATGATACCTGTGAGTCTTGGTGTAGGGCCAGTAGTTAGGCACTGACTTCCTGTGTGATGACATGTGGACACCCCATTATCTTCAGCCATCCAACTTTATTTCTACAAGTGAGATCTAAAACCAATCCTCTGTTTGAAAAAATCCTCACCTTTACTCTTAAGTGCTTCCTCATAGTTCGGTTGGTAAAGAATTTGCCTGCAGTGCAGGAGACCTGGGTTCAATTCATGGCTCGGGAAGATCCCATGGAGAAGGAAATGGCAACCCACTCCAGTATTCTTGCCTGGAGAATCCCATGGACAGAGGAGCTGGCAGGCTACAGACCATGGGGTCGTAAGAGTTGGACACAATTTAGCGACTAAACCACCATCACCATACTCTTAAATCTGGATGAGGGTATTTGTCTGATGGGGACAGTCATAGTTTTCAACAGATTTTCAAAGGGGTCATAATCAAAGCAAGATGGGGAACTACTGCCTTAGGAACAATCAAGTGACCATTTTACTTCCTTGAAGACCTCCAGACTCAGGAAAGATCCCTTCTGAGGATTCCTCACAAGGACCATAGAGCTGTTCTGGATGCTTAGGTTTTCTTGATCCATTTTCAGTGTTACACAATCCAGAAAGTTCCATTGTTCCAAAACAGAAAAAGGATCATATCATTCCCCTGCCTAAACCCTCTGCTGCTCTGCATTCCCTAGAGCAGCCTTTCAAAGTGTGTGAGATGCTAGTTGAAGTAGGTGTGGGTGGTAGGCCTCCCTAATGCAGAAGCACTTTGAGCATCACCCATCCTTCCTGCATCTCAGAAATCTGGAGACTCAAAAAAGCAAGGTATTGAAAGGTTGGTTCCTTCCCAAAGCTATGAGAGAAGCAACTGTTTTAAGCCTCTTCTCGGCTTGTAGATGCCATCTTCTCTGTATCTTCACATCCCCTTCTCTCAGGTATGTCTGTGTGTCCAAACTTCCTTTTTTATTAGGATACCAGTCATATTGGATTAGGGTCCCATTCTACTTCAGTACAGTTTCATCCTAATAAGTTACCTCTATGATAATCCTATATCTAAATTATGCCACATTCTGAGATACTACAGTTGAGGATTTTAACATTTGAATTTTGCAGGACACAATTCAACCCATAACACCCAGGAAACTAGTACCTGATTCTTCCTTAGTGAGTGATTAGTGAAGTAGCTCAGTCGTGTCCGACTCTTTGCGACCCCGAAGACTGTAGCCTACCAGGATCCTCCCTCCATGGGATTCTCCAGGCAAGAATACTGGAGTGGGTTGCCATTTCCTTCTCCAGGGGATCTTCCCGACCCAGGGATTGAACACCGGTCTCCCGCATTTCAGGCAGACGCTTTAACCACTGAGCCACCAGGGGTGATTCTTCCTTACCATGATGGAATGTGGTGATAAAACTCTATCTACAAGGCACTTCAGTGTTACTCAAACAAAACAAAAACTCTACAAAAAGCAAACAAGAACAAGCAGAACATGAAACTGAAACCAAAACCAAAAACAGAAGAAGAAGAAAGGAACCCTCCAAAACTATACATTTTAGATACGGATTAATAATGAACATAGGTAATAACTATTTTCTTCAAGAGTTTCTTCTCATGTGTTTTTAATTTTTTCATGAGGTATAACTTACATGTGAAAGAGTGAATGTGTCATAAATACAGCAAGTAGAGCTCAGATTTCAGCTTCCAGATTATAAAGAAAAACACTACTAGCTTTCCACACACTGCCATCCTGTCATTACCTATTGCCCCCCAAAGTAACCATTATACTGACCTCTAAGTCATTGATTGATAGATGGTGGTGGTTTAGTCACTAAGTTGTGTCCAACTCTTGTGGCCCCATGGACTATGGCCTGCCAGTCTCCTCTGTCCATATGATTCTCTAGGCAAGAATACTGAAGTGGGTTGCCATTTCCTTCTTCAGGGGATCTTCCTGATCCAGGGATCAAATCCACCTCTCCTGCTTTGCAGGTGGATTCTTTACCAACTGAGTCACCAGGGAAGCCCAAGTCATTGATTAGCAAGATTCAAAGATAGGTTAGCTTTGCTAGTTTTTGGAGTTTTATATATAAGAAAAAAAAATACATTGTGCGTTATTTTGTGTCCAGCTTATTCACTCAACGTTATATTTGTAAGATTCTTTCAGGGCTTTGTGTATTCATTCACATTACTGTCTATCATTCAGTATGTGAATATACCACATTTAATTTATCTTCTACTGTTGATGAAATGTTGGGTAGTTTCCGCTATAGAGTTCTTGGGAATAGTGCTAATAGGAACTTTCTTATGAAAGTCTTTTGTTGAACAACTGTATGAATTGCAGATGGGAATACCTCCACATGGAACTGATTTATGTAGAAAGCTTAAATAAAAACTGCCAGAGGGTTTACCAAAGTGGTTTTACAGTGTGTACTCACAGAAGCAGTAGTCAAGAGGTTATACTCGTTCCATTTGTCAATACAAATGGGCATTTCTTCATGTGTCCTTTGCCTGTTTTTTTCATTTTATCCATTTCAGTGTGAGAGTAGTCGTATGACATAGTACTTCTGCTTATATTTTTCTGGTGACTGACAGAGGAGCACCATTTTGTATATTGGTCACTTGGATATCTTCTTTCTTCTTCTTCTTCTTTTTTTTCATTTATTTTTATTAGTTGCAAGCTAATTACTTCACAACATTGCAGTGGGTTTTGTCATACATTGACATGAATCAGCCATGGAGTTACATGTATTACCCATCCCGATCCCCCCTCCCACCTCCCTCTCCACCCGATTCCTCTGGGTCTTCCCAGTGCACCAGGCCCGAGCACTTGTCTCATGCACCTGGGCTGGTGATCTGTTTCACTATAGATAATATACATGCTGTTCTCTCGAAATATCCCACACTCGCCTTCTCCCACAGAGTCCAAAAGTCTGTTCTGTACATCTGTGTCTCTTTTTCTGTTTTGCATATAGGGTTATCATTACCATCTTTCTAAATTCCATATATATGTGTTAGTATGCTGTAATGTTCATTATCTCCCTGGCTTACTTCACTCTGTATAATGGGCTCCAGTTTCATCCATCTCATTAGAACTGATTCAAATGAATTCTTTTTAATGGCTGAGTAATATTCCATGGTGTATATGTACCACAGCTTCCTTATCCATTCGTCTGCTGATGGGCATCTAGGTTGCTTCCATGTCCTGGCTATTATAAACAGTGCTGCGATGAACATTGGGGTGCACATGTCTCTTTCAGATCTGGTTTCCTTGGTATGTATGCCCAGAAGTGGTATTGCTGGGTCATATAGCAGTTCTATTTCCAGGTTTTTAAGAAATCTCCACACTGTTCTCCATAGTGGCTGTACTAGATTGCATTCCCACCAACAGTGTAAGAGGGTTCCCTTTTCTCCACACCCTCTCCAGCATTTATTGCTTGTAGACTTTTGGATAGCAGCCATCCTGACTGGTGTGTAATGGTACCTCATTGTGATTTTGATTTGCATTTCTCTGATAATGAGTGACATTGAGCATCTTTTCATGTGTTTGTTAGCCATCTGTATGTCTTCTTTGGAGAAATGTCTGTATAGTTCTTTGGCCCATTTTTTGATTGGGTCATTTATTTTTCTGGACTTGAGCTGCAGGAGTTGCTTGTATATTTTTGAGATTAATCCTTTGTCTGTTTCTTCATTTGCTATTATTTTCTCCCAATCTGAGGGCTGTCTTTTCACCTCACTTATAGTTTCCTTTGTTGTGCAAAAGCTTTTAAGTTTCATTAGGTCCCATTTGTTTAGTTTTGCTTTTATTTCCAATATTCTGGGAGGTGGGTCATAGAGGATCCTGCTATGATTTATGTCGGAGAGTGTTTTGCCTATGTTCTCCTCTAGGAGTTTTATAGTTTCTGGTCTTACATTTAGATCTTAAATCCATTTTGAGTTTATTTTTGTGTATGGTGTTAGAAAGCGTTCTAGTTTCATTCTTTTACAAGTGGTTGACCAGTTTTCCCAGCACCACTTGTTAAAGAGGTTGTCTTTTTTCCATTGTCTATCCTTGACTCCTTTGTCGAAGATAAGGTGTCCATAGGTTCGTGGATTTATCTCTGGGCTTTCTATTCTGTTCCATTGATATATATTTCTGTCTTTGTGCCAGTACCATACTGTTTTGATGACTGTGGCTTTGTAGTAGAGTCTGAAGTCAGGCAGGTTGATTCCTCCAGTTCCATTCTTCTTTCTCAAGATTACTTTGGCTATTCGAGGTTTTTTGTATTTCCATACAAACTGTGAAATTATTTGTTCTAGTTCTGTGAAAAATACCGCTGGTAGCCTGATAGGGATTGCATTGAATCTATAGATTGCTTTGGGTAGTATAGCCATTTTGACAATATTGATTCTTCCAATCCATGAACACGGTATGTTTCTCCATCTGTTTGTGTCCTCTTTGATTTCTTTCATCAGTGTTTTATAGTTTTCTATGTATAGGTCTTTTGTTTCTTTAGGTAGATATACTCCTAGGCATTTTATTCTTTTTGTTGCAATGGTGACTGGTATTGTTTCCTTAATTTCTCTTTCTGTTTTCTCATTGTTAGTGTATAGGAATGCAAGGGATTTCTGTGTGTTAATTTTATATCCTGCAACTTTACTGTATTCGTTGATTAGCTGTAGTAATTTTCTGGAAGAGTCCTTAGGGTTTTCTATGTAGAGGATCATGTCATCTGCAAACAGCGAGAGTTTCACTTCTTCTTTTCCTATCTGGATTGCTTTTCCTTCTTTTCTGCTCTGATTGCTGTGGCCAAAACTTCCAAAACTATGTTGAATAGTAGTGGTGAGAGTGGGCACCCTTGTCTTGTTCCTGATTTCAGGGGAAATGCTTTCAATTTTTCACCACTGAGGGTAATGTTCGCTGTGGGTTTGTCATATATAGCTTTTATTATGTTGAGGTATGTTCCTTCTATTCCTGCTTTCTGGAGAGTTTTAATCATAAATGGGTGTTGAATTTTGTCAAAGGCTTTCTCTGCATCTATTGAGATAATCATATGGTTTTTATCTTTCCATTTGTTAATGTGGTGTATTACATTGGTTGATTTGTGGATATTAAAGAATCCTTGCATTCCTGGAATAAAGCCCACTTGGTCATGGTGTATAATTTTTTTAATATGTTGTTGGATTCTGTTTGCTAGAATTTTGTTAAGGATTTTTGCATCTATGTTCATCAGTGATATTGGCCTGTAGTTTTCTTTTTTTGTGGCATCTTTGTCTGGTTTTGGAATTAGGGTGATGGTGGCCTCATAGAATGAGTTTGGAAGTTTACCTTCTTCTGCAATTTTCTGGAAGAGTTTGAGTAAGATGGGTGTTAGCTCTTCTCTAAATTTTTGGTCGAATTCAGCTGTGAAGCCATCTGGTCCTGGGCTTTTGTTTGCTGGAAGATTTCTGATTACAGTTTCGATTTCCTTGCTTGTGATGGGTCTGTTAAGGTCTTCTATTTCTTCCTGGTTCAGTTTTGGAAAGTTATGGTTTTCTAAGAATTTGTCCATTTCTTCCAAGTTGTCCATTTTATTGGCATAGAGCTGCTGGTAGTAGTCTCTTATGATCCTTTGTATTTCAGTGTTGTCTGTTGTGGTCTCTCCATTTTCATTTCTAATTTTGTTAATTTGGTTCTTCTCTCTTTGTTTCTTAATGAGTCTTGCTAATGGTTTGTCAATTTTGTTTATTTTTTCAAAAAAACCAGCCTTTAGCTTTGTTGGTTTTTGCTATGGTCTCTTTAGTTTCTTTTGCATTTATTTCTGCCCTAATTTTTAAGATTTCTTTCCTTCTACTAACCCTGGAGTTCTTCATTTCTTCCTTCTCTAATTGCTTTAGGTGTAAAGTTAGCTTATTTATTTGACTTTTTTCTTGTTTCATGAGGTAAGCCTGTAATGCTATGAACCTTCCCCTTAGCACTGCTTTTACAGTGTCCCATAGGTTTTGGGTTGTTGTGTTTTCATTTTCATTCATTTCTATGCATATTTTGATTTCTTTTTTGATTTCTTCTATGATTTGTTGGTTATTCAGAAGCGTGTTATTTAGCCTCCATATGTTTGAAGTTTTAACAATTTTTTCCTGTAATTGAGATCTAATCTTACTGCCCTGTGGTCAGAAAAGATGACTGGAATGATTTCAATTTTTTTAAATTTTCCAAGACTAGATTTATGGCCCAGGATGTGATCTTTTCTGGAGAAGGTTCCGTGTGCACTTGAGAAAAAGGTGAAGTTGATTGTTTTTGGGTGAAATGTCCTATAGATATCAATTAGGTCTAGCTGGTCCATTGTGTCATTTAAGATTTGTGTTTCCTTGTTAATTTTCTGTTTAGTTGATCTATCCATAGTTATGAGTGGGGTATTAAAGTCTCCCACTATTATTGTGTTACTATTAATTTCCTCTTTCATACTCGTTAGCATTTGCCTTACATATTGCGGTGCTCCTATGTCGGGTGAATATATATTTATAATTGTTATATCTTCTTCTTGGATTGATCCTTTGATCATTATGTAGTGTCCTTCTTTGTCTCTTTTCACATCCTTTATTTGAAAGTCTATTTTATCTGATATGAGTATTGCGACTCCTGCTTTCTTTTTTTCTCCGTTTGCGTGAAATATTTTTTTCCAGCCCTTCACTTTTAGTCTGTATGTTTCTCTTGTTTTGAGGTGGGTCTCTTGTAGACAGCATATATAGGGGTCTTGTTTTTGTATCCATTCAGCCAGTCTTTGTCTTTTGGTTGGGGCATTCAACCCATTTACATTTAAGGTAGTTATTGATAGGTGTGGTCCCATTGCCATTTACTTTGTTGTTTTGGGTTCATGTTTATACAACCTTTCTGTGTTTCCTGTCTAGAGAAGATCCTTTAGCATTTGTTGAAGAGCTGGTTTGGTGGTGCTGAATTCTCTCAGCTTTTGCTTGTCTGTAAAGATTTTGAATTCTCCTTCATATCTGAATGAGATCCTTGCTGGGTACAGTAATCTAGGTTGTAGGTTATTCTCTTTCATTACTTTCAGTACGTCCTGCCATTCCCTTCTGGCCTGGAGGGTTTCTATTGATAGATCAGCTATTATCCTTATGGGAATCCCTTTGTGTGTTATTTGTTGCTTCTCCCTTGCTGCTTTTAATATTTGTTCTTTGTGTTTGGTCTTTGTTAATTTGATTAATATGTGTCTTGGGATGTTTTGCCTTGGGTTTATCCTGTTTGGGACTCTCTGGGTTTCTTGGACTTGGGTGGCTATTTCCTTCCCCATTTTAGGGAAGTTTTCAGCTATTATCTCCTTGAGTATTTTCTCATGGCCTTTCTTTTTGTCTTCTTCTTCTGGGACTCCTATGATTCGAATGTTGGGGTGTTTCAAATGGTCCCAGAGGTCCCTGAGGTTGTCCTCATTTCTTTTGATTCTTTTTTCTTTTTTCCTCTCTGTTTCATTTATTTCCACCATTTTATCTTCTACCTCACTTATCCTATCTTCTGTCTCCGTTATTCTACTCTTGGTTCCCTCCAGAAAGTTTTTGATCTCTTTTATTGCATTATTCATTTTTAATTGACTCTTTTTTTGCTTCTTCTAGGTCTTTATTAAACATTTCTTGCATCTTCTCAATCTTTGTCTCCAGGCTATTTATCTGTAACTCCATTTTGTTTTCAAGATTTTGGATCATTTTTATTATCATTATTATAAATTCTTTTTCAGGTAGATTCCCTATCTCCTCCTCTTTTGTTTGACTTGGTGGGCATTTTTCATGTTCCTTTACCTGTTGGGTATTTCTCTGCCTTTTCATCTTGTTTAGATTGCTGTGTCTGGAGTGAGCTTTCTGTATTCTGGAGGTCTGTGGTTCCTTTTTATTGTGGAGGTTTTACCCAGTGGGTGGGGTTGGAAGATTGGCTTGTCAAGGTTTCCTGGTTAGGGAAGCTTGAATCGGTGTTCTGGTGCATTCAACTAGATTTCTTCTCTCTGGAGTGCAATGGAGTGCCCAGTAATGAGTTTTGAGATGGGTCTATGTGTTAGGTGTGACCTTGGGCAGCCTGTATGTTGATGTTCAGGGCTATGTTCCTGCGTTGCTGGAGAATTTGTGTGGTATGTCTTGCTCTAAAACTTATTGGCTCTTGGGTGGTGGTTGGTTTCAGTGTAGGTATGGAGGCTTTTAGACGGTCTCTTATTACTTAATGTTTCGTGTAGTCAGGAGTTTTCTGGTGTTCTCAGGTTTTGGGCTTAAGTCTCCTGCCTCTGGATTTCAGTTTTATTCTTCCTGTAGTCTCAAGACTTCTCCAACTATACAGAACTGATAATAAAACTTCCAGGTTAATGATGAAAAGATTCTCCCCTGTGAGGGACACCCAGAGAGGTTCACAGAGTTACATGAAGAAGAGGAGAGGGAGGAGGGAGATAGAGATGAGCAGGTGGAGAAAAGGGGGGACTCAAGAGGAGAGAGACAGATCTACACAGTTGTCTGTTCCCAGAGTGTTCTCTGTAGCCCAGACACCAACAAAGATTCACAGAATTGGATTGGGAAGAGAAGGGGAAGGGAGGAAATAGAGGTGTTCTGAGGTAGAAAACAGAGAGTCAAGATTGGGAGAGAGTAATCAACACACTCCTGAATAAAAATGGGAACTGAATATTGGATTCTTAAATTTCCACAATTTATATCATATACTGAAAAACAAAGGTTAAAAATCTAGAGTAGAGGTTAGACTCTTAAAAATACAATATTAAAAACAAAAACACAAAAAAAATTTTTGAAATATATATGAAGTTTGGTTTAAAAATAGGGATTATCTTTTTTTTTTTTTTTTTGCAAGGTTATAGTATAATGAAAATGAAAATTGAGGAGTAATAGAGGACTTTAGAAGGAAATAAGAGAAAAAGAAAAATAGAAAAAAGAAGAGAAAAAGGAAAAAACAACAAGAAAAAAATTTTTTTTCCTAATTAAAATAATCGTAAAAATCTATGAAAATGAAAGTTAAGGAGTAATGGGGGAGTAATAGGAAATTTTTTTTTTTTTTTTTTTTTTAGTTTAAAAGAATTTTTTATTAATCAGGATTCTTAATTCCTTCCAACATGTCAGATAACAAATCTTTTTAAGATAACTAAGTCTTTGGTCTGACACATTAATATATAATTGATAATTTAAGTTAATAATAAAAGTTCATTATTTTTTAATCATGTTCCTGAAGAATAAGTTATAAATCTGTGAATAACAGTCCATGAAATTAGCACTTCATTTATACAGAGGAGAAACGGGAACTCCTATCACAGTCAAGGCCACAGTCCTGCTAAGAGTTGCTAGTTTTTCATAAACGTGTGTAACACACATCCAGAGCTTGATAACGAAGGTTACAGAATTTTCACATCTCAACAGCTAAAAGGAGAAGTCCTCTCAAGTAGAGCAAGAGATTGTCACTTTTATTGATCACACACTCTTATTGATCACACACTCTTATGGGGAGGAAAAATAAGCATACTCCCCCAACATACAAATATTTATAGATTACTTACGCATAACATGTATTGCATGTAATAAAATACACAAGAATATAAAATGAAAAAAGATGAACTGTGGATAAAATATGGCAATATTTTAAAGTATATTATTTGCAAAATAACGTTTATTGACAGCACAAAGGTTAAGTGGGTGTGAATGACAGTAATGTGATCCAATGTAGTTTAACTTGATTAACAATTAGAATGCCATCATTTTAAATTCCATAATGTGGCTGAAGAGCAAATACTGCGCCTAGAAAGGCTGTCAACCTGACGACGTTTTATTGCCTGCCGATAGTTTGGTTCCCCCTCAACTCACAACAAAAGCAGTTCCTAGACAAGGATTTTGTTCCTTAGGGAGACAACCCCATGAGGCTGCATGAGCGTGGTGAAGAGAGAGGGAAGGATGGAAGGCAAGAGACAGTGAGATAATGAACAGATGGCTCCTACAGGGGCCACCCTGAGAAATACCTTCTTTCTCACTGAGGGGTGAGGAGGAGGGAGTTACCCACCTACCAAACGCTGACCGTCACTGGTTAAGGACTGCCCCGCCTGGCCCACATGTCGCCCAGCAGGCTCTGCGTCCAGAAGACACCTGCAGAAGTCGCTGGGTTTGGGGAACTGCAGGTTCCTCAAAGCTGGAGCTGCAGGTACAGATAGCTTATGCTACATCTGCCATGCCTGCATTATGAAAATGATCTTTTAAGCCCTTACAAAGCAGCTTTATTAGATAAGTAAACATACAGTTAATTTTAACTAAGCAGGTTACATTTAAATGAACACACCCTTGAGAACACCCATGTCCATTGTTCTTCCCACTTTTCCTACAGGATACCTCAAAAATTCAAGTGACACAGGACAATCTGATATACAGGTTGAATGAGTGATAGGGTCAATCTGAATATCAAATATTGATATGACTTAATCCTTTCTTAGATTAGAATATATGAACCAAGGTTCTAAATTTCTCTTGCTCCTTCACCGCAGGCTACCTTGTGTGCCCCTGGAGGCGCATGCACCCCTTTCTGGCCATTACTGGACCAAGGGATATAAAGCCTTGTCCAGCTCTCAGCTGGCAACATTTCGATTCATTTCAGTGTATGTCTGACCTATTCTAAATGGGTAAGAAAACACAAGTAATGTGCAGTTATACTATGGTTTTAGCATTTGCCTCTTACTTAACAGACAGAAGCAGGAGGAGAAAGGGGTAACAGGACCAGATGGCTGAATGCCATCATGGACTCGAAGGACACAAGTTTGAGCAAACTCTGGGAGATGATGAAGGACAGGGAAGCCTGGTGTGCTGCAGTCCACGGGGTCACAAAGAGTTGAACATGACTGAGTGACTCAATAACAACAAGCAAGTTACTTAACAAGAAAGATGAATTTCAACCTTCACAGAATTCTCTGAATGGGTATCTCATTTCCTCATGATTCAACAGTTATACAGAAACCCAACCACAATGCAGCTGCATCCTGGGATTCGGTATGACAGATCAGAATGCTCCGACTTCCCGAAGTCTTGGATGTGAATGGCAGATTGGGTAGGCTCCCTGCTTTCATCCCCTTTACAGAAATAACAGCTCCATAGAAACATTTTCCAAGTTCACAGCTTCTTAAAGAAGTTACATATGAAAAATCAGAAAGGCGTTTCAACTTTCCTAAACAAGTATTTAACTGAGTTCCAGAAATGTGACACAAAGTTAGAAAACTCCATTTTATTTTGACTGAAATGTCTGTCTTATTTATTTAGCTTTAAAACAACTTAATGTAGTTTAACTATTATTATTATCACTCTGAATAACCTTCAACAACCCAGGAACAGAACAGTCTAAGGTTCCAGTTTAAGAAATCCATTCTGTGTAGAAATGTGGTTATGTTAGATTCCCTTAGAGTTTAGTTTCAATTAGCAATAATCGTGCCTCGGATAAACCTCATTGTCTATGATACTGCCACTGCGCAAAGTTTAGTTTAAAATTTTAGAATCAAATCATTTTAGCCTATTAAACACTTTTTAAAACTGTGTAAGATCTGACAAAAGACTGTTTTATGATACACATCAACAAAACTCAACACCACTTTCTCCAATAGTAAAAAAGTGTTTTTTTTAATTGTTACTTTTTAAATGACGTGAAACTAAAGAAAACTGGTTGCCGGCTTTAAAATCATTTTGTTTGGAGAAAAGTATTCTGTGCTTCACCACCTGCTGCCAGGCCTTACAGCGATAGGGTCTATAGTCTACATCCACATCACTCAGGCGATTAAAGGCACAGGAAGGCCCTTCCTCCAGGTGTGAGGCTTTCTGCATTATACTTTGTGTTGTTGCAAAGAGAACCAACCGATACTCATTTACAAGCTTCTCTAAGAGTTGAGAACACTTCTTCAGAGTAGACTCCTGTAAGTTAACACTTTCTCCTCCGTTGATGCGGTCTATCCAATAAAAAGCTGACAGGCTATCCAAAATCAAAAGGCAGACAGAGGGATGACTACAGAGCATGGTTTCCAGCGAGCACAGGGTGAGGAGTAACTGGGTGCTACTACTGCAGTACACCAAAAACAGTCGCCCAAGGCAGCGTTTTAGTATTTCTTCAGAGCTTTGAGATAGTCTATGCTCAAGGACTGTAACAAGCCGGAGCATGTCAAAGTGGTAATCTGTATCAATAAACACGACTTCTACTTCCAGTCCACCTTCTGATTTTGGAAGTATACATTGTGCTGTTAAATGATAAAGCATTTCTGTCTTTCCTGTTCCTTCTGGACCATGAAATTCAAGAATATCACCATGCACAGGTGACTCTTCATCAGCAAACAGATGTGGTTCTATTTCTTTCAAGGAACTTCTACCTTCCAGTCGGGCAAGGAGCTCCGTCCCAGATTCAGCCCTATGGAAGTCACTACACATCTCCCCGGAGGCTCGGCGTACCAGCCACTCAACCTTCCCGCCTGCAGCGCCATTTACTGCCCGGCGTCTTCCCCTCAGCCAGTCAGAGACGCTGATCCTTTGACCGGGAATTTTAAAAGAAAATAAAAGAGAAAAAATAAAAAAGAAAAAAAAAAATTTTTTTTAATTAAAAAAAAAAAAAGTAGAAATACATCTAGGAATTTCTCTGGAGCTTTTGTGGTCAGTGTGAGTTTGGTTCAGTTTCAGATAGCTCCTTGTTCCAGCTTACACTTCTTGATATCTACAGGCCCCTTCCAGTGTAGTTGGTGTTTTCTACAGGGATTTTAATCTGTTGCACCGGTCCCTTCTGAAGCGGTTCCCTTTGTTTATTTGGCTTCTGTTTGCCGGGCTCTTCAGTGCCTAACTTCTGCCCTGACACAGGCGGGCGGAGGTGGTCTCTTATTAGGTTGCTAGTTCCGTTGTGCTCCGGGGAGGGGCTGGCGCTGCTTTCCCCGTCTACGCTGCTCAGGGCTCCCGGCTGCTCTATATGGAGCGTGCCTTGCGCTGCGCGCGGTTCCAGCCCGTGGGTGTTCCACAAAAGCGTGGACTTGGCTGCGCCTGTGTTTTGTGCCTTCCCCGTCCTAGCGGCTCAGGCAGCCAGGAGCTTGACGGGCGCACTCCCCCCGGGTGCCACGTTCCTTCTGCCCTCCGCGTCCCCAGCCCCAGTCCCCGCCCGCGCCGGTCAGGTGCCTGCGCCCTGTGTCTCGCTACCACCCTTCCGGTGGATGTCGACCATCCAGAATCTCAGGAAGTCTTTGGTTAGAAACTGGAAGCCTGTTTGCAGTGTGGTAGGGGATGCGGTCCTTGGGGCCGAGCCTGCCCCTTTCCCCTCCCCCCTGCCTCCTGCCTCCTGCGGGGCTGGGCCTGTCCGCAGCTGGCTAGCTCCTCTGGACTTGCTCGGTCCCTTTGTTCTGTGAACAGCTGGCAGTGTGTTCGGGCCGGTTAATTTTCTCTCTCTCTTTTGCTGTCCCACAGTTTAAGTTGGTTAACTCACAAAAGCTCCCTCCGATTGCCCTCAGGGCACTCGGGCCCGGTCCTAAGCAATGCTGCCCACTCCTCTCCGTTCCGCCCCCACTTGCTGGGGGCGGATGCGGACGTCTGGGGTACTTTTCTGCTGGGAGTTGCTTTTAGGCAGGTAATCTGTGGGTTTTATTTATTTTTCCCCTCCCAGTTAGGTTGCCCTCTGAGATTCAAAAACTTTCTCCAGACCCGCCAGTGCGAGGGTTTCCTGGTGTTTGGAAACTTCCTCTATTAAGACTCCCTTCCTGGGACGGATCTCCGTCCTTAGCTCTTTTGTCTCTCTTTTTATCTTTTATATTTTGTCCTACCTCCTTTCGAAGACAATGGGCTGCTTTTCTGGGTGCCTGATGACCTCAGCTAGCAATCAGAAGTTGTTTTGTGAAGTTTGCTCTGCGTTCAATTGTTCTTTCGATGAATTTGTAGGGGAGAAAGTGGTCTTCCCGTCCTATTCCTCTGCCATCTTGGCTCCTCCACCCGGATATCTTTTCTTGAGATGTGCCCAAGTTTTTGCCCATTTGTTTATCAGGTTTATTATTTATTGGGAAATTTTTCATGATTTGTGCATGTACTTTACCTATCTTGGATGCAATTCCTTTATTAGATGTATGTAATTTGAATACCTTCTTCCAATCTGTCACTTGAAAGCTTTACTGAGCAAGGCTTTGCCCAGCGGAGCAAAACCCAGTTTTCACCACCCAGTCCCTCCCATCAGGAAGCTTACAGAAGCCTCTTAGCCTTGTCCACTAGAGAGCAGATTGAAGAAGCAAGAATAACCACAATCCCACAGCTAGAACAAAAACCACAGTAGAGAAAGTTAATCAGGATGAAAAAGCAGAGAGTTATGTCCCAGATGAAGGGGCAATATAAAACCCCAGGTAAACAAAGAAATGAAGTGGAGATAGGCACCTTTCAGAAAAAGAACTCGGAATAATGATAGTGAAGATGATCCAGGATGTCAGAAACAGAATGGAGAAGATGCAAAAAATGTTTACCAAAGACCTAGGAGAAATAAAGAGCAAACAAACAGAGATGAACAATATACTAGAAGGAATCAATAGCAGCATAATTGAGGCAGAAGAATGGATAAGTGACCTGGAGGACAGAATGGTGGAAATCACTGCCTCAGAACAGAATATAGAAGAAAAAAAAAAAGACAGCTAAGAGACCTCTGGGACAACATTAAATGCACCAACATTCATATGATAGGGGTCCCAGAAGGAGAAGAGAGAGAGAACCTGAGAAAATATTTGAAAGCATAATATCTGAAAACTTCCCTAACATGGAAAGGAAATTGTCAACCAAGTCTAGGAAGTGCAGAGAGTCACAGGGAGGATAAACCCAAGGAGGAACACACCAAGACCCATAGTAATCAAACTGACAAAAATTAAAGACAAAGATTAATATTAAAAGCAACAAGAGAAAAATAACAGATAATATATAAGGGAACTCCTATCAGGTTATCAGCTGATTTCTCAACAGAACCTCTACAAGCCAGAAGGGAATGGTGTGATATATTTAAAGTGATGAAAGGGAAGAACCTACAACCAAGAATACTCTACCAGCAACACTCTCATTCAGATTTGATAGAGATATCAAAAGCTTTCCAGACAAGCAAACATTGAGAGAATTCAGTGCCACCAAACCAGCTTTACAGCAAATGCTAAAGGAACTTCTCTAGGTAGGAAACGCAAGAGAAGGAAAAGATCCATACAAAATAAGCCCAAAAGAATTAAGAAAGTGGTTATAGAATCATACATATCGATAATTACATTAAATGTTAATGGGTTCAATGCGCCAACTGGCTGGGCAGGGAAAACATGTACATGTATGCATTTCCATCTACTGCATCACTCAGCTTAACCCCCAAATTGTATGTAAGTGTTTCATATTGTTAGGTTAATAATTTTCCCATTATGGCTTTATTTTTTGTTTGGCTACTGACTGTGAAAACTGATAAACATCTTTTACTATTGTGATCATGTAACTATTATTCACTTAATGCTGTTGTATCATGATTGGTTAATGGAAAAATAATAGAATTCTGTATCTCCAAAATTACAATTTAATAGAAAAACTTGTAATCACTTTTTAAAATCCAGATGCATATCAGAATTATCTTGAAAGTTTTTGAAAAATATAAATGCTCAGAGCATTTTTCTCTAGAGCTCCAGATATGTTTCTAATGAGCAGCCATGTTTAAGAATAACTGGACTATATGATGATCTTTTACTTTTGTGTAGTTTGTTTCAGTTTTTCTATTTCATATTCAGTGCCCCCATTTCATTTGGTGTCTGTTTTCCAATTTCCTCATCTCTATTTTTTTTAATGTTCTTTCTTAAGCCTTTATCAAGCATGGTAGATCTGTGTGTGTATGTGCATGTGTGTGTGTGTGTGTGTGTGTGTGTGTGTTGTGTGTGTGTATATAGTATGTATAATATATATATTTTAGAAATCTTATGAATTTTTGCCTAAGAAATTTATGACATTTTGATTTACTTGTTTGACTTAGTATGGATAGAAAGCTAGATTTATTATTTTTTTAAAAATAGATATGCAACAAGCAGCAAAGGTTTACAGTATAGAACCAGAAACTATAGTCAATATCTTGCAATAATCAATAGTGCAATAATCTGAAAAATAATATGTGTGTGTATATGTATAAGGGAATCACCTTGCTGTGCACCTGAAATGTTGTAAGTCAACTATACATCAATAAAATGTATATATTAAGAAAAAATAAGTCAAAGTATAAAATTTAAAACAAATTTGGGCCCTAGATATGGTGACTATGGATGAAGAAAATTGCTGTCTTAATAGCATGATGAATTCATCACCAAACATGGGGAACAACAATCCAAAGGCTTATCTTTGGTTTTTAAGGAAGATAAACAAAGGGTTTACGAGCCTCCATGGCACCTATAGACTAATGTCTCACTAGTTTCCCCAGTTCACTTCCATGTGGAAGATAGATGAAATAAGGAGAAATCAAAGATAGAGAGATTTAGTTGGCCTGTCATTCTTTCATGAATTCAATCAACATTTTTAAGTTGTTTGCAAACCAGGAGACAAAACAGACAAATAAATAGCCAATCCCATATAAGCTGATGTTTCCTGGGGGCTCAGAGAGTTTGGCAGATAAACGACTTTCAACAGTGAGGCAACAATTGGGAACTATTTCCCAACTGACTTCCCAAAAGAAGTCAGTCTGTGCTTTGGACAGGACAAAGGGCATACGATTGGGTGAAGGGGGCATGGCCTCTGGCACTAGTCTACAAACTATGTGAACTAGGGTAAATCACTTTAATTTTTCTGTGTCTTGGTTTCCTACTTGTAAAATGAGGTTTATAATAGTAAGTATTGTTAAATTGTTGTGCTGACTCATGAGGTAATACAGGTAAACCATTTAGAAGAGTGATTGGCCCAATGAGTTGAGCTATTGTCATGTGGGAGAGTTAGAGAGTTAAATGGGCCCTGCAGAGAAGCAAATAGGTATTATCTATAGTAGTGGCCCCCAACTTTTCTGACAGAAGGGACCAGCTTTGTGGAAGATAATTTTTCCCCAGACTGGGGATATGGGATGGCTTCAGGATGATTCATGCACATTACATTCATTGTGCACTTTATTATTATTGAGGTATGCTCAGTTACTCAGTCATTTCCAACTCTTTGCAACACCATGGACTGTAGCCTGCCAGGCTCCTCTCTCCGTGGGATTTTTCAGGCCATAATACTAGAGCGAGTTGCCATTTACTTCTCCAGGGGGATCCAGGTGCGTCTCTTGCACCTCCTGCGTCACAGGCAGATTCTTTACCACTGAGCCATCAGGGAAGCCAACTCATTTCTTGTGCACTTTAATTCTATTATTACATTGTGATATATAATGAAATAATTATACAACTCACCATAATGCAAAATCAGATCATCAGGCACTCAAGTCTCATAAGAAGCGTGCAACCTAGACCACTTACATGTGCAGTTCGCAGTACGGTTTGTGCTCCTGTGAGAGTGATCCGACGAGGTAGGACTCAGGCAGTAATGTGTGTCATGGGGAGCAGTTGTAAGTGCAGATGGAGCTTTTCTTGCTTGCCTTCCCCTCACCTCTGCTGTGCAGCCCAGTTTCTAACAGACCATGGATGGTTGCCAGTCCATGACTGGGGGGTTGGGGACCCCTGATCTGTAACATGTGAGTCCAGTGTGAGAAGAGAGGGGAGAGAAGAGCAGACCAGGGCTCAGGAGTCTAAACTATTGTCCTGATTCTGCCCCCTGCTCACTCAGTGACTGTGTCTGTATTAGAAAATGACTGGATTATCTCCAAGTTTCTCCCAGCTCTCAAGCCCTGGGGTTCTGTGGCTCCTTCTGAGGTAGGCTTAATAAATATCATTTGGGTTCTGGTTTCTTGTTATCATTCAGTTGCTCAGTCATGTCTGAATCTTTGTGGCCCCATGGACTACAGCATGCCAGGCTTCCCAGTCCTCCACTACCTTCCAGATTCTGCTCAAACTCATATCCCTTGAGTCGGTGATGCCATCCAACCATCTCATCCTCTGTCACCCCCTTCTCCTCCTGCCCTCAATCTTGCCCAGCATTGGGGTCTTTTCCAATGAGTCAACTCTTCGCATCAGGTGGGCAAAGTATTAGAGCTTTAGCTTAAGCACCAGTTCTTCCAATGAATATTCAGGGTTGATTTCCTTTAGGATTGACTGATTTGATCTCCTTGATGTTCGGGGGACTCTCAAGAGTCTTTTCCAGCACCACAGTTCAAAAGCATCAATTCTTTGGCACTCTGCCTTCTTTATGATCCAGCTCTTATATCTGTACATGACCACTGGAAAACCATAGCTTTGACTATATGAGTCTTTGTTGGCAATGTGATGTTTTTTCCTTTTTTATACTGTCTAGATTTATCATAGATTTTCTTCTAAGGAGCCCATGTCTTTTCATTTCATGGCTGCAGTCACCTGTGGTAAAGAAATTTAAAAAAGAAAGAAAATTCTATTATGAGATTTCCAGTTGAGTGACTAGGTGAGCACTGATTCATTTCAAAAGAAATAGCAAGGCATGAAGAGACTGGTGTATGGAGACTGGGAACAATGTAGCACAGATTCATGGATAGAATTTTTAGGTTGAAAGAAACCATTTCTATCATTTTAATTCAGGGTGGTGGAGAGGCAGTGTGTTTTGGTGGCTCACAATGATTATAGAAACAGAAGCTCAGTGATTAGGGCCCAGGCTTGACTCTTTCTGGAAAGTTACTTAAGTGTTCTGTTTCTTCATCTGTAAAATGTAGATAAAATTCAGGCTGAATTGTGCACAATGGCCATTTGTAGGTCACAATAGTTGACTGTTGGCAATTTCACATGTTTCAACCTAGTAATAGACACTAGTAAAGAATCCACCTGCCAATGAAGAAGATGTATGAGGTTCACTTTTAACCCCTGGATCAGGAAGATCCCCTGGAGCAGGAAATGGCAACCCACTCCAGTATTCTTGCCAGGGAAATTCCATGGACAGAGGAGCCTGGCAGGCCACAGTCTATCAAGCCACCAAGAGTTGGACATGACTGAATTACTGAGCACTCATACACAGAGAAAAAAATCTAGCAATCTAAAAGCAGCAGTTGATACATGATAAGGTGCCATAGAAATGGTTCCCTCATTATTAAGCCTATTTTACTTGTTTGGAATTTATTGCACCAGGTTTTATTTGGTGAGAACAACAGGCATTGCATAATGCATTTATTTAAGCCTCTTTCCCTTCCTTAGATATAGGCAGGCATGAGGCCTTGGTTGAGCAATTAGTCTGTTAAAGTACCACTGTATTTACTTTCAGGATGGCTGCCACTACCATTTTGTTTGTTTCTAGTGCTTTCATCTAGACAGCATGTAACTACTCCAAAGGGAAATTTAATATCAAAGTTCCTGGGTTGAAAAGAGCTTTCTCTACCTCTTTTCCTCAAACCACCCACTCCCTCCCCATCCCAGCCATTGGCATCCTCGGGCATAGTTTCTACCTCCCTCAGAGTGTAATGCCACCCATCATCTGAGGACCCTCAACATTACAGTCACCAGACTGGTCCTCAGGGAGGTGAAAGGAGCAGGGGATTCTAAGAATGGCCCTGCATGGAGGCCTAAAGGAGGAGCTAACTGAAGAATACTAGAGAAGTAACAAAGACAGAACATTTTCTTTTTGAAAAGGAAGAAGAAAATATGTCCTGAGTAAAAGCAGTATACCAGCTACAGTTCCTTACAAAACTGTTTATTAATCATTGCCTGGCATCACTTGTATATTAACCATGATTCATGGGGTTGGATTGATGTAAGTCCTGCCTTCTGATTTGTCTTTTACTTTCTTTCTGGTGTGTTTTGAAGAACTCTACATGTTGGTAAATTTACCAAGCGTTTTCTCTTTGTCCTAGATCTTTATGTCTTGTTTAAAGAGATCCTTCCCTATCTGTTTTGCTTTTTAAGTAATCAGTTTGTAAACTTCTTCCTCACTGACACTGTGATTTCAGACTCAATGTTTAGTCAGTTCAGTTCAGTCACTCAGTCATGTCCGACTCTGTGACCCCATGGACTGCTGCATGCCTGGCTTCCCTGTCCATCACCAACTACTAGATCTCGCTCAAACTCACGTCCCTAGACCCGGTGGTGTCATCCAACTGTCTCATCCTCTGTTGTCCCCCTCTCCTCCAGCCTTCAATCTTTCCCAGCATCAGGGTCTTTTCCAAGAGGTCAATTTTTTCCATCACGCATCCAGATAATATTGGAACTTCAGCTTCAGTGTCAATCCTTCAAATGAATATTCAGGACTGACTGACTTTAGGATTGACTGGTTTGATATCGTTGCAGTCCAAGGGACACTTAAGACTATTCCAACACCACAGTTCAAAAAAATCAATTCTTTGGCACTCAGATTTCTTTATGATCCAACTGTCACATTCATGTAGTAGTTCAGTTCAGTCGCTCAGTCGTGTCTGACTCTTTGCGACCCCATGGACTGCAGCAGGCCAGGCCTCCCTGTCTATCACTAACTCCCAGAGTTTACCCAAACTCATGCCCATTGAGTCGGTGATGCCATCCAACCATCTCATTCTCTGTCATCCCCTCTTCTCCCGCCTTCAATCTTGCCCAGCATCAGGGTCTTTTCAAATGAGTCAGCTCTTCATATCAGGTGGCCAAAGTATTGGAGTTTCAGCTTCAATATCAGTCCTCTCAATGAACACTCAGAACTGATCTCCTTTAGGATCGACTGGTTGGATCTCCTTGAAGTCCAAGGGACTTTCAAGAGTCTTCTCCAACACCACAGTTCAAAAGCAACAATTCTTAGACACTCAGCTTTCTTTACAGTCCAACCCTCATATCCATACATGACTACTGGAAAAACCATAGCTTTGACTAGACGGACCTTTGTTGGCAAAGTAATTGTCTCTGCTTTTTAATATGCTGTCTAGGTTGGTCATAACTTTCCTTCCAAGGAGCAAGCGCCTTTTAATTTCTTGACTGCAGTCACCATCTGCAGTGATTCTGGAGCCCCAGAAAATAAAGTCTGCCACTGTTTCCACTATTTCCCCATCTATGTGCCATGAAGTGATGGGACTGGATGCCATGATCCTTGTTTTTTAAATGCTGAGTTTTAAGACAACTTTTTCACTCTCCTCTTTCACTTTTTTCAAGAGGCTCTTTAGTTCCTCTCACTTTCTTCCATAAGGGTGGTGTCATCTGCATATCTGAGGTTATTGGTATTTCTCCTCGTAATCTTGATTCCAGCTTGTGCTTCATCCAACCTGGGTTTTCACATGATGTACTCTGCATATAAGTTAATTAAGCAACATGACAAGTCCGTCTGCCTTGATGGACTCCTTTTCCAGTATGGAACCAGTCTGTTGTTTCATGTCCAGTTCTAACTGTTGCTTCCTGACCTGCATACAGATTTCTCTGGAGGTGGTTGGGTATTCCCATCTCTTGAAGAATTTTCCACACTTTGTTGTGATCCAAATAGTCAAAGGCTTTAGTGTAGTCAATAAAGCAGAAATAGATGTTTTTCTGGAACTCTCTTGCTTTTTCGATGATCTAACGGTTGTTGGCAATTTGATCTCTGGTTCCTCTGCCTTTTCTAAAACCAGCTTGAACATCTGGAAGTTCACAGTTCACATACTGTTGAAGCCTGGCTTGGAGAATTTTGAGCATTACTTTGCTAGTGTGTGAGATGAGTGCAACTGTGTGGTAGTTTGAACATTCTTCAGCATTGCCTTTTTTGGGGGATTGGAATGAACACTGACCTTTTCCAGTCCTGTGGCCACTGCTGAGTATTCTGAATTTGTTGGCATATTCAATGTAGCATTTTCATAGCATCATCTTTCAGGATTTGAAATAGCTCAACTGGAATTCCATCACCTCCACTAGCTTTGTTTGTAGTGATGCTTCCTAAGGCCCACTTGACTTTTGCATTCCAGGATGTCTGCTTTTAGGTGAGTGATCACACTATTGTGATTATCTGGGTCATGAAGATATTTTGTACAGTTCTTCTGTGTATTCTTGCCACCTCTTCTTAATACATCTGCTTCTGTTAGATCCACACCATTTCTGTCCATTATTGTGCCCATCTTTGCATGAAATGTTCCCTTGGCATCTCTAATTTTCTTGAAGTGATCTCAAGTCTTTCCCATTCTATTGTTTTCCTCTGTTTCTTTGCATTGATCACGGAGGAAGCCTTTTTTTTCTCCTTGCTATTCTTTGGAACTCTGCATTCAGATGGGTATATCTTTCATTTTCTCTTTTGCCTTTTGCTTCTCTTTTTTTCTCAGCTATTTGTAAGGCCTCCTCAGACAACAATTTTACCTTTTCGCATTTCTTTTTCTTGGGGATCATCTCAATCACTGCCTCCTATACAATGTCATGGACCTCCATCCATAGTTCTTCAGGCACTCTATCAAATTTGTCTGACTCAAGGTTACAATTAGTCTGTTTCCTCCTATTGGTGTCAATACAATGATACAGTTCACACAAAGGAAGGAAATACTCCAAGAGTGAATTGCATGCTAATATATCATGGCTGATTAAAATCACTTTTATTTTACTGAATGTTTAACAAGTTAAGGTACTATGCAAGACACTTTATGAAGCCCATATCCGATCAATCATGGAGGTTACACATTTTGCGGATGAGGAAACTAAGATCTACAAAGTTTAAAATACAGTCATTAGGCAAGCATTAACACAAGAATACAGTTATTGTTGAAGCGTAATCATTTAAGAGAGAAAATTCCAACTCAAAAATCTATTTTGAGAGTGAGTAAAAAGAAGCCTTCATTATTAAAACACTCATGGTTTAGATATAGTAGATATTTGTGTTGAGAGTAGCATCCTACTTTCCTGAAATTCAGTGCAAAATTATTCTATATTCATTTTTGATGAACAGTGTCTAAGGCACAGAATTGTGGGTTTGTCTTCACTACCAAGAAACAGTTTGGAAAATAATTGTATCAACAGGTAAATATGTGAAGTCTCAGAACGGAAATTGACTGTTGAAGATAGAATCACCTTGCAAATTCAATACCTTTGAGCCTTTAAAGTTCTAATATTCTGGTATGTGGTGGCTAAGAAAAAATACAGAACAGAGAGGTATCGGGTATGCATGTATCCTAGATGTTATTATACAGGGAAAGTAGGAAGCACATGAACACATGGTAAAGAGTTTTTTTGTTGTTTGTTTGGTTTTTTTTTTTTTTCTTGTTACCTTTGGGAGTTAGAAAACTTCACTTTCTTTTATCCAAATTAAAAAAAAAACCCTTGGCTTTAGCCAAATCACTCATTGTCTTCAATTTTCATATCCATGGATAATGGTATCTACTATTTACCTTCCAGGATTGTGGTGAGAAAATACTGAAATGTGCATATGAAATGTTTTAAGAACTGTTAAGATAAAGTGCAAGATATTACAAGAGTTGCTAAAATTTTAATAGTAAGTAGTATTGATAGCATATGAGGCATAATTTTGTATGCATGTGGATAGATTCCAATATCCATGTCTATATATAATTTTGTACACAAATAGTAATAATAACACTTTTAATTTAAATTACATTTTATAACCCATGAAGGATTTTTCCATTGTTTCACATCAGCCTCCCATGTGAGTTGGGCCAAGTGTCACCCTGCCTTTCCATGTTGCTCATGCAGGTGTCTGTTTTCTCCCCAAAGGCAAGCCTCTCCTCTTGTGCAATTTCTGCAACTTCTGCCAGTCCTTGTTGCCATTACTTTTCACCTCCAGATCATTCTCCAATGTCTGTCAGACACACAGCTCACAAATGTCCATTCCTTTAAAACTTCTGCCAACTTTCATATCAAACACTAAATAAAGCACCCTGTTTTTAGAAACCTACTTCCAAGACTAATCCTTGGGCTTTCATGTTGCTCCAGACTGCTGTATCTGAAATCTCTAAATCTAACAGTTCACACTGGGACAGTGACATTCTTTATTCCAGCTCTCTCATTTTCTTTCTCGCACCAGAGCTACTGTTCCAATTTGGCAGGACCACCAGTCATTTGCCTCCTTTCTGCCCATCTACCCACCCCCCAACCCCCCACCCCCACCCCACCACAGGCCCCGGCCCCATACACACACATGCACACACACATACACTTTCTCCTACTCATCATGAGCTCCCTCCTGGTTTCACATCCTTCTCTGAGCACCAGGTCCATTACTTTACCCATCTCCCAGCTGCTGACCTTTTCTATTTGTTTCCTCCAAGTCCATTGTTTATACCTCCAAAGCTGCATTTTGCCAACAATCTATTTTTCCTGTTCCAACCGCAGGCACTCAGGTGTTGCTGCAGAAAACCAAGTATTTCTATGAAGTGGGATAATACAAATCTATCTTTAACCTCTGCTTGACACTCTGAAGCTTCAGCTTCTTCACTGGTTTCTGGTCTCTTTTCTTTCTTACCTAGAGCAATGGTTATGAATATTTATCCCTTCCCAAGAGCACTTTCCCTTAGCTCTTTAATTGGAAAAATATGATCTTGCCCTATACTCCTTAGAGGAAAAACAGAAGTAACCAAAGATCTCGCTCAGGTTCTGTTCCAACCTACATTTATCTACCTCCCCTCTCCCATACCTCTTTCCCTCCTTTTCAGAGGATGAAATGACCTTGCTATGTTCAGTGTTGATCACGCTATCTTTTCTACTAATTTTATGCCCTCCCAGCTCCTCTAAAACCTCACCTACATTTGTTTTCATTCTCTCTCTTTTCTGTTTAATTCCTCTCAGACTCTGCATGTGCTCAAACATCCCCTGTCACCAATAAATGAACTTTCCCCACTCTTCCTTATTTGTATGTTCTTCTATTCTGTTGCTACCTTGTCACCTACATTAGTTTTCTTTCTTTTCCTATTCACTTTCTCCCAGAGGTAATTTTCACTTCCCATTCTAATTAAGTGAACTGTCCAGAGTTGTCATATAAATACTATGATCAGAGAGAGTTCATGCATTATTCTGACACAATTTGATGCTTTATTTAGTCACTTTTTTCTTCTATGTTGACATTTTACCTTACTCAATAAAGGCGCCTTCTTTGGATGAGTATGTGAATGTAACTTGCTACTTTGACCAATGGCTGGGGATGGTATCTGGGGACCAAATGTAAGACCTCAGGTAGGAAATGAAAACTTTAAAGATAGTGATGGGAATTATGGGGAAATAAAGATCCCTCATTATCAGTTACTGATATGACATTCTTAGAGAAATGGTGCATCAAAGATAAAAAGTGTAGTCAAAGTAAATGTGCATATCCTCATCAATGAATTATAAATAGGTTTTGCACTCAAAGTTCCAGCAACTACCAGAGGGTGAGTTTGTGATAATGTGTCACTTCAAAGTAAACACATCAGGGGAAGTCTTTTCTGTATGGTTTATCCTGGCTTGACACCAGAGACCAATTGGGAGTTGTTGAACTTTGGTTCTTTCTCCATAAAAGAAGAGATTGTGTAATTAGATGAACCTGCCTCTGTTGACAGAAATTACTAAGATTTATGATGCTTTGAGGGAGTATAGGGAACCTTTTACTGTTAGCAAGTGTCAAGTTACCCCAATGATGTTCCTGGTCAACTCATTTCTGGGAGTAGGGAATTGTATGTTTGCTAATGGATGAGGACCCTTAGGGATACTAAATTTGTGCATGTCTAGATGCTACAGAAGCTGATTCCAGAAGACCAAGCTCAGAAGGAAATGAATAGAAAGTAATTCAATAATAATAACATAGTATTCCTCTTAGTATATATAATAATATATATAATGTTATGTATAGTATTCTTCCAATACTTTGGTTACCTGATGCAAAGAGCTGACTCATTGAAAAAGACCCTGATGCTGGGAAAGATTGAAGGCAAAAGGAGAAGAGGGCAGCAGGGGATGAGATGGTCAGATATTATCACTGACTCAGTGGACGTGAATCTAAGCAAACTCCAGGAGACAGTGAAGGACAGGGAGGTGTGTTGTGCTGCAGTGCACTGGGTTGCAAAGGGTTGGACATGACTTAGCAACTGAACAATAACAGAGTTCCTCTTATAAAAATGGTGGAGTGAAAAATTGAAAACTAAAACAAAATACCAAAATTAATATGATGAGTAAAACCTAGATGACTTCAGTTTGTGAAATTTAAAGGATAGTAAATTTAAATATTATACTCCTTCAGTTTTATAAAATTATATACATGTTGCTTAAGTTTTCAAAAGCAATAACTGTAGGCCATTTTTATGATCTTCATTATCAAATTTAATTTTAAACTTCCCAGATTGTTCTTTCGCCATATGAAAATTTTGGGGAAATGTCTACCAACTTTGTTAAAGTGAAGATTTAATTCCTAATAGATTGTGGTGGTGATTTAGTCTCTAAGTTGTGTCTGACTCTTGTGACCCCATGGACTATACCTCACCAGGCTCCTCTGTCCATGGGGTTTCCCAGGCAAGAATGCTGGAATGGGTTGCCATTTCCTTCTCCAGAGAATCTTTCCCACTCAGGGATCGAAACCACATCTCCTGCATTGCAAGTGGCCTCCTGCACTGCAGGTGGATTCTTTACCACTGAACTACCAGGGCTGTTTATTTTTCAATAATTGCAAAAGTGGTAAATGACAACTGCTAATAAATCAAGGTGTGCATTTTTTTTTTTTTTTTCTCAGCCAGTTTGCTAACTTGCGTGCATCATCTCATTGGGGCCATTTGCCTGCGGCTAAACACTCTGATACTGGTTATCGGAATTCTAGCTGTGTTTGTGTAAGAACAGCAAAAACAGACAGTTAATTTGCCAATGGCGAAGACAACATTTTGAATATTTTTATTTAGTTTGCATTACTTTCTTTTACATAGAAAAGAAAAGGTAATTTCAGGGGAAAAAATTTAATGAAAATGAAGTATAGATAAAGCAATTCAAAGATCTAGAGGAAAATGAAATAGGAACTATAGTTAAAACTATCACAACATTAACAATTGTTATAATTGAACAGAAAATCTGAAATATCTAATCACTGAGGAAATGATGCTACAAATGTTATGGATATAAAATACAGATGTTCGGCCCTTGCCCTCAATTATAAATGGTCGTGTGTAATCATTTAGACTGTTTTGATTCTGCCTTAACCACTCCAGGTTCACTTAGGCTTTTACCTATGTCAATGGACGGAAAATGGCAAAAGGGAAGTTTTATATAACTCAATCAAATACTTTTTCAGAGAAGTAATTGTTTTGATTGTGGAAAGAGCAGAAACTGTAGGTTAAATTATTCTTTAACCAATGACTAGTGAATTGTATTTAACCATGTTATGCTCCTATCATTCATCAACTTACTTAAGCAAGATAAACCTACACATAGGGCTTACTTCATAAAATGAAGCAATGGTGAACTTATTGAGAGCCAATGTGCAGTCAATTGAAAATAACCCAAGCTAAAAGGTTTATGGGTTTATGAGGACATTTATGTTTGGTGTAACAGTGAATGAAGTCAGAGCATTTAGAGGTAAAGTTGGACTGCCTTCATTGGGGACTCAGAGCTTCAGATACTTGATGCAAATTTCATCAGTCTTATTTTAGCCCTTCTTTTTTTTTGGGGGGGGGGGTGGTGTGTGCATTGAGTCCATGGTAATACAGATGGAGATGAGTTGCATAAATTTCAAGAAATTCGCAGAACAAATAACAGAGATAGCTGGGGATGTGGTCCAGGTTAGAGATTCCTTTCTGCTTCTGTTTATGTTTTACTCGAGAGTCTTACTGTACAAAGGCTTCTGTGGAGAAACATGGATGGGAGAATGATGCCACTGAGAACTAGGCCAGGGATCCTCTTAACTTCATGGTGGCATCTTTTCAGACACAAACTGGGATAGAATCAATTTTTTTCTGTGACTCATATAGGAAGGGCTATTCTAGGGTTTTCTCCTACAGTTGGATAAATAGCAAAGTATTTGAAAATGATAAAAATGGAGATTGGGTTGAATAAAGCATTGAAATGGCATTACTATGACACAGTAGCTGACATAGCATCAAATTCGCATACTCATAGATCTCAGTGCTGGACAAAACCTCAAGTGGGCACTTGCTCTGGACTTTGGAAGGTATAATTATGCTCACTTTGTAGCTCTGTTGCAGAATTTCCCCCAGATTATGTGTAATCATTAATTTTATTGTTAAATAGCAATTGTAATGTAAGTCAGAAGAATTCAACAACCATATTTCTGCCCAGGAAACCAATTGCCTTTATGAATAAGAACCATGCAAGAAGTAAGGAAAATTGAGTTTATCTATACTGCTGATGCAAAGGGGCTGTGTGGCAATGCAAGAACAGTGGTTAATCTGCATGTTGCCTCCAAAATTTCAAGTGCTGTCCATTACATCTATGAGACACATTGCTCATGGTCTGCAACATGGAGGCTAAACTAATGTTTTTTATCTGGTGATCAGTATAAATTTAATGACCCTCAGAAATAGTGGCCTAAGTCTGTCCTAATAATTATAACAATAAAAATAACTATAAAAAGAATTCTCAGTAACATTAATTTCCAATTCTGTCACTCTTTTTTTATTCTTAAAATGTATCAGGAATTCTTCTCCTCCCCTCCCTTCCCTCCTCTCTTCCTTCTTCCTTTTCTCCCTTTCCTCTTCTCTTTCTATTTAAAAAAAAATTAGGGACTATGTTGTTCAGTCATGTCTGACTCTGTGTGACCCCAGGGACTGCAATATGCCAGGCTTTGCTTTCCCTCGTCATCTCCCTGAGTTTGCCCAAGTTTATGTCCATTGCATCAGTAATGCCATCCAACCATCTCATTCTCTGTTGCCCCTTTCTCCTCCTGCCATCAATCTTTCTCATCATCAGAGTCTTTTCCAATGAGCTGGCTATTCACATCAAGCGGCCAAAGTATTGGAATTTCAGCTTCAGCATTAGTATTCATGCTTCCAATGAGTATTCAGGGTTGGTTTCCTTTGAGATTGACTCATTTGATCTCCTTGCTGTCTCATGGACCTTCAAGATTCTTCTTCAGCACCACAGTTCGAAAGCATCAATTCTTCGGTGCTCTGCCTTCTTTATAGTCCAGCTCTCACAACCGTACATAACTACTGGAAAGACCATAGCCTTGACTATGTGGACCTTTGTTGGCAAAGTTATGTCTTTGCTTTTTAACACACTGTTCAGGTTTGTCATAACTTTCATCATCTTCTAATTTCAAGGCTGCAGTCACCATCTTCAGTGATTGTAGACCCCAAGAAGAGGAAATTTGTCACTACTTCTACATTTTCCCCTTCTATTTACCATGAAGTGATGGGACTGGATGCTATGGTCTTAGTTTTTTTAATATTGAAGTTTAAGCCAACTTTTTTCACTCTCCTCCTTCACCTTAATCAAGATGTTCTTTAGTTCTTCTTTGCTTTCTGCCATTAGAGTGGTAGGGGCTGTACATATCACCAAATGCACATATTCAGAAATATATTCACCTCTGGTTATTTTGCTAGGGATACCATAATAAAACAGCAAAACCAGGTGGTTTAAATGACAGAAATTTAATTTCTCATAGTTCTGGAGGCTGGAAGTCCATGATCAGGGTGCTGGCAGGTTTGGTTTCCTCTGAGGCCTCTCTCCTTGGCTTGCATAGGTGGCCTCCTCACGTGTCCTCACGTTGTCTTTGTTCTGCATGTGTGCACTTGCGCACACACACACACACACACACACACACACGATATTTAAATTTCCTTTTCTTATAGGGAAATCAGTCAGAGTAAATTAAGACCCACCCTAAAGAACCCAATTTTGATTTAGTCACCTAGTTAAAGAAGTCTCCAAATACAGTTACATTCTGAGGTGCTGGGGGTTAGAGTTTTAACATAGGAATTTGGCAAAGGGGGAAGACACAGTTCAGTCCATGACAATATCTTAACTGTATTGCATCTGAAAACTGATGCCAAAATTCAGGTTGTTGCTGAAATATATAATGAGAAAAGGAAATGGGAAGGAAACCGACATTGATTTTTTTATACTTCTCTTGTGTGTGGAGCACTGGGCTAGGTAGTTCAGAGGCTGATGCCTCTATAGCCACCTGCTGCATACTCACCCTGTACCAGGATCTTTATGTTCATTATTTTCAGCCCTCACAATGAAGCTTCAAGCCAGACATGATCTCCCCTTAACAGAAGACAGAACTGAAGTGATTGGTGCTTTTCTGAGCTGAGATTCACACCAAGGCATATCAGACTAAGAATCCCTTGCTCACTCTTCATGACACCAGAGTGACACCTGAATAACACTAGATCCCTGAGAGGCAACCCATGGCCATTCCAACTTGTATGAGCTAATTTCAGAAACATTCTCCTGTTTTGAGTGGGGAAACTGAGGGCTAAAGAGAAGCAAACCTCTCCTGGCCCCTCTGACTCCTCTATGTTGGTGATCTGTCATCCTAAGCAAGTAGTCCATTGTCAACTACAATTGCCTCAGTCAGTCACAGAGTTTTGCAGCAGGGAGCGTTGTTGATGGGAATGAAATAGGTTCTTTTTCACATAAAATTTAAAACTTTGCTATGACTACTGCCAAGAATAGAAAAATGGGTAATAAAAAAATCATGCCTTTCAAAGTAGGTGGGCTAAGGAATGTTAATATTAAAGATGTTGCTGTTTATCTCATATTTCAATGGAAAATTCTCCCTAAGAGGAATTTGGGGACAATTCAATACTTTACAAGATCAGTCAAGAAAAGCTTCAGAAGAATCAAACAACAAAAACTGCCTTTAAAAGGTCAATATTATTGGTGAAAATGTAATAGATGCAGCTAACCCAAAGGCAGATGCATTGCTGGTGAAATAAGAGGATGTGAATGTGAAGCTGAAATATCACTTTTCTCAATCAAAGAAAAGAGCTATCACTTCCAAATACAGGAAATGTTATTCATTGAACCCTAAATGTTTTTCAGAGTAATAATGAATAATTAGGGCTTCCTCAGTGGCTCAATGGTAAAGAATCTACCTGCAATGCAGGAGCTGCAGAAGACATGGGTTTGATCCCTAGGTTGGGAAGATCCCCTGGAGGAGGGCATGGCAACCCACTCCAATACTGTGCCTTGAGAATCCTATGAACAAAGGAGCCTGGCGGGCTACAGTCCATAGGGTTGCAAAGAGCTGGACATGACTGAATCGACTTAGCACGCACACAATGAATAACAGTTGTATTAAGAAGGCATCTCTTTGAGAGCTCAGGACCACCAGTTATAGACTAGCTCATAAACACAGTCAAACCTGTTCAGAATGCTCCTGAGTTTTTCTTTCAGGATGGGTTTCCAGTGCCCTCATGCTGCTCTGGGTCAGGTCTGCCAAACTGCCCTCTTCCAATGAAGTCTTTGACCTCACATCCTTGGTCTTGAGGAAATTCGTCCATCTTGTTATGTCTAGTCACTCCTGGTCCTACTGAATTAGTTTCTTAAATTGGAGAGATGCCATAACCAACTGATATGTAACCACTTCTAAAGCACATATATACAGTTTAACCCCAAATTTCATTGTCTTCTAAGCGTTTTAGACCCCGTGGAGGACTTCTAGGAGAGAGAAGGTGGCCTAGAGAATCTTTCCTCTCTTTAAACTGAATGTCTTTTCCTAAGCTTACATATTCTATTCAGTGTATCTATCTATTATATCTATCTGTCTGTCTATCTGTCTATCTGTCTATCTATCTATCTATCTATCTTATCTATCTATTATTTATCTGTTAAAACCACTCACAAAATAGAAAGGGCCAGAAATCTCTGGATTTCTTGAGAGAGCGTTTGGTTCTCTCATAGCTTAATCCTTCTGTGTGCAGGTAAAACATCAGCTTGTGATATCTTCTCTCTACCTTATTGGTGTCAGAGTGGGAAGACAGCTCCTTTTGCTCTTTTCTAAGCATATATGTTTTTGCATCATCAAAGCCTATTTATTATCCTTAAATGTTCATTAATTCTTATGTACTTATCTATAAAATATGTAATTGCATATTTTTACTTGCTTCAATGAGCAGTGTTTACCTTGCCAGTATGCTTAACATTTTTCAACTATCATGTAACAGTTGGCAGACTTAGAGGGATATAGGACACGTAAAAGATGCAGGTTTGATCCTTGAGTTGGAAAGACCCCCTGGAGAAGGAAATGGCAACCCACTCCAGTATACTTGCCTGGAAAATCCCATTGCCTGAGGGGCTTGGCATGCTATAGCCCAGGGAATTGCAAAGAGTCAGACACAGTGTTTTTTATTAGTTTTTCTGAAATTCATTCACAAAATTGCCCATTAAAGATTGATTTTTCTATAGCTAACAGTAATCAAAATTTAGTTGAAATGTGCCTTTTGGAGTATAGTACATTTTTATATTTCTCCAGAAGCTAATTAGCAGAACACTCTCCAATTAGCATTTTACATTAACCACTAGCAATCTAACTTATTATTTATTTATCAAGCACAAACATGTATCATTCATGTATTAAGTGACTGTTTTAATTCCAGATGAAAATTTACCAAAACCCCTCAGATTGCTAGATTCTGTACCATGTTATTTTATTATGAAACCCAAAAAAGAAATACACAAAAGACTGCCTTAACTGCAAATATCAACACAAATTTGGAACTTTTCAAGGTGATGGTTGTGTACCATTCTGAATGTATTAAATGCCATTGAATTGTTCACATTAAAAATGGTTTATGTTATGTGAATTTCACCTCAATAAAAAAAAATCAACGCAAAGATAGAAAAATCTCAATCTCTCTTCTTTATATAAAAAAAAAAACATTATTTAACTCCACGAGGGTAAGTGTCTTGCCTGGAAAATCCCATGGACGGAGGAGCTTGGTAGGCTGCAGTCCATGGGGTCGTGAAGAGTCAGACATGACTGAAGGACTTCACTTTCACTTTTCACTTTTATACATTGGAGAAGGAAATGGCAACCCACTCCAGTGTTCTTGCCTGGAGAATCCCAGGGATGGGGTCGCACAGAGTCGGACACGACTGAAGTGACTTAGCAGTAGCAGTAGCAGGATGTCTATCCAGGCCACAGAAATCAATTTGAAACTGCAGTTCTGAAAGAGGTTAGATCAGGCTTTAAATAAAGAAGTTGTAGGCAAGTTAAGTTGTCACTGAATTCTTAAATACCATTCAAGTGTCTAAGAACTGTACTTCTTCCAAAATATTTGTTCTCATCATGACAAACTGTGCGGCCTGGTTCCTGAGATCCATTATAAAGGTTGAGCTATCATCCTTGTTCTTAAAAGTCCCTGGAGAGGAAATTTTTTTTTAACTTTTGGTGGCATTTTCTATTATTTTGCTCTGACTCTCAAAGTTTGTATGGCTCAATTAAATCTCTCTTTCTGCTTTTAATACCCATTTCTTCTCTTTTAAATTCTCGATAGGAATAGATAACAGCTGAACTGGGTCCAGTAGATAGCACTTCAGAAACTTCAGTATTGTTACTGATCTTCATTTTCCAAGTTCCACAAGCTTTTCCTCAAAGATTTGAAAACAAATGTTAAACTATCTCTATTATTCGACTCTTGTCTCTTTTCAATATTTCCATTTCATGTATCATTTCATAGGCTTCTAAACAAGATAAAATTTTTACCCAGATATATGATGGAAAATTAATTTCTTCTTCTAACATATCCTCTTGTCCTCTGGAAACATAATAATATCATCAAATGCTACTGGTGCACTGAATTAAAATGTGTGTTCACATCTGTATCTCATTTGTTCTGTCAGCCATATTCTCTTTATTTAAAACAATGACACTGATAATGTGTCATTATGCTATATTCTGCCTTAGAATTCAGTCTGAATTCAAAATCTTTAGCTATTACTGATGGGTCTTGTCTCTCTGAAATGTTTTATGTGTTCTATGTGTGTTTGCTATTAAAGTTCACTTTGTATACTTCTTTCAGTGTTTCCAACTTTTTGAATTCTAAAACTATTTCCAAAATATTCGTCCACCTGAGTCCAACCTAGAAAGGCCAATCTGCCAATGTCTTATTCAGATGGAAATGGGGTGTATTTTCTATGTGTGGCTGCAAGCAATACTGGAACATAGCAGAGCAGGTGGATGAGGGGCAAAAACAGAAAGATGGTGAGGACAGTCCAGGTGATTCACATGTCAGAGTCCCTAGCTAGGGATCTTGAGTTGACAAGGAAACCATATGAGAACCATGAGTACAGAATGTGAACCTCTAGTACAAGTACTCCAGCTTATTAACTCCTTTGGAGAAAGCTTCTCAAGCATGATGTATTCATTTGCTATTGCTGCAATAACAAACTATCACAAACTGGGTGGCTTAAATGATAGACCTTTATTTTCTCATAGTTCTGGAGGGTAAAAGCCCAAGGTCAGTTTTTTGGCAGGTCTGGTTTCTTCTGAGGCTTTCTCTCCTTGGCTTGGTTGCATTCTTGTTGTGTCTTCAAATGATCTTTCTTTTATGTGCATGCCCCTGATGTCTCTTTGTGTGTCCAGATTTCTTCTTCTCACAAGGACATGGCTGATTGGATTAGAGCCCACTCAAACATGCTTATTTTAGCTTAATCACCTCTGTTAAGGCCCTATCTCCTAATGCTCCAAATATCTCCACTTCCAGGGTTTGCTGAGAACCTGAGGCCTCTTTTCATAAGTGTGTGCATGTCTGACACTTTGAGACTTCATGGACTGTAGCTCTCCAGGCTCCTCTGTCCATAGAATTCTCCAGGCTAGAATACTGGAGTGGGTTGCCATGCCCTCCTCCAGGGGATCTTCCCGACCCAAGGACTGAACCCACAACTCCTGAGTTTCCTGCACTGGCATGTGGATTCTTTACCACCTCACCGTCTGGGAATATAGTGACTTAATTTCACGCCTTACTGGGTGCTTTTCACATCCCTGCTCCTCAAGTGTCCCCTGCACATGCCCAAACTTCCACTCAAATCTTTTTCTCTGGATTAACTTCTGTGGAAAGCCAGACCAGGACAGATACAAAGGAAAGTATGTTACAGTGTTGTAGAGTGACACAAAAACCATCAGCCCAGCATCAGATGACCTGAAGTCAAGTTGCGTCTTCAAATCCTGGTCATTCTGTCATCAGGTTTTCAATCTCCTTAAACGTCAGTTTACTCTTCAGTAAAATGGAGATGATAATGTCTACTTTTAAGGGTTCTTTCAATTTCTAAATTAGAAAATGAATATGATACCATAAAATTATTTTAAAATATTACCAAAAAAATAAAATATTACCATATATTAATAGCACATATCTTCTGCTCTCAAAGAATTTGTTTAATTTGGACAGTCAAATTTAAATCTATGAATTTTTATACTGCATATGGCAGTGTATGGTTAAGATCAAATGAATGACCATCATAGTCAGTGCTGAAAATGTTAAATAACACCAGATTCAAACTCAATCCAGAAAGCTATCCTGACCTCTGGATCCATTTGCTTCACTGACTTCTATTATTCATTTGCTGTGGGAGAGAAAGGTTATATAAGAAACTTTCTGCCATCAGAGCTTCTGATCCTATTTGGAGTACAAGACATGTACACAAATGAAATAAAAAGTAGCAGGTGTTAAGTGCTAGAATATTAGATGAATAAACCTCGTACAAACTTAGAAAATTATACAGGGTAAACACTAAAAATGGTTGTGTGTTCATCCCTCAAGTGGGCTGTCATTAAACACTGTATTCATATGTTAACAAAAAGAAATTTTCATAAAACTAAAACAAACAAACAAAAAGGAGTTTTATAAAAATCACACTGCAGACATAAAAATTTAGTACTGAAAAAGACCCTGTAACAATTTCCTAGCCCACTGGTTTTTAATCATCCTAGGGGCAAGACCATCCCCAAGAAAAAGAAATGCAAAAAGGCAAAATGGTTGTCAGAGGGGGCCTTACAAATAGCTGAGAAAAGAAGAGAAGGGAAAGGCTAAGGAGAAAAGGAAAGATATGCCCATTGGAATGCAGAGTTTCAAAGAATAGCATGGAGAGAAAAGAAAGTCTTTCCCAGTAATCAGTGCAAAGAAATAGAGGAAAACAATAGAATGGGAAAGACTTGAGATCTCGTCAAGAAAGTTAGAGATACCAAGGAAACACATCATGCAAAGATGGGCACAGTAAAGGACAGAAACGGTATGGACCTAAACTAAAAGAAGCAGAAGATATTAAGAACAGGTGGCAAGAATACACAGAAAAATGATACAAAAAAGATCTTCATGATCCAAATAACCACGATGATGTGATCACTCACTTAGAACCAAACATCCTAGAATGTGAAGTCAAGTGGGCCTTAGGAAGCATCACCACGAACAAAGCTAGTGGAGGTGATGGAATTCCAGTTGAGCTATTTCAAATCCTGAAAGATGATGCTGTGAAAGTGCCTCACTCATTATGCCAGCAAATTTGGAAACTCAGCAGTCACCACAGGACTGGAAGAGGTCAGTTTTCATTCCAATCCCAAAGAAAGGCAATGCAAAATAATGTTCAAACTACTGCATAATTGCACTCATCTCTCATGCTAGCAAAGTAATGCTCAAAATTCTCCAATTCTCCAAGTGTGGCTTCCACAGTATGTGAACTGAGAACTGGCAGATATTCAAGATGGATTTAGAAAAGGCAGAGGAACCAGTGATCAAATTGCCAACATCTGTTGGATTATCAAAAAAGAAAGAGTTCCAGAAAAACATTTACTTCTACTTTATTGACTATGCCAAAGCCTTTGACTGTTTGGATCACAACAAAGTGTGGAAAATTCTTCAAGAGATGGAAATACCATCCACATTACCTGCCTCCTGAGAAATCTGTATGCAGGTCAAGAAGGAACAGTTAGAACTGGACATGGAACAACAGACTGGTTCCATACTGGGAAAGGAGTACATCAAGGCTGTACATTGTCATCTTGCTTACTTAACTTATATGCAGAGAATTTTATGTGAAATGCAGGGCTGGATGAAGCACAAGCTTCAAGAATTGCTAGGAGAATTGCTAGGAATCAAGATTGCTAGGAGAAATATCAATAACCTCAGCTATGCAGATGCACCACCTTTATGACAGAAAGTGAAGAGGAACTAAAGAGTGCCTTGATAAATGTGAAGGAGGAGAGTGAAAAAGCTGGCTTAAAACTTAACATTCAAAATAACTAAGATCATGGCATCCGGTTCCATCACTTCATGGCAAATAGATGGGGAAACAATGGAAACAGAGAC
Organism: Dama dama; assembly: GCF_033118175.1. Taxonomy (NCBI): domain Eukaryota; kingdom Metazoa; phylum Chordata; class Mammalia; order Artiodactyla; family Cervidae; genus Dama; species Dama dama. The sequence continues at coordinate 38,661,536 of NC_083702.1, forward strand.
AGACTTTATTTTCTTGGGCTCCAAAATCACTGCAAATGGTGACTGCAGCAATGAAATTACAAGACGCTTGCTCCTTGGGAGAAAACCTATGACCAACCTAGACAGCATATTGAAAAACAGAGACATAAAAGCAGATGTAAAGGTCCATCTAGTCAAAGCTATGGTTTTTCCAGTAGTCATGTATGGATGTAAGAGTTGGACCATAAAGAAAGCTGAGTACCGAAGAATTGATGCTTTTGAACTGTGGTGTTGGAGAAGACTCTTGAGAGTCCCTTGGACTGCTTGAGATCTAATCAGTCAATCCTAAAGGAAATCGGTCCTGAATATTCATTGGAAGGACTGATGTTGAAGCTGAAGCTCCAGTATTTTCTGACCACCTGATGGGAAGAACTGACTCATTGGAAAAGACCCTGATTCTGGGAAAGATTGAAGGCAGAAAGAGAAGGGGATGACAGAAGATGAGATGGTTGAATGGCATCACTGACTCGATGGACGTGAGTTTCCACAAGCTCCGGGAATTGGTGATGGACAGGGAAGCCTGCTGTGCTGCAGTCCATGGGGTCACAGAGTCGGACATGACTGAGTGACTGAACTGAACTGAGGGCATTTGAAACTATGAGAAGGATGGCTTGGGCTGTTATGACTAGAGTTGGGGAAGCATGAGTGGGTGGAGCCTAGAAATGCTAGACTACCCTGCAGTAGAGGGTAGCCCAATAGCCCAACAAGGAACTCTCCTGCCCCATCCTACCCACCAATCTCCCAGTCTTCTCACCCTCTGTTACATAGGATAAAGTGATGCTCACACAGGACAAAAGATTCTCCATTCTGGGTTTAGTGTTCATATTTCAGACAGGGCTATATGGTAGAACTACATTTGAACCACAGATGCAAATTATGTGTACTTTTAAGTTTGCTAATAGTCATATTTAAGTATTTTAAAACTGGTGAAATTAACTTTATAATGTATTTTATTCAACCCAGAATATATAAGATATTATCATTTCAATATGTAATTAAAATGTAATTATTAATGAGATATTTTTTTGTTTTTATACTAAATCATCAAAATCTGTCATATATTTACACTTAACAATATGTCTCAATTCAGACTAGCCACATTTCAAATACATAATAGTCACCAGGAGCTAGTGGCTTCCATATTGCAGCTCCTGGAGAGTCTGTTTTTTTCTAAACCATTTTTCCTTTGTTTCAATATACATGTCAGAAGCAACTGAGTAAAAGACCTCAGTTAACTCTTTCTACCATTCTTGTCACTGTATCATAGAAAGAAATGAGATTTGTCTGACTAAATGTGTTTTTCAGAAAGCTAAAGCCATGTTGGTTGTTATTTTGTACTTCTTGATCTTCTAAGGAGTTGGAAATTGATTTCTGTATGAGTCACTTGAGTATTTTTTTTTAATATTTGAAGGTAAATCAAACATTTTGTAATTCCAGGCTTAATTTTTTTCTGAAAAATACGCAATCGTTTTGCCATTTGCCATAATTGCTTTCATTATTCAGAATATTACCTGAACATGAATTTCCAGCCTTCCTGCCAGAATGTTTTGTAGCTTGATTGTTCTTAGGTCTCTGTTTTTCTTTTTTAATAGTAGTTTGTCTAAATTCCTCTTACTGAAACTTCTGCAATTATTCACACATTTCCTCCAGCTAATAAAACTATTTGTTTCTTGCCCATTTTTTTACAAGATCAGTTTTGCGTGTCACTAGCATTTTTTCATGCTATATTGAATATAAGTATTTTGTCCATTCTTCCTCTCACTTCTCTAAAACTTAGTTATTAAATGATAAAAATTTTTGCCTGGGGTATTATATAATTATTTTTTATAAAAATTCTGTTTCTATTTTCAATAAAGATACCCCTGAAGTGAAAAATATAGTTTTTACTATTTGGATTTCAAGTATAAGACATTTGAACATTAAGTGTTTAAATCTAGCAAGACAGATTTTATATCCATGGTTAGATTATGAAAAAGAGGCACTCGTATCAACTTTTCTCAGGAATTTTAAGGGATGATATATCCACATTTTAGTTGGAATTTGGTAACTTTATTGTCAGAAAGTGGACAAAATAAATGGTCATTTCTAGTCTATACATTGTGTGTGTGTGTGTCAACTTCTCCTCAGCCAAAATACTTAAATGTGACTATTAGCAAACTTAAAAGTACACATAATTTGCATCTGTGGTTCAAATGTAGTTCTACCATATAGCCCTGTCTGAAATATGAACACTAAACCCAGAATGGAGAATCTTTTGTCCTGTGTGAGCATCACTTTATCCTATGTAACAGAGGGTGAGAAGACTGGGAGATATTTCAGGTGATAGAATTTTTTTTCCGTTATTTTATTGAATTACTGTTGATTTACAATTTCATATTAATTTCTGCTGTATAGCAACATGATTTAGTTATACATGTACACATATTCTTTTTCATATTCTTTTCCATTATGGTCTATCAGAAGACATTGAATATAGTTCCCTGTGCTATACAGTAGGACCTTGTTGTTTATCCAGACAATGGATCTTTACATCTGCTTTTATTTAAGTTTTTTGGCTGAATTTTCTATAGAAGTCCATATTATAAGCATTTTAAGTATCAGTATTCCCTTCTCTTGGTTTCCCAGGTGGTGCTAGTGGTCCAGAACTCACCTGCCAATGCAGGAGACATAGAGATGCAGGTTTGATCCCTGGATTGGGATCCCCTGGAGGAGGGCATGGCAACCCCCTTCAGTATTCTTGCCTAGAGAACCCCACGGACAGGGGAGTCTGGCCAGCTACAGTACACAGGGTTGCAAAGAGATGGACAGGACTGAAGCAAGTTAGCACGCACACGTGCATTCCCTTCTTCAGGGATTAAACCCTGGTCTGCTGCATTGCAGGCAGATTCCCAACCATCTGAGCCACGAGGGAAGCCCGTAAGTATTTTAGGCTTTTCCAACTCAATGGTATCTGTCGTAACCACTGCATTTGCCTGTCACTGTAGTGTGAAATCAGCCATAGATGATATGTAAAAGTACAGGTTTGACTGTACTTCAATAAAACTTTACAAAAGTAGACATCAGGCTGTATTTGGCCGGCATGCATGCCAGGTCACTTCAGTCGTGTCTGACTCTTTGTGACCCTATGGACTGTAGCACTCCAGGCTCTTCTGTCCATAGGATTCTCCAGGCAAGAATACTGGAGTGAGTTTCCATGTCCTCCTCCAGGGGATTTGGTTGGCCCTTGTTCTAGATATTCTAGAATCACTCACTTTACTCTGACTGTATAAACTAGCCATTCAATCTCCCATCCTGATTCTGGCATAATGTTGAGTTGTTACACTGAGCTTTGAATACAATGAAGACAATTTCAGACATCACTAATTCTCATCTGACTATGAAACTGTATTTGATGTCTTTATTTTCCTGCTATATGTATAATAAAAAAATCATTTATACCCCTGCTTTTAAAATTTATCCCATGTTTACATTGTTATTTTATTTTGGTAGTTTCCATAAAAATGCATCCCTTAGCTTTGGCTAGGGTTTACTGGTTTTAGCCCTTAAGTTTTAGTTATTTCCCACTTTGAGTTCTTTTACTATGTGGGGTGTGTGTGTGTGTGTGTGTGTGCGTTCACTCAGTAGCTCAGTCATGTCCGAATCTTTGTGACCTCCATGGACTGTAGCCAGCTAGGTTCATCTGTCCATGGAAATTTTCCAGGCAAGAATACTGGAGTGGGTTGACATTTCCTAATCCAGGGGTTCTTTCTGACCGGTGGATCAAACCTGCGTCTCTGGCATGTCCTGCATTGGCTGGACGATTCTTTACCACTGTGCTACCTAGGAAGCGCCTTGCTGCGTGGTGAACACTCTTAAATTTTCTGACGTGTTGTTGTTGTTTTTGCTTAGTCACTAAGTCGTGTCTGATTCTTGCAATCTCGTAGACTGTAGCCCACCAGTCTCTTTTGTCCATAGGATTTTCCAGGAAAGAATACTAGAGTGGATGCCATTTCCTTCTCCAGGGAGCTTCCTGACCCTGGAGTCGAACCCACATCTCCTGCATTACAGTCAGATTCTTTACTGCTGAGCCACCAGTGAAGCCTTTCTGACTTATGCTATAGCATAAAAACAGCCTTCCAAAGATGATTTATCATAAATATTTCTCCATAAAAGTGTATGGATGAATTTATAATGCCCCTGGCTGAAATGGACAATTTCAGGATGAATGTGGCTGAAGCCATCACCACTGAAAAATGAGGCCAAGTTTTTTTGAAGAGCTTTCAATTGTAGAATTTAAATGTGATGGTTTTGAATTCTTAATGTGAGTAAACACACCAAAACAAATGCAACATAATAGCCAAAAGTTTTCAAAGACAGAAAGGCCTAGAGCCACTGAAGAAATGTTTTCCTCTGGTTGTGGATACTCTGGGTTGCTACACGTGTTAAGTGGCTAAGTTACAATTTTGCTATGGGAACTGAGACTTGACCTTTGATATATTTACATATTTACCCCTAGCATTGTATTAACAAGCTTTTGAATTTACCCTGTGTTTGTAAGTGGCTTTGTTTTAGGCTTTCAAGGAGATTAACTTGAAAAGATCCCTTAGGAGGTTGAAAGCAGAAAGCTTAATTGCTTTCAGTCTCATTCCCTGCTAGCATCAGAGTTTACTTCTGTAGAATCAGTGTGTTAATGATGCTTTTTGAGGATAGGCAATGAATTCCCATATAGAGAGTACTCCTTGCTTAGCTATTTGTATTGGTTGATTAAAACTTTGTCTTCACAGCCTCTAAGCAGGTAGATTTTCTGTGGTTTGTCAGAAAGCAAGGGAAGAAAAGCAATAGTTCAGTGAGTAGCCGTAAGTGAGAAATAACCATCATTAATTCTTTCACCTTCTTCATTACATCGAATTCAAATATGGGTGCATCAACAAACTACTGTCATTTCTACTATTGTTTCATCATTGTGCTTGTACAAGTTAAATCAATTAAGCTATTCTTTATGATTATGCAGATTTGAGTATTCTGTATAACATGAACCGTTAGGCTTATGAAGCCCCTACAAGATTTCAGGGTACCAAAACTCAAAGGACTCACATAGACGAGATTGGAAATGAAAGGAATTGACATTTATGAAGCACTTCCTGTTCTGGGCTGTATGGTGGATGCTTTATATATGCAATCTCATATAATCCTCATAAGATTCTCCACAGGACAGATGAGGTTAATGAATTTTCCCCAGTCCCACAGTTAGTTACTAATTATTTGAACCTAACTCTAGATAACTCTAGAATCACAGAATTCTTTTTTTAAAAAGCTGTTTTTGCAGATTTCTAGTTCAGCAAATAGTTGTTACATTTTTATCAAATCGCTCAAAGTTTCCATAAAATATTCCATGAAATTTTGACTTTGGTATTTTCAAAAACATTTGGAAATACTGAAATTACCATCTGGATATCCTTCAGGAGTGAAGTCCATTTTTCTCAGATTTTATAGCAGTTAATGAAATATAAGGGTCTGGTCAGAATAAAGTAAAAATGAAAGTGTAAATGCAAAGCAAGAGAGAGTTGAAATAAAGGCCTTGGTTCCTTCAGTGGCATTTTCCTCCCATTTATATACATTGCTGTAAGTTGGTGTCTACATTGCAGATACCAAAAACTTTTTGTTTTTGTTTCCGTTTGACAACAAAGAAATTAAAATGCTGATATTCCTATTATGCAACTTTTCACATGAGCAGTTACAGTACAGGGTCAAAATCTGACTGCAATGCCTTTTTAAAGCACAGTAAAGAGGTGTTTTAATAGGAAATGTAATAGAGCCAGATTATTCTGGGTTGTAATTCTTTGTATTACAACCTGCTCCATTTAAGTTACCTACTGCCCCCTGCAGGCATTTAAGTTTCCCTCCCATAAAATAGAATTGTTCCTTCAAATGAAATGTGCTTTATTTCTTAGAGGAATAAAATTGTGTTTCCATACACTAAATAAAATAAAAAGAGAAATTGTATTGTAATGATTTGTTGGAGGGATTACCAGATTCCAAAGACTAACCTTAGCTTCTCAGTTTCTGAAACCGAGTTGTAATATCATTTTAACATTGATTAGATTCAATGGAATGAATTTCCAGTATATGAACTCATAAGAAATTGATCTATGAACTAGAATCCCTGTTTATTATGTTTCTATTGGATGCAGATTTTTTCCTAGGTACTAAAATTTTTATGTCTTCATTGCAAGGAAACCTCCTTCCAGTATCTTGGTGACTGGATGCTATGGCCAGTCCAGAGAGTTGAGGTGGATCCCCACTCAAAATTTGATTTGGATTTCCAAACTGATCATCACACACACACATACACATACACCAAGAACGTATGGAAAGGTTTATTATTCCCATAATGAAGCTTTCTGGGGAGAGCAGTACAGGTCTCTCAAGCTGATCTGAAATGTCTTGAAAGAACTGTGAAAGGAGGGAGACCAGCTTCGAGTTTTTGTGGTGGTTAGGGGCTGAGGCTTGGAGTGAGGGTTTTAGTGCATGATTTACACTTTCTGTTGGTGACAAAGCACCTAGGCTTTCTTATCAGCATGCCCAGATGAGAGACAGAAGGGGAAGAGGGAGGGGTAAGGCATAAAAGAAATCTGTATTCAAACATGAAGCAGACTGGTATGTTGGGTCCAAACAAAGATTGTTTAGTGAACATGAAATTAGTGCAACATGCAGTGAATACTTGTGAAGTGGATCATATAAAATAAGGCAGTGAAGTCTAAGCAGAATCCTGTCCCACAACAGCACAAACCCTTCTGGCTTCCATAATGTCAGGCTTTTATGTCTCTACCTTTTGATCACTGTTGGGAGAAAAAAAATCTACAAATTCTTGTTCTTTCCTTCTGTTCATGATATTTTCCCTGAAAACATTCTTTGATATTAGAAAATTTGGTAAGCTTTCTGACAAATCCAGTCCTTCTTGATTTTTTAGCCTGAGATTCAACTTACCTTTTTGATGATTTCTTCAGATCAATAAATTTCATCTTTTGTGGAGATAAACTATTTTAACTCATAGTATTTTAAGAAAATTTTACTGTTCACTATCTGCAATCACTTTCAATTATTTCTCTAAACTGAATGATAGTGAATCTTCTATTGTTTATAAAGTCTCATCTTCTATCCAGAACACTGACCTTATTCTTCCATATCATCATTTAAAAGGAAAATAATATGAATAAGGTGGTATATTGGTCACAGCAGAGAAAATTGCTATAAATGATGGTTTAATGGATGGATAGGACAGTAGCAAAGTTGAGATCAGTTCTGAATGACTGTAGACAACAGTTCTGTGTCTCTGCTGAGGAGAGATCAAAAAAATATACACAGAGAGAATATTCAGAATACACCTGAAAAGATGAGGAGAATTGGGAGGAAACCTTTTAAAAGTTTATTTTTAAATTTGCTCATAAGAAGGATAAACTACCTTCTATGCTTGCAATAGTCTAGACCAGTGATTCTTGATCTACTTGGAGTCATAGGTCTGTGGGAGACCTGATGAAAATCCTTGATGGAGAGAAAAACTCACATGAAGCAACATTTATTTGCCTTGGACCTATAATGTAAACTGTTATTCCATACTAACCTTATCTTGCATGATAGATAAAAAGATATTCCAAAGGGCAAGAGTTTGTTTCATAAGCTACTTAGTCTGCAGTGTTTCCTTACTGGCTGGCTCAGTTTGTGAGTTTTCCAGTTTGTCTCTGAACCTGGCTTTGTGTTTAGTTATGCCCCATTTATGGAACTGACATATGAGATGGACAGTCTTAGATTTTTATGACTATGTTGAAGATAAAATAGCCCTTTAACCAGCATCAGATATACACATAATAATAACAACCTTTGATTGACTGGTTACTATGTACCAGACACAGTACAAAGCACAATCTCATGTAATCCTCTAACAACTTTTGATATGAGTATTAATCCCATCTCTTTGATGAGTAAAAATGAGACTTAGAAGGTTTAATAATTTGCCTAAGCATTTATTGATCATCCCTTGAATGTCTGATATTGTAGAGGAAGATACAAATTTAACAAAACATAGACTCAGTAAACTTTTAAAACTAAAAGTTTTCTTTTAATTAACTGCATTTTATTCATTTTTTCTTTTTATTTTTTTATTGAAAGATAATTGCTTTACAGAATTTTGTTGTTTTCTGTCAACCCTCAACATGAATCTGCCATAGGTATACATATATCCCCTCCCTTTTTAACCTCCCTCCCATCCCCCTCCCCATCCCACCCCTGTAGATTGATACAAAGCCCCTGTTTGAGTTTCCTGAGCCATACAGCAAATTCCCATTGGCTATCTATTTTACGTATGTTAATATAAGTTTCCATGTTACTCTTTCCATACATCCCACCGTCTCCTCTCCTCTCTCCTAAGTGCATTTTAAAATATATGTGTTTGAAATTATGACATGCAGTTGCCAGCCTTATGGTTTAATTATAACTCAAACTAATGGTATGGACAGTCAACTTCTTCCAAAACTCTACGGGTGTTCATTTAAACAATGATATATTCCATCATAAGACTCTGCTGATGATGGCATTCAAACAGAGTTGTTGAATTTGAGACAAAATAAAATCTGACTTAATGCAACATAATTTTTACAAGCCCCAAATTCATCTCCCTTGTTTGTACCTATATGAAGTAATTGATACAGCATAACTGTGTTGAAAAACAGAGACCTTACTCAGCCAACATTACCCTGCCAGTCCCTATAGTCAAGGCTATGGTCTTCCCAGTGGTCACATGTGGTTGTGAGAGCTGAACCGAAAAGAAGACAGAGCACCAAAAAATTGATGCCTTTGAACTGTGGTGCTGGAGAAGACTCCCGAGAGTCCCTTGGACCAGGGAGATCAAACCAGTCAATCTTAAGGGAAATCAACCCTGACTACTCATTGGGAGGACTGATGCTGAAGCTGAAGCTCCAGTATTTTGGGTCACCTGATGCGAACAGCTGACTCATTGGAAAAGTCCCTGATGCTGGGAAAGATTGAGGGCAGAAGGAGAAGAAGCTGTCAGAGGATGAGATGGCTGGATGATGTCACCAATGCAATGGGTATGACCTTAGATGATGAGGGACAGGGAGGCCTGGCGTGCTGCAGTCCAGGGGGTTGCAAAGAGTCATGACCGGGTGGCTGAACAGCAACCACAATGGTGACATTACATGTACTTCAAATAGATGTTACATTGCTGCCTCTTTATAGCTGTGAACATTTATGTACTTTCAAAATAACAAACTTCAAAAGAAAATAGAAGAAAAACTAATGCTTAGAGAGTTTCCTATTTATGTTTCAGTTCAGTTCAGTTCAGTCGCTCAGTCATGTCTGACTCTTTGCAACCCCGTGGACTGCAGCACACCAGGCTTCTCTGTCCATCACCAACTCCCAGAGGTTGCTCAAACTCATGTCCATTGAGTCAGTGATGACTTCCAACCATCTCATTCTCTGTCATCCCCTTCGTCTCCTGCCTTCAATCGTTCCCAGCATCAGGGTCTTTTCAAATGAGTCAGTTCTTCCCATCAGGTGGTTGAATTATTGGAGTTATAGCTTCAGCATCAGTCCTTCCAATGAATATTCAGGACTGATCTCCTTTAGGATGGACTGGTTGGATCTCCTTGCCATCCAAGGGATTCTCAAGAGTCTTCTCCAACACCACAGTTCAAAGGCATCAATTCTTTGGTGCTCAGCTTTCTTTGTAGTCCAATTCTCACATCCATACATGACTACTGGAAAAACCATAGCTTTGACTAGATGGACCTTTGTTGGCAAAGTAATGTCTCTGCTTTTTAATATGCTGTCTAGGATGGTCATAGCTTTTCTTCCAAGGAGCAAGTGTCCTTTAATTTCATGTCTTCTAATTGCAGTCACCATCTGCAGTGATTTATGCTTACTGTTTTTTGAAATAGCATTGTGTAAAGACAATTTGGATTCTCTCCCATTATTCTTTTACATTTGAATATCATAGCACCTTTCCTCTAAGTATTATCACCAATATCTATCCATAACTTTGATACAGGTTTTAGAGTACTAGTGCTTTGTAGTAATTTGTCCTCTTTTGAAGATTAAAAAAAAAAACCTGAAGCATAAAAATGTTAAATATCTTTGTAAAATAATGATGCAATCAATGCTACACTTCTACCTACTTGGTTATAAAAGCTGAGTGATTTTGAAATCTAAAGATATGGACTGTATTACAGCCACTATTTTCTTTCCTACCTCTTTATGCTCCTCACCTTTCCTGATCTTTCAGAATAATTTGAAGTTCATAACATCCTCCCTTTCCTTTCTCTTTGACCTATGTATTCACCCATCTACTTGTCAAACAATTATTCTGAGTATCAAACACTAGAGATACAAAGATAAAATTATATCCCCTTTCTCAAGGTACTTAAATTAAATTCTAAGGGAAAGACAGATTTGGATACTATTGAAAAGTCCTTGGTAAATACATTGAAGTTCCAGGAAACACCATTGACCAAATCTGAGGGTTTGAGCTGGGCCCGTTAAGGAAGCCAAAAATCATGTGTATGACTGAAGTGTCTGATATGTTAGCACAAATGGTAGAAGTTGAAATGGAATAGCATGCCAGGATCAGCTCACTTACAGTGCCTTGTTATAGACCACAATTGGGAATTTAAATTTCATTGTGCATCACATTAACAGGATATAAAAACTGAAGAAGCTTCAGTGAGAGAGTGACCTGGTGATATACGCAAAGATCCCACTGGAAGCTAGATGGAGGCACGATGTACGACATTAACAGAAAAGGTGACAGGGAATTGGAGGGGACTTGAGGTCCCAAGGGGCTTTACAGATGGCTCAGTGGTAAAGAATCCACTTGCCAATGCAGGAGACATGGGTTCAATCCTTAGGTCTAGAAGATCCCTGGAGGAGGGCAAACCACTCCAGTGTTCTTGCCTGGAGAATCCCATGGACAGAGAAGCCTGGCAGGGTACAGTCCATAGAACCACAAAGAGTCAGACACAACTGAACATACACACACACATCTAATATGAAAGCTTGATGTTAATAACCAATAAGCACATGAATAATTTTCAACATCTTTAGTTGTTAGGTAAATTCAGATTGGACTTCCCTGGTGGCTCAGTGTTAAAAAAAAACCCACCTGTCAATGCAGGAGATGCAGGTTTGATCCCTGGGTCAGGAGGATACCCTAGAGAAGGAAAAGGCATCCCACTCTAGTGTTCTTGCCTGGGAAATCCCATGGATGGAGGAGCCTGTTGAGCTAACAATCCGTGGGGTTGCAAAAGGAGTCAGACATGACTTGAGTAACTGAGCATAGCACACACTAAGGTCCCAAACAGCTGCACTGAGAACGTAGCAGGGACATACAGGAAAGAGGTTAATTGAGGCAAATCTCCAGGATTCATAGATTGATGTTTTGTGGGGAGTAAGTGACATAGAGATAATTCTCACATTCTGGCTTGAGTTATAAAGTGGTGGTGGTGCTGTTAATCAGGATTGAGAATCAATTCATCTTTTTAATCTGTTGTGTTTTTGGTGCCACTGAACCATCGGAGGTGAACTGTGTAAAACCCAATTAGAGATGAGTCTAGTGCTCAGCAGGAAAGTCTGGTTGTAGCTAATTTAATGATTTAAGATCGTACAGGTGGTGGTTGAAGCTGTATGTATGAATGAGGTCATCAGTTTCTATATGAAAAATTAAAACTGAAAAGGGCCTAGAGTCTCCCCCAAGGAAGTACTGCAAACTCAGAATCAAAATGCAAACTCAGGTCTATCTGGTCCAAAGTCTATATTTGATGCCTTCTGAAAATCATCTCATGGTTACAGTTTATTTTCTCCAAGTAAAAGATGGGTGGGCATTTTGGTGCACACAGATGATAAAGACAGAACATTTGAGACCATTCAAGGAGCTATTTGTATTCTCAAATGAACATTTATTTGTTTAACTGATAAATAGATTGGTGTTCAACACTCTTGAGAACTTCATTTATTTTGAAAGTGAAAGAAAGTGAAAGTGAAAGACAATCAGTCATGTCTGACTCTTTGCGACCCCACAGACTGCCCATGGCATTCTCCAGGCTAGAATACTGGAGTGGGTAGTCTTTCCCTTCTCCAGGGGATCTTCCCAACCCAGGGATCGAACCCAGGTCTCCTGCATTGCAGGCAGCTTCTTTACCAGCTGAGCCACAAGGGAAGCCCAAGAATACTGGAGTGGGTAGCCTATCCCTTCTCCAGGGGATCTTCCCAACCCAGGAATCGAACCGGGGTCTCCTGCATTGCAGGTAGATTCTTTACGAACTGAAATATGAGGGAAGCCCTCATTTATTTTCTTTAAATCAAAAACCAAGTTCTTTCATGAGCTATCTATAACCTTCTAGTGAAGCAGTGATCCCAAATCCATTCTAGATAAATCTTCATGGAAAACCTGAAAAGCATAAAAGAAAAAAAATCTCAGTAATATTTTTCCAGAAAGTGGATGCTCTTTTGGTTAAGTTATACATTAGACCCTGAGAATTTGTGGGGACAGATAGTATGAATGACTCTGTAATTCATTTCAAAGATGACTTTTGAAGAAAGAACTGATAGGTGATATTCAATACTCTACAGAGGAGAGAAATACTTAACAAAACTTAATGTTGGTGAAGTTTTGGTCTAAAGCTGTGGCCTTTGGTTTGTATGACATTCTATTCTGACAAGCCAGGAATCACCTCCCCCCCCCCCCACCCCTGAGTTTTATGGTATTATTAACATAAACAAAATTGTGCAGTAGCCCTCTCTTCATTTTCTTTGCTGGGCAGCCTGGCGTTGGGATTGCAGACTCTGATGGCCAATAGGGCTGCTCTTTCCACAAAGGCTTTGGGGTTCTTGAAGGAGATGTTGTGAGCAGTCCTGGCACTGGAAGACGTTACACATCAGCAGCACTTCAAGCTCCTTGAGGTTGTGGACCAGGAACTTCCGGAAGCCACTGGGCCACAAGCGCTGTGTTTTCTTGTTGCTCCCGTAACCATGTTGGACATCAAGATCTTTGGCCATTGACTCTCCTGCTCACCCTGTTGTCAGTGCCTCTGGGTTTCTGCTGGTTCTGTTTAATTTTGACATATCAGTCTGACTGTTGCTGGATGAGCTCCTTGGTCCTCTTTTTGACCCTGATTTTGGGCTTCAGGAAGGGTCTGAGAGCGGCAGTAATGCCAGGCAGGAGATGGCTGCCATTCCTAGGCAGCCCCGAGAAAGACAGGGGAAATCTCCTCTTTGAACCACAGAAAAATAAATGGAAATACAGTTACTCTTTTACAATTGTTTCACCTTTATCATTTTTTCAGGAAAGTAATTTATGCTGTACATCTACCCTCTTTTGCAAAGAATTATTACCTAGGCAGGAAATTTCCTTGGTTTTTAGGTTGCCATGGGGAAATCACCCAAGAGTGAAGCTCCTAGTGTGAGTCTTACTTTGTGGGAAGTGTCTGCAGACTTAACCCTTGGGCCCCATGACAGTCTCTGCTGCTGCATCACATAAGTCGTGTCCGACTCTATGCGACCCCATGGAAGGCAGCCCACCAGGTTCCTCCATCCCTGGGATTCTCCAGGCAAGAACACTGGAGTGGGTTGCCATTTCCTTCTCCAATGACAATCTCTAGGTTATGGCAATTGCATTAGGTTTATATGACTATCCACCTCTGAGATTACTAAAGTCATTGCAGTTCCCACAATATTTTTTTTTTTTTTTTTTTTTAGCCTTCATGAAAACTGTGTCAATGCAGGAATAAAGGTTATAACTGGGTGGGACCTTGATCACCATCAGCACCTTACAAATTTCAGAAGACTTTGAGTTAGAAAATATGACAGAGGTAAAGTATAATCTTTTAATAGGATCTAGAGTGGTAAGGCCCAGTTTAATTTTGTAATCAGTGACTTGACAAACAGTGCAGTCAACTCACAGCAATTTGTTTATTGGGCATAGAACAAATGGGAAACATCTGTGTATAAAAAAAAGAAATGAATTTGTTCTTCATATAAGAACTAGGTCTTTTGCTTTTCTCCCTCATTTTTTTCCTAAGTGTCTCCTCTAAGCTAGGACTAGCTTGGCACTAGAGAGACAATGAAGACCTGATATTCTAATGGAATATCTGACAAAGTATATATAAGCAGAAACAGCTGAAAATTATCATAAGTTTTGTGAAGGAAATTTACATGAATCTGAGAGAAGGAAATATACTCATTACTATTACATGGGGTGTTCAGGAGGGCTTCTCTGGGCATGTGGCATTTAATCTAACACCTGAAGGGTAAAACAGGAACCAGCTTTGTGAACTGTGTGCTTCATGGAAGGAACAGTCTGTGCAATGGCCCTGGGGCAGCTTGTGTAGCTACATAGCTGCTGTGGACTTTTACAAAGTCTCTCTCTCTCTTTTTTTTTTCCTTGACAGAATCATACCAATCACTCCTTTATAATATTATGTTAATTATAAATATGGGTATCTGGGATCCTGGGATTGGATAATAAAAGTTTATGCATTTTACTACCTTCAGGAAATGTTGCTCCTGTGTCCTCTCCTAGACCTGAATCATTATATCATTACACAGATTTCAGGGGTAGTGGAGAGAGATCTGTAAACTTGGAATGAAATTTATTTTCTCTGTTCTCAGCACAGAACAGGCCTGGTAATGTTCAGTGCACCCATGTGCTATGCAAATCTTTGCCCTTTTTTGGGGGGGGGTAATTAATCTATATATTTTAATTGGCAGATAATTATAATACTGTGGTGATTTATGCCATACTTTGACATGGATCAGCCACAGGTGCACATGTGTCCCCACATCCTGAATCCCCCTCTTATCTCCCTCCTCACCCCACCCCTCTTGGTTGTCCCAGAGCACTGGCTTTGAATGATCTGTTATGCATTGAACTTGCACTCATCATCTATTTTACATATGGTAATATACATGTTTCAGTGCTATTCTCTCATATCATCCCACCCTTGCCTTTTCCCACAGAGTCTGAAAGTCTTCTTTACATCTCTGTCTCTTTTGCTGCCTTGCATTTAGGATCGTCTTTATCATCTTTCTAAATTCCATATATATTCCTTAATATACTGTATTGATGTTTCTCTTTCTGATTTACTTCACTCTGTATAATAGGCTCTAGTTTCATCCACCTCATTAGAACTGACTTAAATGTGTTAATTTTTATAGCTGAGTAACATTCCATTGTGTATATGTACCACAACTTCCTTATCCACTTGTCTGCCACTGGACATCTAGGTTGCTTCCATGTCCTAGCTGATGTAAACAGTGCTGCAGTGAACATTGGGGTACACATGTCTTTTCAGTTCTGGTTTCTTTGGTGTGTATGTCCAGCAATGGGATTGCTGGGTCATATGGCAGTTCTACTTCAGGTTTTTTAAGGAATCTCCACACTGTTCTCCATAGTGGCTGTACCAGTTTGCATTCCCACCAATGGTGTAAGAGAGTTCCCTTTTCTCCACACCCTCTCCAGCATTTATTGTTTGTAGACCTTTTTGATGGCAGCCATTCTGACAGATGTGAGATGATACCTCATTGTGGTTTTGATTTGGATTTCTCTAATAAGGAGTGATGTTGAGCATCTTTTCATGTGTTTGTTAGCCATCTGTATATCTTCTTTGGAGAAATGTCTGTTTAGTTCATTGGCCCACTTTTTTATTGGGTTGTTTGCTTTCCTGGTATTGAGCTGCATGGGCTGCTTGTGTATTTTTGAGATTAATTCTTGGTCAGTTTCTTCATTTGCTATTATTTTTCTCCCATTCTGAAGGCTGCCTTTTCACCTTACTTATAGTTTCCTTCATTGTACAAATGCTTTTAAGTTTAATTAGATCCTATTTGTTTATTTCTGTTTTTATTTCCATTACTCTCTGAGGTGGTTCATAGAGGATCTTGCTGTGATTTATGTCAGAGAGTGTTATGCCTACGTTTTCCTCTAAGAGTTTTATAGTTTATGGTCTTATATGTAGATCTTTAATCCATTTTGAGTTTATTTTTGTGTATGGTGTTAGAAAGTGTTCTAGTTTCATTCTTTTACAAGTGGTTGACCAGTTTTCCCAGCATCACTTGTTAAAGAGATTGTCTTTTCTCCATGCTATATTCTTGCGTCCTTTGTCAAAGATAAGGTGTCCATAGGTGTGTGGATTTATCTCTGGGCTTTCTATTTCATTCCATTGATCTATATTTCTGTTTTTGTGCCAGTACCATACTGTCTTGATGACTGTAGCTTTGCAGTATAGTTTGAAATCAGGAAGGTTGATTCCTCCAGTTCCATTCTTCTTTCTCAAGAAGAGTTTTTTGGTGTTTTGTTTTTTTTTTTTTCCCCCATACACATAGTGTAATTATTTGTTCTAGTTCTGTGAAAAATACTGTTGGCAGCTTCATAGGGATTGCACTGAATCTATAGATTGCTTTGGGTAGTATACTCATTTTCACTGTATTGATTCTTACAATCCATGAATTTCTTCATCTGTTTGTGTCATCTTTGATTGCGTTCATCAGTGTTTTACAGTTTTCTATATATAGGTCTTTTGTTTCTTTAGATAAATTTACTCCTAAGTATTTTATTCTTTTCATTTCAATGGTGAATGGGATTGTTTCCTTAATTTCTCTTTCTGTTTTTCCATTGTTAGTGTATAGGAATTCAAGGGATTTCTGTGTCTCAATTTCATATCCTGCAGCTGTACTATATTTGTTAATTAGCTCTAGTGATTTTTCTGGTGACATCTTTAGGGTTTTCTATATAGAGGATCATGTCATCTGCAAACCATGAGAGTTTTACTTCTTCTTTTCCAATCTGGATTCCTTTTATTTCTTTTTCTCCTCTGATTGCTGTGGCTAGGACTTCCAAAACTATGTTGACTAATAGTGGTGACAGTGGACACCCTTGTCTTGTTCCTAATTTTAGAAGAAATGCTTTTAGTTTTTTGCCATAGAGAATAATGTTTGCTGTGGGTTTGTCGTATATAGTTTCTATTACACTGAGGTATGTTCCTTCTATGCCTGCTTTCTGGACAGTTTTGATTGTAGCTGGGTGTTGAATTTTCTCAAAGGCTTTCCCTGCATCTATTGAGATTTGTTAATTTGTTAATATGGTGCATCATATTGATTGATTTGCAAATATTGAAGAATGCTTGCATCTCTGGGATAAAACCCACTTGGTCATGATGTATGATCTTTTTAATATGTTGTTGGGTTCTGTTTGCTAGGATTTTGTTGAGTACTTTTGCATTTATGTTTGTCAGTGATATTGGCCTGTTGTTTTCTTTTTTTGTGGCATCTTTTTTCTGGTTTTGGTATTAGGGTGCTGGTGGCCTCACAGAATGAGTTTGGGAGTTTACCTTCCTCTGAAATTTTCTGAAAGAGTTTGAATAGGATAGGTATTAGCTCGTCTCTAAATTTTTGGTAGAATTCACCTGTGAAGCCATCTGGTCCTAGGCTTTTATTTGTTGTGAGATATTTTTATTATAGGTTTGATTTCTATGCTTGTGGTGTTAAGCACTGTTAAGATTTCCTATTTATTCCTGGTTCAGTTTTGGAAGGTTATAGTTTTATAAAGATTTGTCTGTTCCTTCCAGGTTGTCAATTTTATGGGCATTTTATTGTTCATGGTAGTCCCTTGTGATCTTTTTGTATTTCTGTGTTGTCTCTTGTGATTTCTCCATTTTCATTTATAAGTTTATTGATTTGATTCTTCTCCCTTTTTTTCTTGATGAGTCTGGCTAATGTCTTGTCTATTTTATTTATCTTCTCAAAGAACCAGCTTTTAGTTTTGTTGATTTTTGCTATAGTCTCCTTCATTTCTTTTTCATTTATTTCTGATCTGATTTTTGCCTTTTTTACCCTAGTTATTCTGCTGATCTGAAAGGAATAAATTTTATCTTTGTAGTAGTCCTTACCCTTATGCAGAATTGGACCAAGGTGTTTTTCTTTCAGCACATTTTGAGTCTTGGATCTGAGCAGCTTTTATGGCTTACTTGAACTCTTTCAGGTTGTTGCAGTGTTTCTATAAGGTTTGATACTCAGTGTTTATTAAATGACTAGACAGGGGAAAAAAGATGAATGAAATATAGATACCAAAATCTATGCCATATTTTAAACTCTCCCTATTTTGGTAAGTACATAGAGAAAGAATAACCAAGTGATACCAATAGGTACAGGGAAGGCTGTGAATAAAAGGGGATCAGTGAAATGAAGAAGCCCCATATGATTCTTTAAATCTGAATGAAATAATGATACTGGCCAAACACAAAGGATCTCATATAGAAGGCAGGACACAAAGCATCCTTAGGTCTTAAAGGGCCTCAGAGACCCATGGTATTCTCATAAGTCTTAGTCTCTAGAGGAAAGAGCAGCTATACCATAGCTGGATGCTAAAGGAGGCTGCAAACAGAGACTTAGCAGTCCACAACTTCCTGATTCTTATTTTGATTTGTCTTAAAAAGAAACCTGTATTCTGTTTTACTGACTTGTGGTTACCAAATGTCCATTATAAAAAGCTTATTTAAAAAAATAAATAAATTCCCTTTGCTTTGATTAGAGCCAAGGATGGTATCTTAATGATAGCACATCCTGAGAGTAGAAGCCTGATAAAGATGTAGTTTTATAAATGATAGTGCTTCCTTTAAGTTTATACTGGGAGGCATTACTGGGAAGCATGTTCCATGAAAGCACATTCTTACCCAAAGAGAACAGTCCCGCACCACCTGTTTGTCTGACTTGTTTCCCAAAACCTGGGAGTGGATCACTAGAGGATCCAGTGGTCCTCACTGTTGTGCAGAATTGGACCAAGGTGTCTTTCTTTCAACACAGTTTGAGTCTTGGATCTTAGCGGCTTTTATAGATTGCTTGAACTCTTTCAGGTTGTTGCAATGTTTCTATAAGGTTTGACACTCAGAACATGAAGACACAATATTCAAAAAGTGACACCTAAGTTTACCTAATGCAGATTCTTGCCTCATCAGAACTAAGACTGATTGAGAAACTGTGCTGAATTTCCTAAACTCTGGTTTGTATGCAACTTGGCAAGAGGGCGCAGACCCTGAAAGCTAAACCTCAGGGTACTGTGGGGCATGCAGCTTTCCTGCAAAGCTTGCCTTTGGCTGTGTGGCTTAAATAATGGTTTGGCTTTGCTTCTGTGTCTCTGACCTCTTCCAGGCAGTGAACATATTTCTTGATCCCTAACTAAAAGGAAAACACAGTGGGATTCAACTCTCATTGTTTTCACCTCTAATTGGGGGATTAAGACACACAGACATTTAAGGAAGGGAAAGAACAGTGAAGGTGCTAAGTAAGAATAAAAAGAGATCATCAGATGAAATGACATGAGGCAATCAATGATTATGTGCCAAGGATTGATATAAACTGTAGCTGAGGGGGTGGTTAGAGGGAGATGTGCCAGGATCCCAGAGTAGCCTGGGCAGGTGTCATGGATGAAGTCAAACTTGATTTGGGCCTTGGGTAGGCCAGTAGTTTGCAAACTTTCCTGCTCATCAGGGCCATCTGGGGAGGTTCTAAAGAAGGTCAACTAGACAGGCATAAAAGAGGAGAGAGGGTGCCTCTGAGAAGGAAAGGAAGTTTAAAGAATTAAAGCTTGTTTGGTTGCTGTAAAAAGTTAGTGTAGGAGGAGAAAAAAGAGAGAAGGCAGATAAGTCAGGTTTCATCTGATTTTTAAATAACCTCGTGTGCCAGGCCAAGGAAATTTGGAAACATATTTGACTCAGAATAGTAAGGTATTTTCAGCCATAGCACCTGACTCTCACAACTGGACAAGGATATTATAATTCCTCTGTATCACATAGCTCCTCACTTCCCACTTCCACTCCCTGCTTCAAAGCTTAACAGAAATTAGGTGTAGATATGTGCTAATATGGGCTTCCCAGGTGGCACTAGAGGTAAAGAATCCTCCTGCCAATGCAGGAAACATGAGACATGGGTTCAATCCCTGTGTCAGGAAGATCCCCTGGAGAAGGGCATGACAACCCACTCCAGTATTCTTGCCTGGAGAATCCCATGGACAGAGGAGCCTGGTGGGCCACAGTCTATCAGGTCACAAAGAGTCTGACATGACTGAAGCGGCTGAACACGCATGCATGTATGTGCTAATACTTCCCCACTTTCTCATTCTCTCAGATACAGGATTCCCGTGGTTACTATGGGAATGTGGTGATTCATACAAAAGTAGTGCTGTGTGGGAATCTCCCGAGTAACACTCAGCAGGGGGCACCCTTGAGGCAGCTAAGCTAGCATCCCCAACACAGGGCACTCTCATCCTGTTTACCTAGGATGAGGGGACTCTTGCACTGGTCTGCCCTGAATCACAGAGATATTTTCACTATGGCTTGGATCCACTTGTCACTTTGGTTTTTTCTAGTGTCTCTCTGCTTCTTTTTCTTTCTCCTTGTTTGAAAGATGTGCACAGGTAATGTTTCAATCATATCGTAGCTTAGTGGGCTGAGATCGGTTTGATGGATGAATGGATGGATGATAGCTAGCTAGCTAGAGTTTGTTTTTTTTTTTTTTAAGGAGCCCATCTAATAGGATGGAAATGATTCTGTTTCCCCCTGGCATTTCATAAGATTCTTTGCAAATAAAATTCTATTAGATCTTAAGATAAATGTTACACTGTGCATGTGTGCTAGATGGCTTCAGTTGTGCTTGTTTCTTTGTGACCCTATGGACTCTAGCCCACCAGCCTCCTCTGTCCATGGGGTTCTCCAAGCGAGAATACTGGATTGGGTTGCCATGCCCTCCTCCAGGGAATCTTCCTGACCCAGGGATCCTGCCATCTACTCTCACTCAGCTTACTAGCACTGAATAGCCACAAGCTAGACAGGGCAGTCTTTTGCCCAAACCTCAGTGATGTGGGGGCTTGAACCCTGCTACTTCATCCACTGAAATAGGGAATCTAGGATTTATTAGAAACCAAGAGTCAGAAAACATTTCCTCTAATTTTTGTGTCGTCCTTGATAGGATAGTTTGCCATTCCCTTCTCCAGTGGACCACATTTTGTCAGAACTCCCCACCATGTCCTGTCTGTCCTGGGTGGCCCTACATAGCATGGCTCATAGTTTCATTAAGTTAGACAAGACTGTGGTCCATGTGATCAGATGGTTAGTTTTCTGTGATTGTGGTTTTCATTCTGTCTACCCTCTAATGAAGAAGGATAAGAGGCTTATGGAAGCTTCCTTATGGGAGAGATTGACTGAGGGGAATACTGGGTCTTGTTCTGATGGGAGGGCCCATGCTCAGTAAATCTGTAATCCAATTTTCTGTCGATGGGCAGAGCTGTGTTCCCTCCCTGTTATTTGACTTGATGCTAAACTATGGTGGAGGTAATGAAGATAACCGCGACCTCCTTCAAAAGGTCCCATGAACACACTGCTGCACTCAGTGCCCCTGACCCTGCAGCAAGCTACCCCCGACACGTGCCTCTGCCAGAGACTCCTGGACACTCCCAGGCAAGTCTGGGTCAGTCTTTTGTGGGGTCACTGCTCCTTTCTCCTGGGTCCTGGTGTGCACAAGGTTTTGTTTATGCCCTCCAAGAGTCTGTTTCCCCAGTCCTGTGTAAGTTCTGGTGGCTCTATGGTGGGGTTAATGGTGATCTCCTCCAAGAGGGCTTATGCCTTTCCCAGGTCTGCTGCACTCAGACCCGCTGCCCCTGCAGCTGTCCACTGCTGAGCTGTACCTCCACAGGAGATAGTCAGAAACAGTTCTGTCTCAGTCTCTGTGGGGTCTCTGGGTCCTGGTGCACACAAGGTTTGTTTGAACCCTCTGAGCTTCTCTAGTGGGTATAGGACTTGATTCTAAATGCAATTTTGCCCTTCCTACTGTCTTGCTGGGGCTTCTCCTTTGCCCTTGGATATGGGGTATCTCCTCAAAGTCGCTCCTGCACCACACAGCTGCTGCTGCCGTTGATTATGTTCTTTGCAGCCAAAGATGGAGAAGCTCTATACAGTCAGTAAAAACAAGACCAGGAGCTGACTGTGGCTCAGATCATGAACTCCTTATTGCCAAATTCAAACTTAAATTGAAGAAAGTAGCAAATATCTCAAATCCCATACAGTTATACAGTGGAAGTGACAAATAGATTCAAGGGATTAGATCTGATAGAGTGCCTGCAGAACTATGGATGGAGGTTCGTGACATTCTAAAGGAGGCCGTGATAAAAATCATCCCCAAGAAAAAGAAATTCAAAAAGGTAAATGGTTGTCTGAGGAGGCCTTACAAATAGCAGTGAAAAGAGAGAAGCTAAAGGCAAAGTAGAAAAGGAAAGATATACCCATCTGAATGCAGAGTTTCATAGAATAGCAAGGAGAGATAAGAAAGCCATCCTCAGTGACCAAAGCAAAGAAATAGAGTAAAACAATAGAATAGGAAAGACTAGAGATCTCTTCAAGAAAATTAGAGATCCTAAGGGAATATTTCATGCAAAGATGGGCACAATAAAGGACAGAAATGGTATGAACCTAACAGAAGCAGAAGATTTTGAGAAAAGGTGGCAAGAATACAAAGAAGAACTATACAAAAAAGATCTGCATGACCCAGATAATCACGATGGTGTGATCACTCACCTAGAGCCAGACATCCTGGAATGTGAAGTCAAGTGGGCCTTAGGAAGCATCACTACAAACAAATCTAGTGGAGGTGATGGAATTCCAGTTGAGCTATTTCAAATCCTGAAAGATGATGCTGTGAAAGTGTAGCACTCACTATGCCAGCAAATTTGGAAAACTCAGCAGTGTCCACAGGACTGGAAAAGGTCAGTTTTCATTTCAATCCCAAAGAAAGGCAATGCCAAAGAATGTTCAAACTACTGCACAATTGCACTTATCACACACACTAGCAAAGTAATGCTCAAAATTCTCTAAGCCAGGCTTCAACAGTACGTGAACCGTGAACTTCCAGACGTTCAAGCTGGATTCAGAAAAGGCAGAGGAACCAGAGATCAAATTGCCAACATCCATTGGATCATTGAAAAACAGAGTTCCAGAAAAAGATCTATTTCTGCTTTATTGACTATGCCAAAGCCTTTGACTGTTCAGATCACAACAAGGTGTGGAAAATTCTTTAAGAGATGGGAATACCAGACCACCTTACCTGTGTCTTGAGAAATCTGTATGCAGGTCAAGAAGCAGCAGTTAAAACCGGACATCATACAACAGTCTGGTTCCATATTGGGAAAGGAGTATGTCAAGGCTATATATTGTCACCCTGCTTATTTAACTTATGTGCAGAGTACATCATGAGAAACACTGGGCTGGATGAAGCCCAAGCTGGAATCAAGATTGCCGGGAGAAATATCAATAACCTCAGATACGCAGATAGCACCACACTTATAGCAGAAAGTGAAGAAAAACTGAAGAGCCTCTTTATGAAAGTGAAAGAGAAGAGTGAAAAAGCTGGCTTAAACTCAACATTCATAAAACTAAGATCACGGCATGGGGTCCCATCACTTCATGGTAAATAAGTGGGGAAACAATGGAAATGGTAAGAGACTTTATTTTTCGGAGGCTCCAAAATTGCTGCAGAGGTGACTTTAGCCATGAAACTAGAAGACACTTGCTCCTTGGAAGGAAAGTTATGACCAACCTAGAAAGCATATTCAAAAGCAGAGACATTATTTTGCCAACAAAGGTCCATCTAGTCAAAGCCATGGTTTTTCCAGTAGCCATGTATGGATGTGAGAGTTGGACTATAAAGAAAGCAGAGTGGTGAAGAACTGATGCTTTTGAGCTGTGGTGTTGGAGAAGACTCTTGAGAGTCCCTTGGATAAGTAAGGAGATCCAACCAGCCCATCCTAAAGGAAATCAGTCCTGAATATTCATTGGAAGGACTGATGTTGAAGCTGAAACTCCAATACTTTGGCCACCTGGTGCAAAGAACTGACTCATTTGAAAAGACCCTGATGTTGGGAAAGATTGAAGGCAGGAGAAGAAGGGGACGACAGAGGATGAGGTGGTTGGATGGCATCACTGACTCAATGGACATGAGTTTGAGTAAACTCCGGGAGTTGATGATGAACAGGAAAGCCTGGTGTGCTGCAGTCCATGAGGTTGCAAAGAGTTGGACATGACTGAGCAACTGAACTGAACTGACTGATTGGATGGGGTGTGTTGCCATGCAAATATCACAGTTTTTACCTTTTTTACTCTTCAGTTATACTTCTGCTATCCAATTTTACTAATAGGCTCACTATGACCAGCTTTGTAAGAAAAGATGCAGTTGTCTTTTTCAGGTAGCGCCTCTCAGGTGACACTAGTGGTAATGAACTCGCCTGCCAGTGCAGGAGACATAAGAGATGCAGGTTTGATCCCTGGTTCAGAGAGATCCTCTGGAGGAAGCCATGACAACCAACTCCAGCATTCTTGCCTGGAGAATTCCATGGACAGAGGAGCCTGGTGGGCTACCATGCATGGAGTCGAGCAGAGTTGGATGTGACTGAGCATACACACACGCAGTAAGAATTTATGAAGAACTGTGGTCTTGAGCAAAATGCTGAAGAGAAGAAACAGAAATTTTTTTGGTCATTGTGGCTTGAAAGACAGAATTATAAAATATGAGCCAATTAGAGAATAAATGAATGCTAAAGTGAGAAATACTTAAAACAGCTGCACTACCTGTTCTGAAAAGGAAATGATTGTGTGCTCTGGAGTGCTTATCTGAAACATGGGACTTACTTATGAGTGGGATTTAATTTCCAAGTCATGGGAGAAAAAACAACATCATGGGAGAATGTTCCAATAACAAAATATAACGTTGGTGTGACAAAATAGAAACGAATGTGGGAAAAGCACTCTGCTTTAGGTAGTTTAGTCTGGAGAGGATACACACAGGACTCTCTAAAGGAGAACAAATCTGGCTAGAAGACAAGCTAGAAGGCTGTTGCAGAAATTCCGGCAGGTAGTAATTTGGACCTGAACTAAAATCAAAGATATGCACAAGAAAACGAAGATCCAAGAAGAATCTCATCAAGAGTATAAGATCGTATAAACTTTTGAATTTAAAAGAAACCTTAGAGAACATATAGTTTAATGAATAACAAAATGTTTTCCTCGGGTATCAGTGTTTTCAGCAAAGATTTTTGTCTTTAGAAATGCTTTTGATGTTATAAGTATGTTCCTAAAAAGCCTTCTCTCACTGCCTTTCTTCTTTTTTCCCATAGATGAGGTTAAAGTGAAAACTGAAACTCTTAGTCGCTCAGTTGTGTCCAACTCTGTGGGTCCTCATGGTCTATAGCTTGCCAGTCTCCTCTGTCCATGGCATTTTCTAGGCAAGAATACTAGAGTGGGTAGCCATTCCCTTCTCCAGGGGATCTTCCCAACCCAAGGACTGAACCTAGGTCTTCTGAATTGCAGGCTGACTCTTCACTGTCTGAGCCATCAGGGATGGAGTGGAGCCATCAGGATGAAGTAGAGTAGATCGATCATCACTGTTTTTATTTTGAGAATCAGACTAGCCTGTGTTCCAGTTCATCTGAAACTGAACTTGTACATTTCATCAAGTGATGCCTTCCTTTAGGATGAATAGGTTTTTTAGTAGTTTACAAAGGCCAGATTGGTCCAGTGGTGGGAGCCGTGATGTCACCACCTCAGACTGGGAAGAAGTCATCACTGCCAATGAACTTTTAATCCTGCTGGTGGAAAATATGGAAGTTAGTGTTGCTAGGCAGGCTGGGTAGAAATGAACAGTATAAGACTGCCTCCTTGCCACTAATTTTTAAAAAACATATCAGGACTTTTCTGCAACAGAGAAGAACACAGTAAGGTGTAAAAGAAAAAATGATGAATTCAATCAGACGAACTAATGTCAAACTCAACCCTGCCCCCTACCTCCTTTTTCACATATACTAATTTTGTGACATTGGCAAGTCATTTAATTTCTTCTTGTTTCCTAAACTTCTCTTGCTTCATCTCATCAGCATCAAAACAATTGTCAATGTACGGTAGGCAGTTTATAAATATTTCTGTGAGACAGATAATCAGAGAAACATTACATTTCCTTATAATCAAGGAAACAGAAATACAGAGTTGTCCACAGAAAGCACATGTTAGTTTCTGTTCCAGGACTGATTTCAAAGCCTAAGCTCTTTACGCCACCTCACCCCAGTGGTGCATGTGGTCAAGTAGAGCTTATGCTATGTGTGGTCATTTCTGCCTCTGGCAGTTTTTGTCCTTGTAGGTATATAAATAAAAAACGGTAGAGCCTGGGTGCATCAGCTATGACAACAAGAATTGCTGACTTTTCTGTGGCTAGCTAGGCTTTTTATTAAATATTCAGTTTTGATACCAGTTCAGTTCAGTTCAGTCGCTCAGTCATGTCCGACTCTTTGCAACTCCATGAATTGCAGCACGCCAGGCCTCCCTGTCCATCACCAACTCCCGGAGTTTACTCAGACTCATGCCCATCGAGTCGGTGATGCCATCCAGCTATCTCATCCTCTGTCGTCCCCTTCTCCTCCTGCCCCCAATCCCTCCCAGCATCAGGGTCTTTTCCAATGAGTCAACTCTTCGCATGAAGTGGCCAAAGTATTGGAGTTTCAGCTTCAACATCAGTCCTTCCAATGAACACCCAGGACTGATCTCCTTTAAGATGGACTGGTTGGATCTCCTTGCAGTCCAAGGGATTCTCAAGAGTCTTCCCCAACACCATAGTTCAAAAGCATCAATTCTTTGGTGCTCAACTTTCTTCACAGTCCAACTCTCACATCCATACATGATTACTGGAAAAACCATAGCCTTGACCAGATGGACCTTTGTTGGCAAAGTAATGTCTCTGCTTTTTAATATGCTGTCTAGGTTGGTCATAGCTTTTCTTCCAAGGAGTAAGCGTCTTTTAATTTCATGGCTACAGTCACCATCTGATACCAGTTAGCTGAGTATTAAATGGCACCCCACTCCAGTACTCTTGCCTGGAGAATCCCAGGGACAGCAGAGCCTGGTGGGCTGCCGTCTATGGGGTTGCACAGAGTCAGACATGACTGAAGCGACTTAGCAGCAGCAGCAGCAGCAGAGTATTATGCTAGCCAGCCCAAATTTGATTTGCTCTTATAAAAATGTGTATTCAAATTAGAAAAACAAAAACAAGCTCACCAACCTCCCAAGACACAGTACTGATAACCCTTTATGTACACCACTGTAGAAGTTTGCAAATCCCTTTAAACACAGAGAATAATGACAAAAGACACCAGCCCACCAACCACAGTTCAGCAGAGGTGGAAAGTCAACTTCAAATGTGCTGGTATTTTTTTCTTTATCAACTTTATTGATGAATGGCTTATTTATGATAAGCTATGTCTAAAATGAATAATTCTAGTCATCGTATACACTGATTAAATAACCAGCCAATACCTAGAATAATTCCACAAACCTTGAATGGTTCTTCATTCCTTTTTAAATGTCCATCCCTTCCTCCAACCCTGACACCAGGAAACCACTGTTCTATTTTTGACATCATAGATTAATTTTTAATTTATATAAATTGAAAAATAAAGTAAAAATGTTTCATTCATATAAGTATGGAAAGCCATTCACTACTTTCATGTCTATATTGGTTATACATACATTTTTATCCATGTATGAAGCAGACTGGTGTTGATGGGGCTAATCTTTAGCTCTGTAAAGTCACATTTTTCCTACAGATACTCTTAAATAATCTGGCAAAGAATTAGATAAGCCTCTTCCATCCTCTTTCTAAGACTTT
Source organism: Dama dama (assembly GCF_033118175.1). Lineage (NCBI taxonomy): Eukaryota > Metazoa > Chordata > Mammalia > Artiodactyla > Cervidae > Dama > Dama dama. The sequence goes on from NC_083702.1 coordinate 38,689,283, forward strand.
TCCCAAGTGCTTCACATTTACCAAATGCATGCACATCACTGTATTTGACTGATAACAACCGTGTCATGTATTTTGTGGCAAGGTTAGTATATCTACACATTGAGAAAACTCTATTCAGAGAAACTGTGATATTTCTAGTGAGTGGCTGACTGAGAAAGAGAATCCAGTTTTCCCCTCCTTTTGCAGTAGCCCTGCCATCATGAACAAGGGAACTTATAATATTAGTAAATCCAGCTGTCACATGAATCCCTAGAGAACTATTAATAACTCCTGTATAACATTCCAATCATAATGTTAGAAAATTAAATTGGAGAAGATGGAGTTGTGTGAGTGTTCTGAGTTGAACTATGTCCCTTCTTCTCCCCTGCAAATTCATATGTTAAAGTTCTAACCCCAGAGCCTCAGAATGTGACCACATTTGGAAATAGGGTTACTGCAGATGTAGTTAGTTAAGATGAAATCATACTGAAGAAAGGCCAGCCCATCATCCAGGGTGACCAAAGTCCTTATAAAAAGAGGAAACTTTGGACACTGAGACCCACAGGGATAAAAGCATTTGAAGACTGGAGCTATATAGTCACAATCCAAGAAACCATCAGAAGCTAAGAGAGGGGCCTGGAACAATTCATTCTCTGTCATCTCAGGGGGAGTGTGGCCTTATCAACACCTTGGTTTTGAACTTCTGGCCTCCAGAACTATGAGACAACTTTTCTTGTTCCATGCCACCCAGCTTATATTACTTTGTTGCAGCAGCCTGATGAACAAATCTAATAGAGCAATGAGTGAGCAACAAGATAACACATACCATACTATACCATACCATACTATACTATACTATACTATACCACATATTATACTATAACATGAAGAAAGTATATATTTTAACAAGCACACTTAAGATCTTTCTCTGAACATTAATGCTGATTAAGATCATCCAGATAGTTAATTGACAGAATCAGACACTTTGAAAAGATAAAGAAATTCAGTGTTGTCCCAACATTGCTTTAACTTGCATCATAGATTAATACACTTTCATGTCTGGAAGAAATAGTAAGGTCACCAAGCTCAGCCTTTCAGTGGATAATTGAGTATCTTTGTCAATGTACTAGCTAACTGGTTTTTTCAGCCTCTGCTTGGATACATCTGCTAACTCCTAGGGCAACCCACTCTCTCTTTAGCAGCTCTGATGATTAAAATAGGATTTCTTATGTGAAACTGAACTGTATAGCTTTCACCCATTTATTATAGTTTAATTTCTTAAAGCAAGAAAGAATGCATTTAATTTCCTTTTCACAGGTCGGGTCCTTTCAGTGTTTCACATCAATCGTGTCACTCCCAAGTCATTTGCTCCCTGAAATAGCTCTTGAGTTCTTTCTACTGTTAATTACATGACACAGTCTGATCAGCTCCATAGAGTGGTCTAGTTTATCTCATCTCTTTTAGAGTGGAATATCTAGATCTTGCTAATGGTCACAATAGTGATTAGAATTAAATTAAATATACTATTATTCTAGATAATATCCTTCAATTAATGGTGTCTTGGTGATAAAGAATCTGCCTGCAGTGCAGGATCTGCAGGAGATGTGGGTTCAATCCCTAGGTTGGGAACATTACCTGGAGGAATAAATGGCAACCCACTCTAGTATTCACACCTAGAGAATCCCATGGACAAAGGAGCCTGGCAGGCTACAGTCGATAAGGTCCCACAGAGTCAGACATGACTGAAGTAACTTAGCTAGCAAGATTATATTAACTTTGGGGAGCATCACCGTATTCATTTGTTGTTGTTGTTCAGTTGCTCAGTCCTGTCCTACTCTTTGTGACCCCATGGACTGCAGCACACCAGGCTTCATCCTTCACCATCTTCCAGAGTTTGCTCAAACTCATGTCCATTGATTGAGTCAATGATGCCATACTACCGTCTCATCCTCTATTGTCCCCTTTTCCTCCTATCCTCAATCTTTTCCATCATCAGGGTCTTTTCCAGTGAGTCAGCTCTTCGCATCAGGTGGGCAAAGTATTGGAGTTCCAGCTTCAGCATCAGTCCTTCCAGTGAATATTCAGAATTGATTTCCTTTAGGATTGACTGGTTGGATCTCCTTGCTATCCAAGGAACTCTCAAGAGTCTTCTCCAGCATCACAGTTCGAAGGCATCAATTCTTCCCAGCACTCCACTTTTTTTTATTGTCCAGCTCTCACATCCTACATGTCTAGTGGAAAAACCATAGCTTTGACTATATGGACCTTTGTAGGCAAAGTAATGTCTCTGCTTTTGAATATGCTGTCTAGGTTTGTCATTGCCTTTCTTCCAAGGAGCAAGTGTATTTTAATATCATGGCTGCCGTCACCACCCACAGTGGTTTTGGAGCCCAAGAAAATAAAATTTGTCACTGTTTCTATTTTTTCCCCATCTCTTTGCCATGAAGTGATGGGCCCAGATGCCTTGATCTTCATTTTTTGAATGTTGAGTTATAAGCCAGCTTGTTCACTCTCCTCTTTCACCTTCATCAGGAGGCTCTTTATGTTCAGTAATATTGCATAAAATTAACTAAAGTTCCTGAGTCATTTTTTCCACCAAATAAGCTGCATGATGATAGGCTTTGATTTGATCATCAAGAACCATAAGTGGTCTGGCACTTAGATAAGTCATCTAATAAATGAATGAATATATATGTATACACACACACACACGTATATATATGTGTATATGTGTGTGTGCATATAATACACAAAAATGCTAAACAATGCATTCCCTCCTGAACTTACACCATTTGGGAGGAGGGGGTTTGTACTTTATTTTGTTAAGCTCCACCAGAAAATAAATACCTTCTAACCAGTAAAGAATCCTACCATTTGTCACATATCTTCCAGATAGCAAGCACCTTCCATGTGTTCACAAATTGTTTCTTCTGCACACTTTGATAGCATTGAGGAAAACAGGCATTTTAAGACTTGGTCTATATCTGTCCTTCAACATAGACTTGCTGTGTATTCCAGACTAGTATTTAAACCTTCTGTTTTCTCCAGCAGTAAAATGGTACTAATATAAGATATTGTGTGTGTAAATTTAGTTGATTGTGTGTGCATGTGTGTATGCATATTTATAGATGACTGCATCATCAGGACTTTTATACTAACAAAAATCCTGGGGCTTCTCTGGTGTCTCAGTGTTAAAGAATCAGCCTGCTAGTGCAGGAGACATGGGTTCAATCTCTGATCTAGGAAGATCTCACATGCCACAAAGCAAGTAAGCCTGTGGGCCTCAACTATTGAGCGTGTGCTCTAGAGCCCAGGAACCAAAACTACTGAAGCCCTCGTGCCCCAGAGCCCATGCTCTGCAACAGGAGAAGCCATCACAATGAGAAGCCTCCGCACCACAACTATAGAGGAGCCCCCATTTGCTGCAACCAGAGAAAAGCCTGTGCAGCAACAAAGACCCAGCCCAGCCAAAAAATAAACAAAATTATAAAAAAACTATTTAATCCTTTGTTAATAGTTTTAGTTATAACATAGTGACTTATGGGATCACTTTTCCTTCAGTGTTTATATAACAATCCCAAACTATAACTTTATGTCAAGGAGGAAAGAGTCTCAACTGCATTCTATTTCCATTTTCCAAATGAATAATTCAATCTTATAAAATAATTGACTCTATCTCTTGTGCTAGATGTTCTGTATATTGAATGAAGAAACATTTTTTCCTCGACTTGCAGGGATGTTAAAGACTGATGAGAGGTATTTACAAATGCTACACAAGTTAGAGGAAAACTAACTTTGACAGCATCTTGATGGAGACATGAATGTTATATATATCAAGAAAAATCGATATTTCAATAAGTTGTATTCCACAAGAAATATTTTGAATAGCTTGAACTCTCTACTTGATAAGCTTTGGCTCTCTTAGTTACCTTATTGTCAAATTAATTTAACTATAGTCATTTTCATGAGGAACAGTTTCATGTTAGTTTTTCTTTTTAAATGAAGCATAACTATATCTTTAGTTTTGTGTTTAAATGTCAATCAAAAATTATAAAACAGTTCAGAAGATTTTTATTTTAATGACATATAATGAAATCACATTAATCAACCAAGAGTATAGCCCATATAATGATAATGAACACTGATCAAGGGTTTCACATTATGCCTTTGTTAGAAGAGCTACTAAACTTTGCTAGTGAAAGAAAAATACCAGTGTTATTTTGTTTTTAAATTTCCTAAAGAAAAATCCAAACTTCGTGTTGGGATATGACATTCCCTATAAATCACTGAAAGGACAGAGAAGTGAAAAGTGACTCATACATAGCCATTTGGTGGCCAACTACTACAGCATATTGCTTAAATGGTTGTATATTTTGGAATAATATGGAACTACCTGTTCCATATTATTTTACATGGTGCTTGTGGCCATATGTTAGTTTCAGGTAAACCCAATCTTAAATATCCTATTCTACTGTCGCTATGTTTTTATTTTATGAACCAGAATGCAGGTCAGATGTATTTTTCACTTAATACATTGACTTTTTTATGTTAATTATGCCCAGCCATTCTTCCAGTTGCATTAAGAAGTAATTGACATAATTGACTGTAAGCTTAAGGTGTACAACATGATGGTTTGATTTACATATATTGTGAAATGATTATTAAAATAGGTCCCACTAGCATCCATCCTCTAATATAAATATGTAAAAAGAAAAGAAAGAAGAGAATAAAGGGAAAACCTTGTGACAAGTACTCAAGATTTACTCTCTTAAGAACTTTCCTATATATTGTACACCAATGATAGCTCTAGTCATCACATTTTACATTATATCCCAGAACTTAATTATCTTATAACTGGAAGTTTGCACTATTCATACCTTCCTCCAACGCCCCTATCCCCAGTCCTCACCATTAATAATCACAAGTCTGATCTCTTTTTCCATGAGTTTCTAACTTTTTTTCTACACATAAGTGAGATCATACATTACTTTGTCTTACTCTATCTGATTTCACTTTAGCATAATGCCTTCAGGATCCATCTGTGTTCTTGCAAATGGTAAGATGTCATTATTTTTATGGAATTAAATAAGTAATGGAATAACATTCCATTTTATATACACATGCCATATTGTTTTTATCCATTCGTCTATCAATAGACACAGGTTGTTTCCATGACCTGGCTATTGTAAATAACACTACTATGAAGATAATGTGCAGGTATCTTTTGGGGTTAGTGTTGTCATTACCTTTGGATATATTCCTAGAACTAGAATTGCTGAATCACATGGTAGTTCTATTTTTAATTTTTTGAGGATCCTCCATACTGTTTTCTGTAGTCCAGCCATTTCTTAAATAACCTCATAATATTTTATTACATGGCTAAACTAATTTCTTTATTCTTCTGTTCTTTATTCTGTTGTCAGATTTTTTTAGTTTTCTTCCCCTATTATAAGCAATGCAGTGATGAATAGGGACAATATTTTATTAGGAAAAGTAGAAAATTACAGAGCATGGAAATCAGCCTTCACATGTCTTGGGAAATAAAGAATAAAAAAGTCTGAGTGATAATGGGGGAATACTTGGAGGTATAAAAATGAAAGAAAGAGGGCACCAGAAAGGGCATGAGAATGTCCAAGATACAGTTTATCTGCCAATGTGATCCTAGAACCATCTTTCTACTTGTTTGAAGGTGCCTGGCTGTAAGAGAAACCTGGAGTACTTATCAAGGCTTCACTCGATCTAAGTAGAAAATGTATTTTAACTACAAATCTGTGGTTAACATACCCTCTGCATTAGTGGTATTTGTTTAACCACTTAAAGAATAGTTAGAAATTCCCAAAGTATGTTTAGAAATCTGTTTATTGGAAATAAAATACATACTCATCAAGATACCACCAATAAAAAATATAAATCTGAACCTGAATCAGTTATAAGACAAATACTTTAAAATCTGACTTCTACTTCTTCCCTAAAAATAAAACAAATGCATTCTCTTGAAGAAAAAAGTAGTCATTGCTAATTCTAGTAACCACTTTCCAGTCCTCATTCTTGCTGACCTGCCTATTCTGTTTACCACTGATCACCAGTGTCTTTAATAGTTTCTCTTCATGATTGTGACCTCTACTCTTCAATTCTATTTTAACTTCTCTAGCTGATTTTTCTTGACTCATTTTTTATGTTTTACACATAGAGTTACTCAGGTGCTCTCTTCTCTTCTGTATTCTTTACTATCACTTGCAAAGTTATCTGTTTATTCTATTCCACATGCATTTGACCCTCAAATTTGTGTCCAGCCCTCATCTATTTTCAGATCCCCAAAAAAGGATAAATTTTTAAAAAATGACATCTAGAAAATTGTTGGAAAACAAGGATAAAGAGAAAAATGTTAAAAAGCAGCTGTAAGGGAGGAAAGTTATATTCAGGAAAACCACAGTAAGAAAAACAACTGACTCCTCCTCAGAAACAATGAATTTATGTCCAAAATAGTTACCACTATTACCTACCAAACACTTCCCAGGTAGAACTAGCAGGAAAGAGTCTGCCTGCCGGTGCATTTGCTGCAGGAGACTTGGGTTCGACCTGTGAGTTGGGGAAGTCCCCTGGAGGAAGTAATGACAACAGACTCCAGTATTCTTGCCAGGAGAATCCCAAGGACAGAGGATACTTGTATGCTAGAGTTCATAGGGTTGCAGAGAGTCAGACACGACTGAAGCAATTTAGCATGCACAGGGCTTATATGAGAAATTAAATGCGTTAATATTATTAATCACTTAGAACAGTATCTGGCACAAGGTAAATTCTAAATAAATGTTTGTTATGTAAAATAAAAGCTACATGGTAGTTGGTATTGTAAATTGTTAAAATGTCTCTTGGGAAAAAATTTCCTGAAGCAAATGAGACAACACCAAACACTGTAACTTATGTGGCATTTACTTTTTCCTTCATACTTTCTGTAATCATGTACTACTAGTATTATTACAACAAGACAATTTTGATACAAGGTATGATCCATGAAAACAGAGACTTTCTATAGTTCACTGTGTACCTCAGCAGCTAAAACAGTACCTACATCCTCTATAAAGTAGCTCATACCATAAAGATGAGAAAATACTTTTTTGAAAATAGTTCCTAATATATGTGTTGCAACTATGTACACAAGAAAGAAAAGAGGACAGATAAATAGAGTTTAGACCCATTTAAGTTCTTAAAAATTGAAATTGGGTTATTTAGAAAAATATAAATAATTTTGCAATTGCTTATATCTGTAGTGCAGATAATCAGCCCTTTCATTTTCAAAAGACCCCAAGGAGGAATATGATAGCATCCTTTGGATTCCCTTTTTCTAAAAGCTTCAGTGTTTCTTATTCAGATATAGAAAACTTTTTTCTTTTTTCCTTTTGGAGGATTGTGTTTAGGATCAAATCATTTATTATTATGGTACCTTACTGCGTGCTTCTGTCGTAAGCTGCTTCAGTTGTATCTGACTCTTTGCCACCCTATAGACTGTAGCCCACGAGTCTCCTTTGTCCATGGGATTCTGGAGGCAAGAATACTGGAGTGGGTTGCCATGACCTCCTCCAGGGGATCTTCTCGACCCAACGATCGATTCTCAACCCAGAGATCTCCTGCAGCTCCTGCATTGCAGGCAGATTCTTTACTGCTGAGCCACTGGGGGAGACCATGGTACTCATTATGAATCAAGACAATTTTAGAGCTAGAAGGGGACTTAGAGATCATCCGTGCATATTACAAATGAGCAAACTGAGCTCATTGAGGTTACAGGGCTAATTGGTCACAGAGCTTGGGCTAGAACCAAGGTCTTATCTTTGACATTCAAGTTTAGTTTTTAATGGACTCTGGCCTTGGCAGTTCTTATTTAAAGGTCTCCTTCACTTTTTCACCTTCACTGTTAGATTTTCCTTGCTAATGGATGTCAGTATAGCATTAGATCAAGAGCAGTATTCTTTTGGGGAATACGAGGGAAAGCTTAGACTAGTTTCTTAGCATAAATTGAAAGCAATTAGAATCCTATGGGTAAATATTTTTGAGTATATAGGAAAGATTTTTAATTTACAGTGATCCTAAAGAGACGTAGAGTTTGTTCTCATAAATGAGTTGCTATATTTCTCTATTCATCCAGTGGATGAATTTGACATTAATATGGAAAAATCTACAACTTGATCTTAAAGTCAAGGACTTTTTACTATTTATTAGTACTTCCCTTAGAAAACTGGTGACTTACCTATTTAAAAAGTAAAAAAAATAAAAATTATGACTAGTGTAAGTGCACATTTTTTTCTCCATGCACCAATATTTCCTCTCTTTATCCTCTGTCCTATCTCCTAATTAGGATTTTTGGAGACTGATATATTTTGAAAGCAAGTGACTGTTTTCAATTAGAAAAATGCAAATATGCTAATTATTATTGGTTCCGTCTCTTCAAAATATATTCAAGCTGAACTGAAATTTAACTGCTATAAATAGCCCTTCTATTTAATCTATGTTGGGGGGTTTCCAACTTATCAAGTTATTTTGAATATTTTGTTTCTACTGCATGATCAACTTCCAGTTTTCTCCCCTTGCTAGCCCTACTATTGTGCTGTATGTCTAAGAATGTTATGTCATTATTAGTACCACTAATGTTAGGAAATGAGTTTGTTTTAGGATCAATGTGAATAGTAACATTTATTTTATTGTTTTTCATTTATTTTTATTAGTTGGAGGCTAATTACTTTACAATATTGAAGAGGGTTTTGTCATACATTGACATGAATCAGCCATGGAGTTACATGTATTCCCTATCCCAATCCCCCCTCCCATCTCCCTCTGCACCCAATTCCTCTGGATCTTCCCAGTGCACCAGGCCCGAGCACTTGTCTCATGCATCCAACCTGGGCTGGTGATCTGTTTCGCTATAGAAAATATACATGTTTCGATACTGTTCTCTCAAAACATCCCACCCTCGCCTTCTCCCACAGAGTCCAAAAGTCTGTTCTGTACATCTGTGTCTCTTTTTCTGTTTTGCATATAGGGTTATCATTACCATCTTTCTAAATTCCATATATATGTGTTAGTATGCTGTAATTTCTTTATCTTTCTGGCTTACTTCACTCTGTATAATGGGCTCCAGTTTCATCCATCTCATTAGTACTGATTCAAATGAATTCTTTTTAATGGCTGAGTAATATTCCATGGTGTATATGTACCACAGCTTCCTTATCCATTCGTCTGCTGATGGACATCTAGGTTGCTTCCATGTCCTGGCTATTATAAACAGTGCTGTGATGAACATTGGGGTGCACGTGTCTCTTTCAGATTTGGTTTCCTCGGTGTGTATGCCCAGAAGTGGTATTGCTGGGTCATATGGCAGTTCTATTTCCAGTTTTTTAAGAAATCTCCACACTGTTTTCCATAGTGGCTGTACTAGTTTGCATTCCCACCAACAGTATAAGATGGTTCCCTTTTCTCCACACCCTCTCCAGCATTTATTGCTTGTAGACTTTTGGATAGCAGCCATCCTGACTGGTGTGTAATGGAACCTCATTGTGGTTTTGACTTGCATTTCTCTGATAATGAGTGATGTTGAGCATCTTTTCATGTGTTTGTTAGCCATCTGTATGTCTTCTTTGGAGAAATGTCTGTTTAGTTCTTTGGCCCATTTTTTGACTGGGTCATTTATTTTTCTGGACTTGAGCTGCAGGAGTTGCTTGTATATTTTTGAGATTAATCCTTTGTCTGTTTCTTCATTTGCTATTATTTTCTCCCAATCTGAGGGCTGTCTTTTCACCTTGCTTATGGTTTCCTTTGCTGTGCAAAAGCTTTTAAGTTTCATTAGGTCCCATTTGTTTATTTTTGCTTTTATTTCCAATATTCTGGGAGGTGGGTCATAGAGGATCCTGCTGTGATTCATGTCGGAGAGTGTTTTACCTATGTTCTCCTCTAGGAGGTTTATAGTTTCTGGTCTTACATTTAGATCTCTAATCCATTTTGAGTTTATTTTTGTGTATGGTGTTAGAAAGTGTTCTAGTTTCATTCTTTTACAAGTGGTTGACCAGTTTTCCCAGCACCACTTGTTAAAGAGGTTGTCTTTTTTCCATTGTATATCCTTGACTCCTTTGTCAAAGATAAGGTGTCCATAGGTTCGTGGATTTATCTCTGGGCTTTCTATTCTGTTCCATTGATATATATTTCTGTCTTTGTGCCAGTACCATACTGTCTTGATGACTGTGGCTTTGTAGTATAGTCTGAAGTCAGGCAGGTTGATTCCTCCAGTTCCATTCTTCTTTCTCAAGATTACTTTGGCTATTCGAGGTTTTTTTGTATTTCCATACAAATTGTGAAATTATTTGTTCTAGTTCTGTGAAAAATACCGCTGGTAGCTTGATAGGGATTGCATTGAATCTATAGATCGCTTTGGGTAGAATAGCCATTTTGACAATATTGATTCTTCCAATCCATGAACATTTCTCCGTCTGTTTGTGTCCTCTTTGATTTCTTTCATCAGTGTTTTATAGTTTTCTATGTATAGGTCTTTTGTTTCTTTAGGTAGATATACTCCTAGGCATTTTATTCTTTTTGTTGCAATGGTGAATGGTATTGTTTCCTTAATTTCTCTTTCTGTTTTCTCATTGTTAATGTATAGGAATGCAAGGGATTTCTGCGTGTTAATTTTATATCCTGCAACTTTACTATATTCGTTGATTAGCTGTAGTAATTTTCTGGTAGAGTCTTTAGGGTTTTCTATGTAGAGGATCATGTCATCTGCAAACAGCGAGAGTTTCACTTCTTCTTTTCCTATCTGGATTGCTTTTCCTTCTTTTCTGCTCTGATTGCTGTGGCCAAAACTCCCAAAACTATGTTGAATAGTAGTGGTGAGAGTGGGCACCCTTGTCTTGTTCCTGATTTCAGGGGAAATGCTTTCAATTTTTCACCATTGAGGTTAATGCTTGCTGTGGGTTTGTCATATATAGCTTTTATTATGTTGAGGTATGTTCCTTCTATTCCTGCTTTCTGGAGAGTTTTAATCATAAATGGGTGTTGATTTTGACAAAGTCTTTCTCTGCATCTATTGAGATAATCATGGTTTTTATCTTTCCATTTGTTAATGTGGTGTATTACATTGATTGATTTGTGGATATTAAAGAATCCTTGCATTCCTGGAATAAAGCCCACTTGGTCATGGTGTATGATTTTTTTAATATGTTGTTGGATTCTGTTTGCTAGAATTTTGTTAAGGAGTTTTGCATCTATGTTCATCAGTGATATTGGCCTGTAGTTTTCTTTTTTTTTGTAGCGTCTTTGTCTGGTTTTGGAATTAGGGTGATGGTGGCCTCATAGAATGAGTTTGGAAGTTTACCTTCTTCTGCAATTTTCTGGAAGAGTTTGAGTAAGATGGGTGTTACCTCTTCTCTAAATTTTTGGTCCAATTCAGCTATGAAGCCATCTGGTCCTGGGCTTTTATTTGCTGGAAGATTTCTGATTACAGTTTCGATTTCCTTGCTTGTGATGGGTCTGTTAAGATCTTCTATTTCTTCCTGGTTCAGTTTTGGAAAGTTATGCTTTTCTAAGAATTTGTCCATTTCTTCCAAGTTGTCCATTTTATTGGCATAGAGCTGCTGGTAGTAGTCTCTTATGATCCTTTGTATTTCAGTGTTGTCTGTTGTGATCTCTCCATTTTCATTTCTAATTTTGTTAATTTGGTTCTTCTCTCTTTGTTTCTTAATGAGTCTTGCTAACGGTTTGTCAATTTTGTTTATTTTTTCAAAAAACCAGCTTTTAGCTTTGTTGATTTTTGCTATGGTCTCTTTAGTTTCTTTTGCATTTATTTCTGCCCTAATTTTTAAGATTTCTTTCCTTCTACTAACCCTGGGGTTCTTCATTTGTTCCTTCACTAATTGCTTTAGGTGTAGAGTTAGGTTATTTATTGACTTTTTTCTTGTTTCTCGAGGTAAACCTGTAATGGTATGAACCTTCCCCTTAGCACTGCTTTTACAGTGTTCCATAGGTTTTGGGTTGTTGTGTTTTCATTTTCATTCATTTCTATGCATGTTTTGATTTCTTTTTTGATTTCTTCTATGATTTGTTGGTTATTCAGAAGCGTGTTATTTAGCCTCCATATGTTTGAAGTTTTCACAATTTTTTTCCTGTAATTGAGATCTAATCTTACTGCACTTTGGTCAGAAAAGATCACTGGAATGATTTCAATTTTTTTTAATTTTCCAAGACTAGATTTATGGCCCAGGATGTGATCTCTTCTGGAGAAGTTTCCGTGTGCACTTGAGAAAAAGGTGAAGTTGATTGTTTTGGGGTGAAATGTCCTATAGATATCAATTAGGTCTAGCTGGTCCATTGTGTCATTTAAGGTTTGTGTTTCCTTGTTAATTTTCTGTTTAGTTGATCTATCCATAGTTGTGAGTGGGGTATTAAAATCTCCTACTATTATTGTGTTACTCTTAATTTCCTCTTTCATACTTGTTAGCCTTTGCCTTACATATTGCGGTGCTCCTATGTTGCGTGCACATATATTTATAATTGTTATATCTTCTTCTTGGATTGATCCTTTGATCATTATGTAGTGTCCTTCTTTGTCTCTTTTCACATCCTTTATTTGAAAGTCTATTTTATCTGATATGAGTATTGCGACTCCTGCTTTCTTTTTTTCTCCGTTTGCGTGAAATATTTTTTTCCAGCCCTTCACTTTTAGTCTGTATGTTTCTCTTGTTTTGAGGTGGGTCTCTTGTAGACAGCATATATAGGGGTCTTGTTTTTGTATCCATTCAGCCAGTCTTTGTCTTTTGGTTGGGGCATTCAACCCATTTACATTTAAGGTAATTATTGATAGGTGTGGTCCCATTGCCATTTACTTTGTTGTTTTGGGTTCACGTTTATACAACCTTTCTGTGTTTCCTGTCTAGAGAAGATCCTTTAGCATTTGTTGAAGAGCTGGCTTGGTGGTGCTGAATTCTCTCAGCTTTTGCTTGTCTGTAAAGATTTTGAATTCTCCTTCATATCTGAATGAGATCCTTGCTGGGTACACTAATCTAGGCTGTAGGTTATTCTCTTTCATTACTTTCAGTACGTCCTGCCATTCCCTTCTGGCCTGGAGGGTTTCTATTGATAGATCAGCTGTTATCCTTATGGGAATCCCTTTGTGTGTTATTTGTTGCTTCTCCCTTGCTGATTTTAATATTTGTTCTTTGTCTTTGGTTTTTGTTAATTTGATTAATATGTGTCTTGGGGTGTTTTGCCTTGGGTTTATCCTGTTTGGGACTCTCTGGGTTTCTTGGACTTGGGTGGGTATTTCCTTCCCCATTTTAGGGAAGTTTTCAGCTATTATCTCCTCGAGTGTTTTCTCATGGTCTTTCTTTTTGTCTTCTTCTTCTGGGACTCCTATGATTCGAATGTTGGGGTGTTTCGAATGGTCCCAGAGGTCCCTGAGGTTGTCCTCATTTCTTTTGATTCTTTTTTCTTTTTTCCTCTCTGTTTCATTTATTTCCACCATTTTATCTTCTACCTCACTTATCCTATCTTCTGTCTCTGTTTTTCTACTCTTGGTTCCCTCCAGAGTGTTTTTGATCTCATGTATTGCATTATTCATTTTTAATTGACTTTTTTATTTCTTCTAGGTCTTTATTAAACATTTCTTGCATCTTCTCAATCTTTGTCTCCAGGGCTATTTATCTGTAACTCCATTTTGTTTTCAAGATTTTGGATCATTTTTATTATCATTATTATAAATTCTTTTTCAGGTAGATTCCCTATCTCCTCCTCTTTTGTTTGCCTTGGTGGGCATTTTTCATGTTCCTTTACCTGTTGGGTATTTCTCTGCCTTTTCATCTTGTTTAGATTGCTGTGTCTGGAGTGGGCTTTCTGTGTTCTGGAGGTCTGTGGTTCCCTTTTATTGTGGAGGTTTTACCCAGTGGGTGGGGTTGGACGATTGGCTTGTCAAGGTTTCCTGGTTAGGGAAGCTTGCATCGGTATTCTGGTGCATGGAACTAGATTTCTTCTCTCTGGAGTGCAATGGAGTGCCCAGTAATGAGTTTTGAGATGGGTCTATGTGTTATGTGTGACTTTGGGCAGCCTGTATGTTGACGCTCAGGGTTATGTTCCTGTGTTCCTGGAGAATTTGCGTGGTATGTCTTTCTCTGAAACTTACTGGCTCTTGGGTGGTGGTTGGTTTCAGTGTAGGTATGGAGGCTTTTGGATGGTCTCTTATTACTTAATGTTTCATGTAGTCAGGAGTTTTCTGGTGTTCTCAGGTTTTGGGCTTAAGTCTCCTGCCTCTGGATTTCAGTCTTATTCTTCCAGTAGTCTCAAGACTTCTCCAACTATACAGAACTGATAATAAAACTTCTAGGTTAATGGTGAAAAGATTCTCCCCCATGAGGGACACGCAGAGAGGTTCACAGAGTTACATGAAAAAGAGGAGAGGGAGGAGGGAGATAGAGATGAGCAGGAGGAGAAAAAGGGAGACTCGAGGAGAGAGACAGATCTACACAGTTGTCTGTTCCCCGAGTGTTCTCCGTAGCCCAGACACCAACAAAGATTCACAGAATTGGATTGGGAAGAGAAGGGGGAAGGAGGAAATAGAGGTGTTCTGAGGTAGAAAACAGAGAGTCAAAATTGGGAGAGAGTAATCAACACACTCCTGAATAAAAATGGGAACTGAATGTTGGATTTTTAAATGTCCAAAATTTATATCACATACTGAAAAACAAAAATTAAAAATCTAGAGTAGAGGTTAGACTCTTAAAAATACAATATTAAAAACAAAACACAGAAAATTTTGGAAATATATATGAAGTTTGGTTTAAAAATAGGGCTTGTCTTTTTTTTTTTTTTTTTTTTTGCAAGGTCATAGTGAAATGAAAATGAAAATTAAGAAGTAGTAGAGGAGTAATAGAGGACTTTAAAAGGAAATAAGAGAGAAAGAAAAAAAATAAAAAATAAAAGATAAAAGAAAAAGAAAAAAAATTTTTTTCCTAATTAAAAAAATCGTAAAAATCTATGAAAATGAAAGTTAAGGAGTAATAGGGGAGTAATAGGGAATTTTAAAAGAAAATAAAAGAGAAAAAATAAAAAAGAAAAGAAAAGGAAAAAAATTTTTAATTAAAAAAAAAAAGTAAAAATATATCTAGGAATTTCTCTGGAGCTGTTGCGGTCAGTGTGGGTTCGGTTCAGTTTCAGATAGCTCTTCATTCCAGCTTACACTTCTCAATATCTACAGGCCCCTTCCGGTGTAGTCGGTGTTATCTACAGGGATTTTATTTTTTTATTTTTTTCCCCTGTCTACACATTTATTTTTTTTTTATTTATTTTTTTTTATTAGTTGGAGGCTAATTACTTCACAACATTTCAGTGGGTTTTGTCATACAGGGATTTTAATCTGTTGCACCAGTCCCTTCTGAAGTGGTTCCCTTTGTTTATTTGGCTTCTGTTTGCCAGTCTCTTCAGTGCCTAATTGCTGCCCTGACACAGGTGGGCGGAGGTGGTCTCTTATTCAGGTTGCTAGTTCTGTCGCGCTGCAGGGAGGGACTGGCGCTGCTTTCCCCGTCTATGCTGCTCAGGCTCCCGGCTGCTGTATATGGAGCGTGCCCTGCGCTGTGTGCAGTTCCAGCCCTCGAGTGTTCCACAAAAGCGCGGACTCGGCTGCGCCTCCGTTTTATGCCTTCCCCAGCCCAAGCAGCTCAGGCAGCCAGGAGCTTGACGGGTGCACTCTCCCCGGGTGCGGCGAGCCTTCTCCCCTCCGCGGTCCCAGCCTCAGTTTCTGCCCACGCCAGTTGGGTGCGTGCACCTTCTCCCCTCCGCGTCCCCAGCCCCGGTCTCCACCAGTGCTGGTTGGGTACGTGCGCCCTGGTTCTAGCCGCGACCCTCCCGGTGGATGTTGACCATCCAGAATCTCAGGAAGTCTTTGGTTAGAAACTGGAGGCCTGTTTGCAGTGTGGTAGGGGATGCGGTCCTTGGGGCCAAGCCTGCCCCTTTCCCCTCCCCCCTGCCTCCTGCCTCCAGCGGGGCTGGGCCGGTCCGAAGCCGGCTAGCTCCTCTGGACTTGCTCGGTCCCTTTGTTCTGTGAACGGCCGGCAGTGTGTTCGGGCTGGTTAATTTTCTCTGTCTCTCTTGCTATCCCACAGTTCAAGTTGGCAACTCACAAAAGCTCCCTCCGATTGCCCTCAGGGCACTCAGGCCCGGTCCTTACCCTAAGCAATGCCGCCCGCTCCTCTCCATTTTGCCCCCACTTGCTGGGGGCAGATGCGGACATCTGGGGTACTTTTCTGCTGGGAGTTGCTTTTAGGCAAGTAATCTGTGGGTTTTATTTATTTTTCTCCTCCCAGTCAGGTTGCCCTCTGAGACTCAAAAACTTCCCCCAGACCCGCCAGTGCGAGAGTTTCCTGGTGTTTGGAAACTTCCTCTATTAAGACTCCCTTCCTGGGACGGATCTCCGTCCTTAGCTCTTTTGTCTCTCTTTTTATCTTTTATATTTTGTCCTACCTCCTTTTGAAGACAATGGGCTGCTTTTCTGGGCGCCTGATGACCTCAGCTAGCAATCAGTTGTTTTGTGAAGTTTGCTCTGCGTTCAATTGTTCTTTCGATGAATTTGTAGGGGAGAAAGTGGTCTCCCCGTCCTATTCCTCCACCATCTTGGTTCCTCCCCCCTAACATTTATTTTAAATGCGGAAAAAAAAAAAAAACCTAGAGAAGTATTTTAAGTTTTCTATGTTTGTTTTTATGACCAGCCCCTCTTCACCTTTATCATCCAACTGTCATAAGAAAACGTGTCTCTTTTCATCACAAGCATTTTAATCTTTGAGAATTTTTTCACAAATGCCCTGTGTAGAGACTGAATCATAAGTCAACCATCAGTTCAGTTCAGTTCAGTTCAGTGGCTCAGTTGTGTCTGACTCTTTGGGATCCCATGGACTGCAGCATGCCAGGCCTCCCTGCCCATCACCAACTCCCGGAGTTTACTCAAACTCATGTCCATTGAGTCGGTGATGGCATCAAACCATCTCATCCTCTGTCATCCCCTTCTCCTCCCGCCTTCAATCTTTCCCAGCATCAGGGTCTTTTCCAATGAATCAGTTCTTCGCATCAGGTGGCCAAAGTATTGGAGTTTCAGCTTCAACATCAGTCCTTCCAATGAATATTCAGGACTCATTTCCTTTAGGATTGACTGGTTGGATCTCCTTGCAGTCCAAGAGATTTTCAAGAGTCTTCTCCAACACCACAGTTCAAAATCATCAATTCTTCAGCATTCTGCTTTCTTTATAGTCTAACTCTCACATCCATACATGACTACTGGAAAAACCATAGTCTTGACTAGATGGACCTTTGTTGGGAAAGTAATGTCTCTGTTTTTCAATATGCTGTCTAGGTTGGTCATAACTTTTCTTTCTTCCAAGGAGCAAACGTCTTTTAATTTCATGGCTGCAGTCACCATTTGCAGTGCTTTTGGAGCCCACAAAAATAAAGTCTGTCACTCTCTCCATTGTTTCCCCATCTATTTCCCAAGAAGTGATGTGACCAGATGCCATGATCTTAGTTTTCTGAATGTTGAGTTTTAAGCCAACTTTTAACTCTCCTCTTTCACTTTCATCAAGAGGCTCTTTAGTCCTTCCTTGCTTTCTGCCATAAGGGTGGTGTCATCTGCCTATCTGAGGTTATTGGTATTTCTCCTGGCAATCTTGATTCCAGCCTGCGCTTCATCCAGCCTGCATTCCGCATGATATACTCTACATATGAGTTATATAAGCAAGATGACAATATACATTCTTGATGTACTCCTTTTCCTATTTTGAACCAGTCTGTTGTTCCATGTCCAGTTCTAAATGTTGCTTCTTGACCTGCATACAGATTTCTCAGGAGGCAGGTCAGTTGGTCTGGTATTCCCATTTCTTTAAGAATTTTCCAGAGTTTGTTGTAATCCACACAGTCAAAGGCTTTGGCATAGTCAATAAAACAGAAATAGATCTTTTTCTGGAACTCTCTCACTTTTTTGATGATCCATCCGATGCTGGCAATTTGATCTCTGGTTCCTCTGCCTCTTCTAAATCCAGCTTGAACATCTGGAAGTTCACAGTTCATGTACTGTTGAAGCCTGACTTGGAGAATTTTGAGCATTACTTGGCTATCGTGTGAGATGAGTGCAATTGTGCAGTAGTTTGAGCATTCTTTGACATTGCCTTTCTTTGGGATTGGAATGAAAACTGACCTTTTCTAGTTCTGTGGTCACTGCTGAGTTTTTCTAAATTTGCTGGCATATTGAATGCAGCACTTTCACAGCATCATCTTTCAGGATTTGAAGTAGCTCAACTGGAATTCCATCACCTCCACTAGCTTTGTTCATAGTGATGCTTCCTAAGGCCCACTTGACTTCACATTCCAGGATATCTGGCTCTAGGTGTGTGATCACACCATTGTGATTATCTGGGTCATGAAGATCTTTTTTGTACAGTTCTTCTGTGTATTCTTGCCACCTGTTCTTAATATCTTCTGCTTCTGTTAGGTGCATACCATTTCTGTCCTTTATTGAGAGACTAGAGATCTCTTCAAGAATATTAGAGATACCAAGGGAACATTTCATGCAAAGATGGACTCAGTAAAATACAGAAGTCAGCATTAGCAATATTTCATTCCATTGTTCAGTTCAGTTCAGTTGCTCAGTTGTGTTCAACTCTTTGTGACTCCATGAACTGCAGCACGCCAGGCCTTCCTGTCCATCACCAACTCTCAGAGTTCACCCAAACCCATGTCCATTGAGCCAGTGATGCCATCCAACCATCTCATCCTCTGTTGTCCCCTTCTCCTCATGCCCTCAGTCTTTCCCAGCATCAGGGTCTTTTCAAATGAGTCAGTTCTTCACATCAGGTGGCCAAATATTGGAGTTTCAGCTTCAACATCAACATCAGCTTCAACTGATGTTGAAGCAGTTTCAGCTTCAACATCAGTCCTACCAGCGAACACCCAGGACTGATCTCCTTTAGGATGATTGTTAAGCAGAAGTTATCCTGATACTTGTTAAAAATCGCAAGGAAGATTTTATTCGAGACTATTGTGATAGTGGGAGAGGTTGAACTCAACTCCAAGTACAGACAGGGATGAGTAGGACTTTATAGCTGGTGACAGGATGAGGGAGAGCATGACAGATTACTAAGAGGAGCTCCTTAAGATATTTATGATATTAAGGTGGGGATGAGAAAAGGAACTTGGTTAGATACCAAGGCGGAGGATGAGGAGCTTGATTGGATTTCAAGAGTGGGAAGGATTCTTAATAAACTGTTTAAGGAGAGTTCTTTTCTAAAAATGGATTCAGCAGGTCAAGATTGAGACATTATCAAGAAGAGGGCTCAAAGGAGCCTGACTAAAGTTTTGTCAAGAAGGGAGTCTTTGTGACCATAACCTTCTACATTTGGATTTACTCACTAATATGGATGATGATCTGACTGTGGCTCAGATTATCAGCTCCTTTTTGCAAAATTAAGCCTCAAATTAAAGAAAGTATGGAAGCCCATTAGGCCATTCAGGTATGACCTAAATCAAATCTCTTATGATTATACAGTAGAGGTGACAAATAGATTCAAAGGACTATATCTGATTGAGTGCCTGAAGAACTGTGGATGGAACTTTGTAACATTGTACAGGAGTTGGTGACCCAAACCATCCCCAAGAAAAACAAATGCAAGAAGGCAAAGAGGTTGTTTGAGGAGGCCTTACAAATAGCCATGAAAAGAAGAGAAACATAAGGCAAAGGAGAAAGGGAAAGATATACCCAGCTGAATGCAGAGTTCCAGAGAATAGCAAGATAGATAAGAAAGCCTTAAGTGAACAATGCAAAGAAATGAAGGAAAACAATAGAATGGGAAAGAGTAGAGATTTCTTTAAGAAAATTAGAGACACCAAGGGAACATTTCATGCAAAGATAGGCACAATAAAGGGCAAAAATGGCAAATACCTAACAGAAGCAGACGAGATTAAGAAAAGGTGGCAAGAATACACAGAAGAACTGTACAAAAAAGTCTTAATGACTCAGATAACCAATGGTGTGATCACTCACCTAGAGCCAAACATCCTGGAGTGTCAAGTGGGCCTTAGGTAGTATCATTACTAATGAAGCTAGTGGATATGATGGAATTCCAACTGAGCTACTTCAAATCCTAAAAGACGATGCTTTGAAAGTGCTTCACTCATTATGCCAGGAAATTTGGAAAAACTCAGCAGTGGTCACAGGACTAGAAAATGTCAGTTTTCATTCCAATCCCAAAGAAAGGCAATGCCAAAGAATGTTCAGATTGCACTCATTTCACATGCTAGCAAGATTATGCTCAAAATCGTTCAAGATAGGCTTTAACACTGCATGAACCAAGAACTTCCAGATGTACAAGCTGGATTTAGAAAAGGCAGAAGAACCAGAGATACATTGCCACAATACACTTGGATCATAGAAAAAGCAATGGAATTCCAAAAAAAACATCTATTTCATTGATTGTGCTAAAATCTTTGACTGTGTGGATCACAACAAACTGTGGAATATTCTTAATGACATGGAAATACCAGAAAAATACCAGAATAAAAAAAAAATACCAGAAAAAAATCACATTGTCTGCCTTCTGAGAAACCTCTATGCAGAATAAAAAGCAACAGTTAGAACTAGACATGGAACAACAATCTGGTTCCAAGTTGGGAAAGGAGTACATCAAGGCTGTATATTTTCACCCTTCTTATTTAACTTATATGCAGAGTACATCATGTGAAATGCCAGGCTGTCTGAATCACAAGCTGGAATCAATTGCAGGGACAAATACAAACAATCTCAGATATCCAGATGATATCACCCTTATGACAAAAAAAAAAAAAATGAAGAGAAGCTAAAGAGCCTCTTGATGAAGGTGAAAAAGCAGAGAGTGAAAAAGCTGGCTTAAAACTCAACATTCAAAAAACAAAGATCATGGTATTCGGTCCCATCACTTCATGACAAATAGATGGGGAAAATGTGGAAACAGTGGCAGATTTTATTTTGGGGGGCTCCAAAATCAATGCAGATGGCCACTGCAACCACAAAATTAAAAGACACTTGCTCCTTGGAAGAATAGCTGTGACAAACCTAGACAGCATATTAAAAAGCAGAGATGTCACTTTGCCAACAAAAGTCCTTATAGTCCAAGCTATGGTTGTTCCAGTAGTCATGTATGGATGTGAGAGTTGGACCATAACAAGGCTGAGCACTGAAGAATTGATGCTTTCAAACTGTGGTAGTGGAGAAGACTCAAGAGTCCTTTGGACAGCAAGATCAAACCAGTCCATCCTGAAGGAAATCAACCCTGCATATTCATTGGAGGGACTGAAGCTGAAGCTGAAGCTCCAATACTTTGGCTACCTGATGTGAAGAGCTGACTCATTGGAAGACCCTGATGCTGGGAAAAACTGAGGGCAAGAGGAAAAGGAGGTGACAGAGAATGAGATGTTTGGATGGTATCACTGACTCAGTGGATGTAAATTTTAGCAAATTCAGGGAGATAGTGAAGGACAGGGAAGGCTGGTGTGCTACAGTTCATGGGTCACAAAGTGTCGGACTTGACTTAGCAACTGTCTTCAAAACAACAACAGTGGCCCAATTTGAGTTTCCCAGGTGGCACCAGTGGTAAAGAACCCACCTGTCAATGCAGAAGACATAAGAGATGGGAGTTCAGCCTCTGAGTTGAGAAGATCCCCTGGAGGAGGGCATGGCAACCCACTCCAGTATTCTTGCTAGAGAATCCCATAGACAGAGGAGCCTACTGGGCTGCAATCCATGAGGTCGCGAAGAGTTGGACATCACTGAAGCGACTTAGCACACACACTCACGTGGCTCCATTGAGAATGCTAGAAATATTGTCCTAGTTCTATATCTGTGGAAGATAAGCTCTGTTATCATTCATAATGCTATTGTAGGTGAGTGGAATCAAGGTCTTTATCAGCATGAAGTCTTTTAGCACAACTATACCCACACTGCTAATTTGTTCCAAATGAAATCCAGGAAATCCAATCAAACTCAGAGAATGATGAGAATATTTGTAGTATTTGTATTGAACTGCTTGCCAGGCACTACCCTGGATAATTTATGTCAATTAATCATGCATATCCTCACTGCAATCTTCTGATGTAAGTACTATTATAATATCATCCTCATCCCAGGATTTCAGGCAGAGAAGCTAAAGCACATAGCAGTTACAAAACATGTCCAAAGTTACTTAATTAAAATATGTCAGAGTTGCAATTGGAACCTAAGTAACATAACTTTTGGAATGGTGCTCCTAACTGCTGTGCATTCCTTTTTCCATGAAATCTCTAGCCCTCCTTTTTCCCAAGCAAACGCAGACAACTGGGAGTTGGGTGAACAGGCAGTAGAAGGATATATTAAGATGTTTGTGGAAGTCCATGTATTTTGGCACATTCTTCACATTTAGAGCTCTTTCTCTCTACTACCTAGTGCCGTACTTTAGATAGCAGGTCACCAGTAATTTTGTTTTGTTGGATGAATGATGAGTGAATAAATTGCTACATGATATTCAGTTCCCGATCACCAGTGAGATAACCAAATTAATGTTTCTCAAACTCTGGCACACCGAGGAGAGCTGCAATGGCAATATTTTAGGACAAGAAAGCATTATCTGCATTTCACAATACACAGGTGATTGCAGCAGTTCCTGGGAGCTCCGCCCACAGAGCCCTCCTGTCAGCTTGGGCTGAGCTGGACCTCCGCCTCATGGATATAACAGTGCAATGAACCTTCCTGTCCTGAGCTTTTAGATATCCACTGATGAGAGGCTGTTGGGTCATGGGATGCTGTGGATGCCCCTACCATTGCTTCTTAGACCTGATTTAAATTATTCTGCTACATTTCCTGCTCTACTCTTACCTTCACTTTTTGTCCAAGAGAAACCTGAAGCCTGAAAAAGAAAGACAAGAGGTAAGAAGGAAACAAGAAATGAACAGAGTCCCAGATATTGCTAAAGTTATTAGTAGGAGTGACAAGCTAAATGAGCCTTGGGGTGACAGACTGGTTCATTATTTCATTTTCACTTTTCCATGGTCTCCACTATAGCTCATCAGAACTCATTTATCCTAAGAAATCAATTACTTCCTGTGAAGTAGAATCAATAAATCTGCAATGTTCTAAATTGCTTAAAAATGAGTACTTGGTTCACCTGGGGCCGTGAAGTATAACCCAAATAATGGTTGTGAGTTATTTAAATGTTTGAGTGAAGAAAAATTGCTTTTTGCTATGACTGCATGATGTGAAATGCTGAACTTTTGTGGAGGCCAAGGACCAATGGGGTTGGGTGGAGGTGGTTGTTGCTGATCTCTGAAATTCAATTCTGCCCTGAGTGTGTGCATTACCAAGTGTCACTTCAGCATGTCTGGTGGAGGTTGATAGTCTAAGAGTTTTTATATGGGGTTCAAACATAGACTACAGTAGCAAGGAACTTGAGAGCTCCAGGGAGGAATATGATATTTCAGGTGCATTTGGTTATTTTATTGAATTTGCCTGGAAAAATCAATTTGAAACTTTAATTTGCACACTCAGAGCAGAGGTTAATCATTTCATCTCATGCCTGACAATAGATTTGTGTGTGTTTGTGTGTGTGTGTGTGTGTTTTCATTAAATAAGCAACTTCAAAGTGTTCAAAAGGCAGCTTATTGTATTTCATTGGGCATGGGGGAATTGGACTGATACATTCATTCTATAAATATTTTGCCAACATTTTTGCTTCACCTGGCTTCTCCATGGGACATGTTCTAAGTGTTTACAAACCAAAGTAATGATTTATTAGACTTTGGCAGTGTTTTAAAAAAAGATATTAATAGCACATTTAAATTGCGAAGTGAAATTAGTACAATAATATGAAAGACATATGATTGTATAGACTAACTGAAAGGTCACTACTCAGTGCTTAATTAACTCATATTCTTTTTTGAAGTAAAGGGATATAAAAGTAATGCTAATTAACTTGTAGTCAGTTAACTTTGTAAATAAAAGACACTTTCAGACTAGTTTCTTATCCTCTCTGAGCCTCAATTTTCTCATTTGTAATAATCATGCTTGCCTCAAATGGTTGATGTAGGAATAAGTAGGATAATACACATGGAACGCTTACCAGAAGGCTTAGCACAGAGGTCCTGGCTATTATTGTCATTGCTGTTGTTAGTCAAAGTTCAAGGCTGTAGGACAGAGCCAGGTATGTTTTACTCTAAACAATTAGCATAAATTTTTCCCAGTGGGAAAATTGGATGGAGGGACTCTTTGTACTGCTCTATAATAACAGTGTCAGTGTGAACTTATATAGGACTCTGGCCTTTCTGGCTATCTAATAGGAATGTAGAACAAAGGCTGATGTGGAAATCTTAAGATGAGCAGCAAGAGTTAAGGAACCGATCATGCTCTCCCTGGAGTGGGGCCACCACAGCTTTGCCCAGCAGTTGTTGCCTTGAGTGCACTCAAGGCGTCAGCTTGAGTGAACTACAAAAATCATTCCAGTTTCCTTTATTTTCAAACTGAACAACTTATAGGGGTGAAGATGCACACTCTTTACCCTGAGCCTATGTATTTAAGGGCTTCTCACTAGTTTTGTGCAGAAGGAAACAAGCTCTGGAGACAGAATTCCTGGATTCAAATTCCTGTTCTTATCTTGCCATCAGACTGGCATAGGTTACTTAAGCTCCCTGAGAGAAGAGGCTTCATTAGTCACCTCATGTAGTTATTGTAAGGATTACGTAAAATAATTGCATGCCATGTGGGACATTTTCTGCAACTGTTGTGCATGCTAAGTCACTTCAGTCACGTTCTACTGTTTGCAACCTTATGGACTGTAGCCCTCCGAGTTCCTTTGTCCGTGGGATTCTCTAGTCTAACATACTTGAGTACTAGTCTCAATAAATGTTAGTGACCCATTATTCCTTTGGGTCGATGATACTTTCACTGAGAAGTGTTAAAAGAGAAACTGAGGCATATTAAGACTTTAAAGAGTTTATTTGAGTGAAAATCAATTAGAATGAGGCAGCACCAAAGCATAAGAGATTAGAAACCTTCTGTTAACAGAGGTTATAGGAAAGACAATTTTTCAAAAACACTATGGAATAAGACCTTTTAGTTTTAAATTTTAAACAAGTTATTATGTTTTAAGTATTGTAATATCAGAAACCTTAGGGAAACTTGCTATAAAATTGTTTCTATAGTGATTTATTCCAGTTTCTTTCCATCACATTCTGGCAGAAAATATTCATTGTCCCTGAAGAGTGAACATCTCTGGTTGGCATATGAAGTATTTGAGAGTTAAACTCATAAAAGAATGTCTTTATCTTGAGCAGAAGATAAACACGGAGACTATTAACGTTTTGTTTCTTCATTTGCGGGAACTCAGCAATGTTCTTTCTGTAGCTACTTTAGTTTTGACATTCTTTGCAGTTGGGTCAACAATGCTGTTTTTAGAAACGTTTCTACCCATGATATACTATATTTTAAAGCCCATCTTCCCCACTGAGTATGGTATGCTGAGTTTTCCTTTATAGTTTACCTGAGTATGATAATTGATATATTTTGGAATTGTGGTCTGTTTTTAATTCTTCTAAGGATGAGAAACAAAATAAGGTGTGAGGTCCTGAGAGGTGTCTGGCATATTTTAACAGTCTCAAATGAAAAAATCAGGTGTTCAGTTCGGACACTCAGTCATGTCCAACTCTTTGCGACCCCATGGACTGCAGCACCCCAGGCTTCCTGTTCATCACCAACTCCCGGAGTTTGAACAGATTCATGTCCATTGAGTTGGTGATGCTATCCAGTCATCTCATCCTCTGTCATCCCCTTCTCCTCCTACCTTCAACCTTTCCCAGCATCAGGGTCTTTTCAAATGAGTCAGTCTTCACATCAGGTGGTCAAAGTATTGGAGCTTCAGCTTCAGCATCAGTCCTTCCAATGAATATTCAGGACTGATTTCCTTTAGGATTGACTGGTTGGATCTCCTTGTTGTCCAAGGGACTCTCAAGAGTCTTCTCCAACACCACAGTTTAAAAGCATCCATTCTTTGGTGCTCAGCTTTCTTTATAGTCCAACTCTCAAATCCATACATGACTACTGGAAAAACCATAGCTTCGAGTAGATGGACCCTTTCCATCTTTTATGGACCTTTTCCATGCTTTTATGTCTCTGCTTTTCAATATGCTGTCTAGGTTGGTCATAGATTTTCTTCCAAGGAGCAAGCATCTTGTAATTTCACAGTACAGTCACAATCTGCAGTGATTTTGGAGCCCAAGAAAATAAAATCTGTCATTGTTTCCACTGTTTCCCCATCTATTTGCCAGGAAATGATGGGACCAGATGCCATGGTCTTAGTTTTCTGAATGCTGAGTTTTAAGACAACTTTTTCGCTCTCCTCTTTCACTTTCATAAAGAGGCTTTTAGTTCTTCTCTTGCTGCCATAAGGGTGGTGTCATCTGAGTGTCTAAGGTTATTGATATTTCCCCCAGCAATCTTGATTCCAGCTTGTGCTTCATCCAGCCCGGCATTTTGCATGATGTACTCTGCATGTAAGTTAAATAAACAGGGTGACAGCATACAGCCTTGATGTACTCCTTTACAGATTTGGAACCAGTCTGTTCCAAACTCAGGTGTGAGGCTTGGGAAACTGATTTTTGAATGAGTTCTACAAGTAGTCCATATGGGCATCACTATTCTAGCAATTCTACTTTAAATTCATGATATACCAGCTGACAACTTCATCTCTCAAATTAAAGAAAACACTTATGTGAAAAATAAAATAGTCCTGAGAAGCAAAAAGAAATTGGTTGCTGAAGTAAAGGCGTCAAAAGTTTGTAGTGTAAACTTTGAGGCTTTTATTTTATTTCGTTTATCTTTTAATTGAAGTATAGTTGATTTACAATGTTGTGTTAGTTTTAGGTGTAAGCACAGTGATTGAGTCATATATATATGTATAGGGTAAAGAATTTAAAAAAAAAAATATATATATATGGTATATATATTCTTTTTCAGATTCTTTACCTTTTATAGATTATTACAAAACATTGAATGAATTTCCCTGTGCGATATAATAGGGCTTTGTTGGCTATTTTATGTAGAGTGGTGTGTATATGCTAATCCCAAAGGGGTACAGATACAAGAAGATTTATTTGTATGCTTCATTCACTCAACAAACACACATTGTACACCTATCACCTATCACAGCTCAAATTGCTGGGGATACAAAAATAAAAAGGAAACAGCCTTCCCTATCAAGTATTTCTCAGTCAAACAGGAGAGAGAATACATGTGTAGCAACAGAACAGAGTTTCTGAGAGCCATAGGAGTACAGCCATGGCTAGATGTACACCCTGGAACTTTGGGAACCTAGATTTTCACAAGCCAGAGAAGAGACGGGTATGTTATTATGGCCTTTGATGCTGTAAGAGAGTGTATTTCAAGGTGGTTTCGAATCCAAACGGAGAAGGCAATGGCACCCCACTCCAGTACTCTTGCCTGGAAAATCCCACGGATGGAGGAGCCTGGTAGGCTACAGTCCATGGGGTCACGAAGAGTCAGACACAGCTGAGCAACTTCACTTTCACGCATTGGAGAAGGAAATGGCAACCCGCTCTAGCGTTCTTGCCTGGAGAATCCCAGGGGCAGGGAAGCCTGGTGGGCTGCGGTCTATGGGGTTGCACAGAGTCGAAGACGACTGAAGCGACATAGCAGCAGCAGCAGCAGAATCCAAATCCAAGAATTCAGATTTTGTAGTTTATCCCTGAGAAGAGACAAATACTGACTTCCCTGATAAGATTGGCTATGATATTAACAAATATTATTTCTAATATGATATAATGAAGTGTTAATATTTGGAAGATCTGCATAATTCAGTGAATTGTTATTTTCCAAATGACCAATCATTATACTATAAAATTATGCATGTGTAAAAGAGTCATCTAAATAGTGAGATAGGCCAGTGATCTTAGTGCAACAGAATACGAAAAGTTCATTGATATGGTCCACGTTGTACTAAACTTTAAGAAAGTGTAATTTGCCAAGTTTTTGGCATAATATAAAAAAGTATATCCATAGTTATCTAGAAAGGCTTATAAAATGTCCCTCCCTTTCCAAATACATATCTGTGTAAGGCCAGACTTTCTCCATATGTTTGACAAAAATAATATAACAGATTGAATAGAGAAACAGATAGAGAAGTCTAGTTGCTTCTACTAAGGCAGCTATTAAAGAAGTTTGTAAAAATGTAAAATGGTGCCAACCTTCTCAATATAGATTTTTTTTTTAATTTTGGAAAATATTAGTCACTATTCAAAACAGTCACTTTTCAAAAAACATGTTATTTCTGTTAACATGTAATGAGCTTATCATGGTTTTAAATAAGTAAGTATTTTAAAATATCAGTTTTATTTTCAAATATGTGAAGTATTGGTAGTCATAACCACATAAAGGCTCTTTGGGATATTCAGTAATTTTGGGTATAAAAGATTCTGAGACAAAAAAGTTAGAGAACAGGTGGTTTAGCTGATCCTAGCAAGAGAGAGACTATTTTACTTATGCTGAACTGTAGGTACATAGAAACAGCATATAGTGACACTTAACCCTAAGAGAAAAGTAATTGGTTGTGTTGCTTATTGATTAAAATATGCTTCACAGATTGCAGCCCAGGAAGTTTTAAGGAGATCTAGCAAGTTTTATCTGGAGAAGGCAATGGCAACCCACTCCAGTACTCTTGCCTGGAAAATCCCATGGGCAGAGGAGCCTGGTGGGCTGCAGTCCATGGGGTCTCGAAGAGTCAGAAACGACTGAGCGACTTCACTTTCACTTTTCATTTTCATGCATTGGAGAAGGAAATGGCAACCCACTCCAGTGTTCTTGCCTGGAGAATCCCAGGGATGGGGGAGCCTGGTGGGCTGCCGTCTATGGGGTCGCACAGAGTCAGACACGACTGAAGTGACTTAGCAGCCGTAGCAGCAGCAAGTTTTATCAGTCAGAGTTCTTTGGTTGAAAGAAACAGAAACCAACTAAGACAACTGGGTTAGTTTTCTATTTTTGTTTAGTAAACTCCTCAAAATAAAGCAGTCTAAAACAACAAGTAAATATCATCTCATAGTTTCCATGCAGTTTTAGAACCCATGGAACTTGTTTTTCAAAATCAGTAGAAGAATCTCTTTCTTTAGGAAGACAGTAATTCTTATAAGGGAATCACTGATTAGATTAGGCCCAAAAAGGATAATCTCCCTTTTCACTTAACTGAGGACATTAATTACAATAAGGTAACATAAACATGGGAGTATAAATCATCATCATTCTTCTGGTTAGAAGCAAATTACTAGTCCTTCCCATTTCCAAGGGAAGCGGATTATGAAGTAAATCATTGGGGATCATTTTAGGATCTGCTTACCATAGTAATGTAAACAAATAGAGAATTTATCAAAAGAAAATGAGGTAACCACACAGTCAAAGGAATGGCTAAAAGTCAGTCTTGGAGAAAGCAAGAAGCCCTTTTCCATTATCCTGAAAGCTATCAAAGACTTGCTTGCTTTTTGTATCAAGAGAACAAGTATTAATTGACTAAATTATCTAGTCAACATGCCAGCACTAGGTGAATCAACTCCATATTGTTTTTTAATGTTGTGTCCCTTTACTCAAAATTAAAGATCCTCCTCCTTGGCTCAGTGGGGCAGAGGGTCTTGAATGACAGCCCCTTGAAGACTATCCACAATGGAGAAAGAGGTGCTGCCTCAAAAGGAGGTTTTGGGACAGTAGAAGGTGAAAGATGCTGGAAGGTCAAAACACAGGTGTCCACAAAAGCCATCAGAATCAAAGGTAGCATAACTTTTCAAAGAGCAAAGGCAGAGTAATATTATCCTTCAATAATATGTACTTATGATGTAAAATCTAACAGATCTTTTATACTTATGAGCTCAAGTTTTGAGGAAAAAAAAAACTTCTGAATACATCGTTATTATATATTCCCATTGACTTGTTTTTTAATGACATGGAGTAGTTTCACATTATATTTTGTTTATTTCATTTATTTCTTATTGCTATGAAAGGAGGACAGACAGCTTTTTGGGGTTTTAAGCAAAAAAATTATTTAGAAATTATTTCCTCATTATATTAGTTCTTCCCAATGACTATCCAGTTGTCTTAATCTTCCTTCCAATGTTCCTTTTATCCTATACCTGAGATGTTCTCTCCTGCCCTAATTTTCTAGCCATCATCAATCATTCCAGTAACATCCAAAATTGCTCTTCCTCTATCAAGAAGACAAAGTTTATATTCCTCTGACTCCAGCTTCTGACCAGAGCACCTCCTAAAAATCACTTTAACACTGTGTATACAAAGTAAAATTTCTGGTATTTTTATCCCCACTGTCTGGTTGGAATCAACCTTTCCTTAATATACAAATAACATTAGCCTCTCATCCCAGGCATTTTGGGAAATTTCCAAGAATGCTTGGTAGGCTTATATTCTCCTGATTACCTCTTATTCTGAATTACTGCTCCCACTGAATTCTTCATTCCTCTTCTTATTTGCTCATCACCTGTTGAGGTTACTCTTTTTTTTTTTTTTTCTTGTGCATATGTGCGAAATTTTTCCTTTTTTTCCTCCCCCAATCATCTATTTATTTATTTATTTATTTTTTCATTTATTTTTATTAGTTGGAGGCTAATTACTTTACAATATTGTAGTGGTTTTTGCCATACATTGACATGAATCAGCCATGGATTTACATGTGTTCCTCATCCCGATCCCCTCTCCCGCCTCCTTCTCCATCCCATCCCTCTGGGTCTTCCCAGTGCACCAGCCCTGAGCACTTGTCTCATGCATCCAACCTAAGCTGGTGATCTGTTTCACCCTTGATAGTATACTTGTTTCAATGCTATTCTCTCAGAACATCCCACCCTCGCCTTCTCCCAGAGTCCAGAAGTCTGTGGTTACTCTTTCCCTACCTCTTCTGATGGCAGACAAGGTTGCCTTTACAAAGAGTACCACTAACATAAATGTATAGCAGGGACTTCCTCAAGGCATGAGCTAACAGAGAGATTATAGCACAAAATCTAAAAAAAAATTTTTTTATTTCACTGTACTTATCTCACTGCTTCATTATCTACAGCACAAATTTTTATTCACATTCCTTTTCCCCAGAGAGCTCCCACCATTGCAGTCAGGCCCTCTCTCTTCTCTCTAGAATATCTCCCCCCTTTATATAATGTATATACTTCCTGTCATGTGGAAGGGATGAGATGTGATTGTTATCATGACTAAACATGCCTGTAGTTGTAAAAAGAAATGATCTGTATAACAGAATTTCTCCCTTCCTCATAACTGAATTGTAAATCTCTATGTATAATATCATCACTTTACATTTTACTAGTATTATCTTTTTTTTTCTTTGTAAGCTTTTCCTGAGGAGAAAAATGCTTTATATCTGTTAAAAATGTTTCTAGGCATATCTGAGCCAACACCAATTCCAGATACAATTTTTTTTGGTGGGAGGAGTGGGGGAGATGATATAATTGAAAAGGGTAATTAAACTGTGGAATTATTCACTGAGAAAAGTTATACATTTTTTTAAAGTGCTAGAAATGTTATTGAATTTTTAAAGGACAGTTTTGAAAATGTCATTCTGAACTTGTACTAAAGAAAGGTTAAGGTCAGTATATGCTGCATGTATGATGTGTGTATATGTGTGTGTACATGTATAATGTATGGCTATTTATATATGTGTGTAAACATGTGCTAAGATGCTCCTCCACTTCTCTGTCATTTTTGTCCTTTAGTAGCACTGTGACTTTTCTCTTTAAATTTGATAGAAATCTAAAAATACTTTCTCAAGAAAAGGAAGGAGGAATTTCTGAAGTTTTTGATTAATTTTACCTACATAGCCTGCAAATTGTGGTTTCTATTTTTAATGTGTCTTTACTCAATTTCCTTTTCTTTTCTTTAGCCTGTTCTTCCCTTCCTCTTGTCTCTCCAGATCTATGTATTTATTTTTACTTTCAGATACTGAGGTATTTTTTGCAGACTGCCCTGCAATCTGACAGTGTGTCCTTTGATGTATTCTGAGCTGCTTTTTCAAAAAAAACCATGACATATAAAATCCCTGCTTTCCTTCCTGTGTGAATATTTGACTTAAAAACCAAACAGTCTGCTTTCTGCTGCTGCACATCCCAGCAGTGGGACCTGTGCTGCTCACTGCCTGTCTCACCTTTCGTGCCCCAGGAGGTACCTCAGCTGCTCCAGGGAGTGGTTGATCCTGAGAGAGTTGCTGATGGTGGGCAGAGTTCCTTAGAGGTGAGGAGCCCCCCTTTGGTCCCTCCAGAAAAGTCACTTGCATTTGCTCACTCCGTGATGGTGAAGGATGGCAGGCATGGAGGCCACCTGGCTTCTTAGCATGCTGAGTCTGAACATTCAGCATGAGCCTTGCCTCTCCATATATTTTTTGCACATCCATTTCAATGCACAGTATTTCATGTTACACAAAAGGATTCATACAGGCTTTGACACAAAACTTGAGGATTTCTGTGGAACTGGAGAGCAAAGTTTCTGTGAGTTTTGAAGCCTTACCCTTGGCACCTTTATTTCATTTAGAACAGGGTCGGGGAGATCCCCTGGAGAAGGAAATGGCAACCTATTCCAGTATTCTTTCCTGGGAAATCCCATGGACAGATGAGCCTGGTGGGCTACAGTCCATGGGGCCACAAAACAGTCGGACATGACTAAATAAAAAATAATCCAAATGACAAAACGTAGCAACTAAAACAAAAACTTATTTCCTTTAAAATTTTATTGTTCTTAATCAATACTGTCCTCCCTTTCTTGACCTCTGAGCACTTTTATACAAGTAAGTTTACCCTGCACTCTAAATTAGTGAATATACAGATGCTAAAAATCTGCATCATGGAGGTAGCAAGTTATTTTTAAGGGCCTTTAAAGTTACATAGAGGCCCACACTCAATACAATACATCCCCTAGGAATGAGTTCTGTTCAGAGAGCACATTCATAAGTCCAGTTTGTTTGTAAATCCAACAAGGTTAGCCTAGGTACCCAATTAACACAATTGGCTATAACCTATTGTATTGTAATAGGTTTATAATTCTTTTCACACAAATAATACATTAAAAAACAAACACAAAATAAAGAAAACATTTTTAATCTTACAGTACAGTACCTTGAAAAGTATTTAGTACAGCACAGCAGCTGGCATACAGGAGCTGGCATTGGGTCAACAAGAAGAGTTATTAACTAGAGGAAGGAGAGGTGGTGGGAGATGTGAAGTTGAAGGATCATCAGCAATAGGAGATGGAGGTCAAGCTGCAATTTCATTCACACCTGATGTTGATGGCAAAAGTTCTGTTTCCTTGCTGGATTCAATTCTATCTATCCTCTTATAAAAATGATCCAGTGATGTCTGGGTAGTAGCTCTTTTTTTTTTTTTTTTCTTGTCATAGATGACATCCTGGGCTTGAAATAAAGATATTGTATTACCGTACTCTTTACAGCACTATACAGTGAAGTACACAAAATCATAATCTCTTGTAGAGGATGTACACACATTACAAGTATACCAGACACATGGACTAACTTACATGATTAGACATGTGAATGCAGATTTGCATCTTTGAAAGTTTGCAACTTGAAGGTTGGTATGTAGGGAACTTACTGTAAATGAAATGTCCTAATTCAGTCATTGACATGCAGCAGACATAGGCAGCACTGTGGTCCCATGAATCAGAGACAACACAGAGGATTATTTCCCTGTGAACAACTCAACTCTCTTCACGGGCTGGACTCTAGACCTGTTGATACTTTCAATTCATGATAAAGAAATATGGAATTAAGTTTACCGTTATAATCTGAGGCAGTTCCTTAAACTCTTTTTTTTAATTTCCATTTTCACTGGTTTTTATTTGTAAATAATTGTTAAATTTGGACAAATGTTTTTAAAATGATATTTATCAGAATTATTTTTTTCCCATTTATTGTTGTTAGTTGGAGGCTAATTACTTTACAATATTGTAGTGGTTTTTGTCATACATTGGTATGAACTCTTAACAGTGTATCTATGAAATTTTTGGCTAAACCAGCAGACCCATAGATGACTGTTATACTACTTGGAGTCACTAAAGGAAGTGACTTAAAAGGACAAGGAAAGATAAAAGTCATCCCAAAATACAAATTAGGTTTAGCAGAGGACAATAGAAGAAAAACTTATTTTTTCTACATTTGGGTAATGGTTAATGGAGTATCTATGGAATTAATGAAACCAGATTCAAAACCTAGCTCTGCCACTCATGTGCCCCCATCCAGAAGTTAATCTCTGTAAAGATCCCTTACCTGTAAAAGGAGTAGAATAGTTTTGTGGAAATAAATGAAGGTGCACCAAATGAGAATAAGCAAAGTCTGTTTACTCTGAGCTGGCAATAGCAAGAAAGTCAGCAACTGTCACCTGCATTTTGGCACAGACTCAGAAGCAGGTGCAGGAGCCAGGAAGGCATTATAGTAGAAAAAGGGAAGCCGCAGTTGTGCCCTGACTGGGGGCTGTTGGGGAGTCTGTAGGCCAGCTCACTAGGAGTGGGGCATTCTGCGTGATAGATCAGTGCTATGTATTTGGCTTGCTCTGGTTGGTGCTAAGTGGAAGCGGGGACAAAAAATTAGGGGAACTGTTGATTATGAATCAAGCCCTGACTCTTTGGGGCCAACTGTCATGGAAGTTATTGTTCAGCTTCCTGGATCGTCCCTAGAGATAGCAATTTGACTTTCTGAAAATCTGACTTCTAGCTGGCTGGCTTTCCAGGTTGTTTGTTATAGATAATGGGTTGGGATCTTGGGCAGGTTGATGCAGGTTATGAGTCACAGTTCTATTTTTTTTATATATTCTGGCCATGGTTCATTGGTATATTCAGTCTCTCAGTTATACCCATGAATGGCATTCATCACAAGGGAACCACATAGCAGATGCTCAATAAATAGAAATTCAGTCTCTGCAAGTATTTGAAACCAGTACTGTCTGGTGCATTTTCCTTGATGTCAGTGTTAGGTAGATGTGGGAGAAGTCAGATGATGCTGGCATAAGGTCCTTCTCTGGAAAGTTATGTCAGAGTTGGCAGGTACTTTATTACTTGTGGGAAAAACATCTGTGAATAACTTAGGAGGACCTAAAAGCTGTACATTCCATCAATTTCATTTCTAGAACTGTCTAAGCCCAGAAGGAACTCCAGGATCCTAACAGGTCTCTAAATTCATCCTGAGTTTAAGATGTGTTCTGGGGAAGCCAATGAGCTTAAAGACACTTGTGACTGTTAATAGCTCAATAATAAAAACACTCTCATTTGAAGAGAGATGAAGTACCTTATCCTGAACAGGTGGGTATCATGTCCGTCCTTGTATCCCCAATATCTGGCACAATACCCAGAACACCATACACACTTATTCAGCAGCTGAATGATTGAATGGATGAATTTCTCAACTTAGATCAAGTAGCTATTGCAAAGATAGTAGGGGGTCCCCTTGCCTGTTATTTCCTATGTAATTTAGATATTTGTTATGTTTTATTCTTCACTAGAACCCTTAAACTCTGATTGAACTAAAAATAATCAAATGATTGATCACTTAATTTATAATGATAGAAAAAAATCATTTTGGTCACTTTTTGGTCACTTTCTTCCCCACAAATGCTGAATTCTGGAAAGAATGTGTCAATGAACACACTAAATGGAATTTTAAATCCCTGTTCAGTGAACTGGAAGGAAAGATGACTTAAAGTAGCTTATAAGTGTCCATGTGAAATGGTGCCTAATTTGAACTTTAAATGCTAAACTTATTCAAATGATTTCACAGAAATATATTCCAAGCCAGTTGGTTCACACAGCCTCTTGGGAGCTGTTCATCTCAAAGTGACAGGCAGAACAACTTGCATTTTGTGTGGCAGAGTCCCCAGAGACCAGGATTTCAGACATAAGGACCTGAATTACCATCCAGCCATTATTAGAGTGCACTTCATCCTCCGCCCATCAATTTGTTCATTGATTCATCACTTAAATAACATTGATTGAGCACCTTGAGTTTACTAGGCACTAGAGATAAACAGTGAAGCCACTGTCCTTAAAGGGTTCAAGGGTATGATATAAAATCAATGATGAACATAAATGCAGCTAGAGGCAAGAGCGGACCGAATTTGTTCATTCGATTACAGTATCTGGAGCACACAATAATGACTAAGATTTCTGCCCTTGAAGAACTCTAGTTCCTGTACAGCAGAAAACTCATGTACACAAATATGAGCATGAGAACATGGTTACTTAGTCAGATAAAAAAACAAAATATCCTTGCAGTGTTTCTACCATTTATCCCTTCCCTTCCAGCTTCATTGACCCAACAGTAAAATGTGTCAGGTTTTGTCTAACCTTTCTTTAAATTAAATCCCCCCACCAAAAAAATGCTCCCATTTTATAAACGAAAAAACAGCATCTAATGATGTCTAAATCACTTACCTAAAGTCATGGCTAGTAAATAGTGGAAGTTGAAACTCACATCTCCCCTGTTTAGATGTTATTACTCCTCTAATTATATAAAGCTTTTCACATATAACCAGTGGAAGACTCCCACCCAGATCTACTGGGTCAGAATGGGGTAGGGGGTGGATAGAAGGCTGTGGATCTGCAGTTTGAATAAAGAATACCATGTGAGAACCATACTGTCTTGCCCCTCATTGAATTCTTCCTTACCTTCAGCCATTGAAATAGATTGGACCATTGAAACAGACTCCATTCTCAGACCCTCTTGTGCATTATCAGTCACTTGTTTAAAGTCTTCTGCCCTTGTAGAGAGCTACCTCTTTATCTGGGTACTGATTTTCCCACAATCTGTTGTCAACTACTCTTTTGGCCAAGGATTCCTTGACTTCTTTTTAGGTATTATTTCCTACAGCCAGGCTAGTGTGTTTTTAGTGTACATACCAGACTTTCTCATATCCCTTTGCTGTATTATCATCACTCCCTTAAATACCTTCTGAATTTCTGCATCTCCCATCATACACCTTATTCAAAAACCAATTTCACAGTACATGGATGATTTACTGTTCACCCTCAAAAGAAGTAAAAACTCCTTTCTAAAGTCATTTTAATATTTTATATTGTTATATATGAATAACATATAGTATCTTATACTTTATATAGTATTATATCTATGCCAGACTTTCCCTTTTACCATCATGGTATATGAATTCATTTCCTGATTTAATTCAGGCCCTTAGAAGATAGGCCAGAGTCCAGACTCAGGAATTCTTCTTTTGTTTGGGTTTTTTGGTCATGCCTCATGGCAGGTATGTGGGATCTTAGTTCCTTGACCAGGGATCAGACCTGTGCCTCCTGCAGTGGAAGCCCAGATTCTTAACCACTAGACTATCAGGGAAGTCCTCAGAAATTCTTGTATCTTCCCCTTTGTCCCACATCTCTATCACAACTTAAGGTGGGGTACACAGAATTCAAAAGGAAATAAAAATTCATTTTTGATTGATAAGTACACATCAATGTGTACTAGATACAAAATGGTTAATAATAAATTGCATTGGCCTATACATGCTGAAATAATGGTTCTAATTTAGAACTAGATGGCAGAGGTTAGTCTGTGAAACAGCAGCTTAAAAGATATGAAAAATATTCTATCCCTGTCCACATTAAAATGAACAGAGTGGATTTTACAAATCCTTTAAATACTATGAAAAGCATATGAAACATAGGTTATTTGATTGGATAGTATATGTTAATCAGCATCATAAAAGAGTTTGGTGTTATTCACTCAGTCATGTCCAACTCTTTGCAAACCCATGGGCTGTAGCCTGCCAGGCTCCTCTGTCCATGGGATTCTCCAGGCAAGAATGCTGGAGTGGGTTGCCATTCCTTTCTCTAGGGGATCTTCCTGACCAGGAATTGAACCCAGGTCTCCTGCATTGTAGGCAGATTCTTTACCATCTGAGCCACAGTCATTTAAATAACAT
Organism: Dama dama; assembly: GCF_033118175.1. Lineage (NCBI taxonomy): Eukaryota > Metazoa > Chordata > Mammalia > Artiodactyla > Cervidae > Dama > Dama dama. The sequence continues at coordinate 38,727,275 of NC_083702.1, forward strand.
AGAAACTGGAGAAGAAAACAGAGTGCTTTTATTTTTTATTTATTTATTTTAATTGGAGGCTAATTACAATATTGTGGTTTTTGCCATACATTCACATGAATCAGCCATGGCTGTACACGTGTTCCTCATCCTGATCCTCCCTCCCACCTCCCTCTCCATCTCATCCCTCAGGGTCACCTCAGTGCACCAACCCTGAGCACCCTGTCTCATGCATTGAACCTGGACTGGTGATCTATTTCACATACGATAATATACATGTTTCAATGCTATTCTCTCAAATCATTCCACCCTTTCTCCCACAGAGTCCAAAAGTCTGTTATTTACATCTGTGTCTCTTTTGCTGTCTTACATATAGGGTCATCGTTACCATCTTTCTAAATTCCATATATATGTGTTAATATACTGTATTAGTGTTTTTCTTTCTGACTTACTTCGCTCTGTATAATAGGCTCCAGTTTCATCCACCTCATTAGAACTGATTCAAATGCATTCTCTTTAATAGTTGAGTAATATTCCATTGTGTATATATACCACAGCTTTCTTATCCATTCATCTGCCGATGGACATCTAGGTTGCTTCCATGTCCTAGCTATTGTAAACAGTGCTGTGATGAACACTGGGGTACATGTGTCTCTTTCAATTCTGGTTTCCTCGGTGTGTATGCCCAGCAGTGGGATTGCTGGGCAATCTTGAGAAAGAAGAATGGAACTGGAGGAATCAACCTGCCTGACTTCAGGCTATACTACAAAGCTACAGTCATCAAGACAGTATGGTACAGGCTTTTATTTCTTTGTTCAAGTTACCATCAAACAGTCAGCATAAGAATTTGCCCCAAATGCAGTTTTTATGGATGGTGTCTGTCTGATAGCTTGTACTTTGTTGTATAAAACCTGTATTTTTCTTCTCATTTTTTTATAGCTACTACCCATGGCTTAGTACTAATATGAAGTATATGATTTTTTCACATCTTTAAGTACATTCTCTTAAAGACAAGTACCTAAAATCTTTGTGATAAAATTCATTGCACACTGTCAGAGAAAAATAGGAGTGCTGTTTGTGATTTATTGTTCTTCTGACATGGGATAAATTCCCAGGGAGAGAATTGTAAAAGAGAAAGCGTTAGCTTTACTTCAGAACTTAGTCCTTCATGAAGCCCTAGCTGTGTATTTCCAAATGCATAGGATAATTACCTTTATTCAGATATTTCCTGTCAATTTATTGGCACAGATTATGATCAGGAGCTTTAATGAAGAAATAAGGATTTCTGATTTAGTGCATCATATCAATGTATGTATAATCAACTAACCTTTATATTAACCTTTAAAAAAGATATAATTTACCACAAGATTCAAGAGTAGTTGAATTCAGTCACATCTTTAGGGTCCACTCTTAATTGCAGATCTCTTGCTATTTCTACCAGATCTGCAGGCCCCTCCTCCACTGAAGCTTCAGACTCCTCAAAGTCATCCCTTAGGGTTGGAATCAAATTCTTCCAAACTATTTTTAGTGTTGAGATTTTTACTTCCTCCCATGAATCACAAATGTTTTTGATGGCATCTAGAATGATGAATTCTTTCCAGAAGGTTTTCAACTTATGTTGCCCAGGTCCATCAGCATAATCACTGTGTATGGCAGCTATAACCTTCAGTTCAGTTCACTTCAGTCCCTCAGTCATGTCTGATTCTTTGCAACCCCATGCACTGCAGCACACTAGACTTCCCTGTTCATCACCAGCTCCCAGAGCTTACTCAAACTCATGTCCATCGATTCAGTGATGCCATCCAACCATCTCATCCTCTGTCATCCCCTTCTCCTGCCTTCAGTCTTTCCCAGCATCAGGGTCTTTTCCAATGAGTCAGTTCTTCGCATCCGATGACCAAAGCATTGGAGTTTGAGCTTCAGCATTAGTCCTTCCAATGAACACTCAGGACTGATTTCCTTTAGGATTGACTGTTTGCTCTCCTTGCTGTCCAAGGGACTCTCAAGAGTCTTCTCCAACACCACAGTTCCAAAGCATCAATTCTTCAGTGCTCAGCTTTCTTTATATTCCAACTCTCACATCCATACATGACTACTGGAAAAACCATAGCTTTGACTAGACAGACTTTTGTTGGCAAAGTAATGTCTCTGCTTTTTAATATTCTATCTAGGTTGGTCATAGCTTTTATTCCAAGGAGCAAGTGTCTTTTAATTTCATGGTTACTGTCACCTTCTGCAGTGATTTTGGAGCCCGAGAAAATATAGAAAATCTATGTCATGTCATCTCGTAAAAGAAATAGTCTTTAATTCTAAGCAGAGCATGAAAAAGTGTGTTGGTTTACTATTCATTTGGTTAGGTTCCTTTTTCCATTGGGTTAATAGATCAACCATTCTTTTATTCATAACCTAACTCAATTTTTACTTCACCAGGAGGAAATAGGAAGCATCAGATTTACATTTGATTGTGATTCTCTTGATATGATTTTGGAATCATCACATGCTGACTGAAGTTTGATTTACCTATAAACAATAGTAACAATATCATGTACTTTTATAATACTTCACCAGTTAACAAGAATGTTTGCATATTAATTATCCACACTTAACAGGGTATAGCACACAGTAGGTACAAAATACATCTATTGAATCAATTATGATGAAGTGATGTTTTAAAATTATATCTTTCTCATTTGTTATTTCTGTTAAAATTGCAGGGTTGTTTTTTTTTTTTTTTTTTGATGACTTCCTAAGGAGTTAAGAAGCAAAGTAGGAAGAATGTGTTGAGGTGATTGCTAAGCTTTGTTTTTTAAAGCCAGCCTGGACCATCCTTCCCCAGCTGGGACAGCTTCCAAATTGGTTTCTCTTGATGATGGAGCATTGCTAATTGAATTAGTGAGGCCTGTGCCCCAACACCCCTGGGGGTTATTAATTCCTCCATCAAGATCTTAAAAGTTCTCCCAGAAAAACTTTACATAACAAGCTCACAGTGAAAAGTATCTAAGTTCATTGCTGAATTACATAATGGGATATACTCAGGAAACCAGTGTTATAAAAAAAAGAGCTCTCTGATGATAACTTTTCTTTCACTAAGTTCTTGACCAACAGATATGTGACTTACATATGGATTTTTTTTCACAGAGACAGCATATTTAATTTTCCTGGTTTGTACTAAAATAAAATCATACTTTTTTCTGTGGGGAAGGGGGCTTTTTTCTCTTCCTCTTTTACATAGATGGATATCCAAGGAACTAAGAATAGATGACTTGCCTGTTTTACTTAGGAAAACAAGTAAGAAACTATTTGATTATGCAAACATTCCTAGTCCTTTCAGATGTCACTTTTCTCTTTATATTATTTTAAAATATATTGTTATATATTGTGTTTGGTTAGAAATATACTGATTTCTTTAAAATTGTTTCTAAGCTGTTGAGAAAGCCTAGCAATTTGTATATTTCCTCTTCTCATGTAAAAGATATTCCTTGACTCAGAAATTGGGAATCATTGCCTTTCATGGGTATTTCTTTTTGCCCTGGCTTTTGTGCCTGTGTGTGTGTGTGTGTGTGTGACTAGAATGGACTTGGGCACTGTAACCCGTGTAAAGCCATGGGCTCTCTGCTGTGCTGTGCTTAGTCGGTCAGTTGTATCTACTCTTTGTGATCCCATGGATCACTGACTGTAGCCTCCCAGGCACCTCTGTCCATGAGGATTTTCAAGGCATGAATACTGAGGTGGGTTGCCATGCCCTTTTCCAGGGGATCTTCCCAACCCAGGTCTCCCCCATTGCAAGCAGACTCTTTATCAGCTGAACTACAGGGAAGCCCCCAAGGGCTCTGACCAGAATCTAATTAGGGCCCTTTTATCACTATGTTGTCCTTTCAGTTATAAGATGAATATGTTTGGGGGATTTAATGGGCAGATAGTGATTATGGTTAACAGTACTGTATTATATATTCAAAAGTTGCTAAGAGAACAGATTTGGAAATGTTCTCACCACAAAAAAGGTAATTATGTGAGGCTAAGGATGGTGTCAGCTAACACAATGAGGTTAATTATTTTGATACATTTGTAAGTGTATCAAATCAGAACATTTGTATGCCTTAAATTTACACAGTATTATATTTCAACTATATCTCAATAAAGCTGAGAGGAGGTAGGGGAAGAATTATGTATTCCTGAGATTAAAATTTTATGAATCCTGATAAGGTGGAACATACATTTACTTAAGATCCAAATAAATACAAAATCAATTAACAGACCAGCAGGATGGACTACAGATTGGGCTGCAGAAGCCCATGGATGGAAGAGATTGAAATAGGCTATGAGACTTGTAGGTTCAGTGACTTATATATGGATTTTTAAGGCTTGAATTATTGAGATCTCTGTTGGCTATCATAAAAGATCTGTCCATATTTTCACAAATGTATAAAAATCAAGAATGAGTATCCTACCTCTGTGCTGCAAAGATGGAACAATGTGACAGATATTTGTTCCATTATAGAGTCTTACTCCAGGATGGAAAAGGTGGATATAGATTATTGTTGAGTGACTTTGCACACTTATCCAAAAATGTCCATGTCGCTGTCCACGCATGTTTGTGTGTGTTGGTCGGCTCAAGTTGCTGTGAGAAAAGACCACAAACTGGGTGTCTTAAACCACAGACGCTTGTTTCTCATGGTTCTGAAGACTGGAAGTCCATGATTAAGGTGCCAGTAAATTCAACTTCTGGTGGAGCTCTCTTCTTACCTTGTAGACAACTGCCATCTCACTGTGTCCTTACGTGGTCTTTCCTCGTGGCCGTTGCAGGAGAAATTGTTCTCTGGTGCCCCCTCCTCTGCCTACCGGGACACTGCTGCTGCTAAGTCACTTCAGTCGTGTCCGACTCTGTGCGACCCCATAGACGGCAGCCCATCAGGCTCCCCCATCCCTGGGATTCTCCAGGCAAGAACACTAGAGTGGGTTGCCATTTTCTTCTCCAATGTGTGAAAGTGAAAAGTGAAAGTGAAGTCGCTCAGTCGTGTCCGACTCTTCGAGACCCCATGGACCGCAGCCCACCAGGCTCCTCCGTCCATGGAATTTTCCAGGCAAGAGTACTGGATGGGGTGCCATCGCCTTCTCTGATTGGGACACTAGTCTTATCCAATTTGCGCCTCATTCTTATGATCTCATTTAACCTGAAATACCTCTCAAAGGCCTTGTCTCCAAATACCATGACATTAGAGACAGGGGCTTCAACATATGAATTTAGAGGGGACACAGTTCAGTCCATAACACTGTGTAATGTCAGTTGAGCCACACCTTTAAATACATCTTAAATGTATTTAAATACACCTTTAAATACACACACTTTAAATACATCTTAAAATAAGGAAGTTTGTTTTCCAAGTTTCGTTGTATTTCTAGTGCCCACAAAAAAAGAGACTATAAAAATGCCAGCTGCTATTTCTTCCTAAGCACTTTTTGAAAGTATTTATTATTTAATATTTATCATTAAATGCTCTTTTAAATCATGGGGAAAATTAAAGACATGAAGCAAAACTCTTTACCATTAATCCCATCACACTGTTATACAATCACTGTCATTTATTTCCTTCCAGTCTTTCAGTGGGGGTTTGTGATAAACATTGTCATGTCTTTACAAGTTCTTGTTCTCCTTTGTTTTCATTGAATATTATTTTACAAGTGCATTTCCTTAATTTAGCATACTTATTGAAAGAATTTCAGTTTAATTTTGATGAAGCAGACCAACTTTCATTTACTGAGTTTTACAAGATTTTTTTTCAATAGCCCATATTACTGTGCACATCGCCAACTAAAATCCCACTTGCCTACATGAGATCTCTCCTATTATACAACATACTTTGAACCTTCAAAAAAAGGCAACACAACTACCAGTAGATGAGACTGATTTGATTGTTCATAGAATTATTACTATTCAGCAACCAATACTAAATAGCTTTATGTTTCTCAATCTCAGGCTGGTCTGATTGCCATTCTTTCTTAAATGTTCCCAAATAGGTCTAGATGAATGAAGTTGAGAGGCTCAATCTGTGTTAAAGGTGGGATTAATAGTCTAATTTATAGCACAGAGGGACTACCCAGGTGGTGCTAGTGGTAAAGAACACACCTGCCAATGCAAGGTAGAGGTAAGAGATGCAGGTTCGATCCCTAGGTGGGGAAGATCCCCTGAAGGAGGGCACAGGAACCCACTCCATTATTCTTGCCTTGGAAATTGCATGGACAGAGGAGCCTAGCGGGCTATAATCCATAGAGTCACAAAGAGTTGAACATGACTGAAGCGACTTAGCACACATGCACACATAGCACAGAGATTGATAAATAAAAAGTAGAGAATCTTTATCTGGAGTAACCTTCCTTCATCTTCATTTTGAATTCAGTCAAGATTCACCACATGTGTAATTTGCTTGGGTAAATGTAAGTAATTGTGAATGACTCAATATAGATAAAATAGAATGTAAAAGTGGGTTATATTTCTACTTAGCTTCACAAATAGAAATTTAAACTTTGAATTTTGACTCTTAATAGGATGGACAGAACATTATAAATGGACAAATTTTTAAAGTACTACTAAGAAGTGGCTCTCTGAAAGGGGAGGCAATTTTTCCCCATGAGCACAGTTAGCAAAGTCTAGAGACATTTTGGGGTTCCCTGGTGGCTCAGTCAGTGAAGAATCTGCCTGCAATGCAGGAGACTCGGGTTAATCCCTGAGCCGGGAAGATCCCCTGGAGAAGGGCATGGCAATCCACCCCAGTATTCTTGCCAGAAAAATCCCATGGACAGAGGAATCTGATGGGCTACAGACCGGAGCGTCGCAAAGAGTTGGATATAACTGAAGTGACTGAGCACGCATGCAGAGACATGGCAGGCTATCACGCCTGGCTGGGAACAGAAGGATATCATGACCCTCTAGTGAGTAAGAGGCCAGGGTGCTGGTAAACACTCCATATTGCCCTGGAGAGCCCCCACAACAAATATTTATCCCTCCCAAAATGTTAATACTGCAAAAACCAAAAAGCCTTGACAAAGTATGATTCCTGAGAGGCGAAACACCTGTTTCTTTTCAAAAATTTTTTCCTTTCAAGGGCTACCAAGAAATATGGATTGTCTACCTTAAATGATTTTTTGAATCTTAAGTTTTTTATTTTCCAGAGGAACCACCCAAAGAATAATTAAAGTTCCCATATGCTTAAACCTGCAAAAAATGTTTAACTTGCCACAACTGTTTGTGATTCAATGTTTTAATACCCATTCTCTAGAAATGAGAACAGCCTCACTTCTAGAAAACAAAAGGAGAGTGGCAACTATGAATCCCACTCATTACCATGGAGAACTGGTGATCTTAAGGAGAAAATATGCTCCAGAATATAGGAAGAAAGAATCTAAGCTGCATAAGGCCTGTTCACTATTAGTCCCAGTGCCTGGACAGTGCCTGGCACATGCAGACAGTCGTTAAAAATGCATTGGCTGACTCTCACAGTCAGCCTTGTCAGCCTATTCATCATTCAGCCTTGCATTATACAGGCTGGTTCAGATATTGTCAAAGCAGTTTAGGCTTCTCACACACCATGTAGAGTATGAGGAATAGGAAAGTGGCCTTTGCTTTCTGCATTAGTAATCTGAGACTATATGAAAGGTAAGCCGTGTTCTAACCATGTTCTTCCTTCTAGAGTTATATATCCTCCATTTCTGAGTGCAAAATTATTTTAATTTTTGAAACAATTTATTTTTTATAATTATTTAAATTATATGTATGGGGATATAAGATGTTATTGGAGGAAGCTGAAAGAAGAGTACACAGACCTCTCTGCACTCTATTTTTTAAAATATGTGCTTTTAAAGTATTTATTTATTTACTTGGCTGTGCTGGGTCTTAGTTGCAGCATGTGGGATCTTTAGTTGTGTCATGTGACATATGACACAGTGTATGGGATCTAGTTCCCTAACCAGGGATTGAACCTGGGGGCACCTGATTGAGAGCACGAGTCTTAGCCCCTGAACCACCAGGGAAGTCCTGAAACAATTTAACTATTTTAATACATTATATTGCGCTTAGTCACTCAGTCATGTCCAACTCTGCAACCCCATGGACTGTAGCCCACCAGGCTCCTCTGTCCATGGGGATTCTCCAGGCAAGAATACTACAGTGGATTGCCATGCCCTCCTCCAGGGGATCATCCCAACCCAGTGATTGAACCCAGGTCTCCCGAACTGCAGGTGGATCTTTACTGTCTGAGCCACCACGGAAGTCCAAATGAATTATATCAAGAATTAGCAATTCCTGGGCCTTGCAAATCTATGACAGGTAAAATGGGGCTTCCAGGGCCAAATTTTATATGGGAGTTTCTGCGTTCAATAACCAAGCCAGTAGCTTGAGAGCGGAAGCAAAAGTTTAAAGAAACATCTCTGATGTCGCTTTGATTTGACATTTTTCAGAATCACTTGCTTTAATTAGAGTCTTGACCACAACTCCCCTGCCACCTGCTTTTGCCAATTGGGTACTGAGTGCCAGGAGATACTGGCTTATGTTTTGTTTCCCTCTCAAAGCACTCATTATACTGTGCTATGGTTTTTGTTGTGTTTGAGAAATACTTGGACTGTGGGCAGGCACATTCCATTCTTTGGGGACACATCAAGTTTTCTTCTGTCCCACAAGAAATAGGTTCATTAGAGATATGCAACCTGCTCTCTAAAGTTTTTCCTCACACATTGCAAACTTGTCTGGGACCAAAAATCTTAACAGTATCTTTGCATTTCTAGAAAATATGACTCCACGAAAGCACACATTATTACAAAACAAGCACATAACATCTTCAGAACCAGTGAGGTTGGGAAGTTGCACTTTCCAAATTCAGTTTCCCATCTATATTTTCCTGCCAACCATGCTCATTTATGACTAATAACATAAACATTTTTATATGTAAAGGAGTTGGAAAGATTTATCATTAAGTAGAGTTGTATTTGGGGAAGGCACTTTATTTGGCTTGATGACTGAGTATAAATCATCCCCTCATATTTCCAAAAGAAGGCATATAAAATACATGTCAAAAGGAAAAGCTGAACACCATTAAGATGAAAAATGTGGAAGCAGTGACAATACTAATAGACAGTACTAGAGGTAAGTTGTATTTTTTAAGGGTTTTACATGTATTCATTCATGTAACTGGATACTTTATCCCCATATTACTGATGAACAGACTACAGCACTGAGAGATTAATAATTTGCCTGAGATGACATACCTTGTAAGTGGTAGATCTGGGATTTGATTTTAGACAGTCTTGCTTAGAACCTGAATGCTAAACTAGAATATGTACTGCCTTCCAAACTTGATGATATCACTGTTGTGAGCTTCAAGGCAGGCAAGGCAAGAATATTCAATACTTTCCCCGCATGTTACATTCTTGAGAAAACAACTGGATAGACTGTAATATGAGTAACCTTATGTAACATGACAAAAAGTATCTTTCATTGCTCTTTTGCACAAGGTCCAAATGTGCTCTTCAAAATATTATTCTCATATCAACCTTTAACAAACAGAATTTAAATAACTCAGTGAATATAGCTAATATTTGAAATCCACAATGGTCCCTAAAGTGAATGACATTGATGATTGTGATTTTTTTCATTGATCCTTACTACATTTATGTTTGTAACAGTCTGTAATTAACTTGTCAGTGTATTTATTTATCAGTATATCCCTGGCCTCCTCTGCTTGAGTGACAGCAAGAATTTATTTGCTTTATCCAACTGTTTATCTTAAGAACTTAGAGTCTGGCATAGCAGGTGCACAAAATTATTTGTTAATGAATGAATCCTCCAAAGGCAAAGAGTTCTGCCCAAGAACATAGACTCAAGATGCTCAAAAGTATAAATTACAACTATAATTTATACCATATTGGACCATAATTTATACCAATTTGGACCATAAAGAAGGCTGAGCACCAAAGATTTGATGTCTTCAAATTGTGGTGCTTGAGAAGACTCTTGAAAATCCTGTGAACAGCAAGAAGATCAAACCAGTCAATCCTAAAGGAAATCAACCCTGAATATTCACTGGAAGGGCTAATGCTGAAGCTGAATCTCCAATACTGTGGCTGCCTGATGTGAAGAGCCAATTCATTGGAAAAGACCCTGATGCTGGGAAAAATTGAAAGCATGAGGAGAAGGGAGTGACAGAGGATGAGATGGTTGGATGGTATCACCAACTCATGGACCTGAGTTTAAGCAGACTCCTAGAGGGAAGGACAGTGAAGGACAGGGAAGCCTGGCATGCTGCAGTTCACGGAGTTGCAAAGTCAGACACGACTTAGTGACTGAACAACAACTTGAAAAGTCATTATTTGTTAAGGAGTCACTGGAGTTAACTTGGCTAGAGCTAAAGAGGCAGGGTGTTGACTTTTTCACTTGTTTGTTCTTCTTTACAAGCCCTGATGTCCAGGCCAGTCCCCAGAGTTTTTTTCTATTAGATATACACACAAATGGCCAAGAACTAGCTGCAGGCAGCACAGCCAAGGGCAGAATGGAAGGTCTGCTCCCACACTACGGCCTTGCTTCCTTCAAAGCTCCACTGCTTCCAATCAACAATCTTGAGGCCAGGCTTAAAGACCAAACACTTCTGGTTGCATTTGTATAACGTGGAGTGCTTTTTCTCAAAAGTCACAGCATCCAAGTGCTGCATCTGGCAGCCCACCACCAGACTTGCTCCTGGAAATGATTTTCTCTAAACACAACTGCAACTGAGGGACTTCCTTGGCGTCCAGTGGTTAAGACTTCACCTTCCAATGCAGGGGGTGTGAGTTTAATCCCTAGTCTGGGAGACAGGATCCCACATGCCTCACAGCCAAAAAACCAAAATATAAAATAGAATTGATACTGTAATAAATTCAATAAAGTCTTTTAAAATGGTCCACATCAAAAAAATTTTGTTCTAATAAAATAAAACTTTAACCGAATTTAAAAATTACATCATAAGTTTTAAAATTTGATAACGGTTCTCATCTTTGGTGTTTCAGGTTTGGGGCTACTCCTAACCTTATTAATTACATTCTCCCACACTGAATTCCTTGTATTATTTCTCCATATGGCATCCTACACCACACCTTGGACCTTTGCTTTTGATCTTTCCTTGGTCTGGAATGCCCTTACCCCAGTCCTTATCTCTTTTCAAGTTTGACCACTGGTGTCACCTTCTGTAGGGGCCTTCCTGAAATTTCCAGATCCTGCTATGTACCCTTCCTTTGTGCTTTCTTTGGTCTTAGAATTACCATATAATATTTATAGTTTCTAGGAAGCTGTCTCCTCCATTAGACAACAAGCAGTTCCTTGAGAGCAGAAACCACATCTTACTCATTTCTTGCCCACAGTTGCTGGCATGATGTCAGGCATAGAGATTAATCTCAATAAATATTGATTGAAATGAATTGTGTTGCCAATAAACCATGATGCTATCGCTCCATCTGATCCTTTCCTGCCTTCAAAACTCCTGGAAATGCCAGCAACATTTTAAATGACTGCATTTTAGCACTTCTGAGAATGTAATCTTTTGTTATTTCTCTTTCTTTTCAGGAACCTCTTTCTGAAGTTATAGAAGACAAAAGGA